>NC_086445.1:1002659359-1002977216 GCF_028390025.1 Pseudophryne corroboree
AAGGAGGAGCTAAGACGGAGCGATTCCGCAAAGTATGTGGGACTTGTGGATGGAGCCCTTCATCGCTTTGCCAGGATTCAAGAGTGGTCAATCTATTGAAATCAGAGCACTACATTTTGGCCACCGTGCTCGGTCCTAGGTTTAAAGCCTACAATGTATTTCTCTTTTCAGCAGACACAAGTCTACAGAGGTTCAAAGACCTGCTTGTGAGAAAATTGTCAACTTAAGCGGAACGTGACCGGCAACAGCTCCTCCTTCACTTTCTCCCGCAACTGGGGCTGCAAGGAAAAGGATAACATTTCCTAGCCCACCCGCTGGCTGTGATGTAGGGCAGTCAGGAGCGAGTGCTAATATCTGGTCCGGACTGAAGGGCCTGCCAATGATTACTGACATGTCTACTGTCGCTGCATATGATTCTGTCACCATTGAAAGAATGGTGGACGATTATATGAGTGACAGCATCCAAGTAGGAAAAAGAGGCAATTTGGATGCCCTTGCACAAACTGGCTTTATTTTACCTAAGTTGCCCTCCCTCCAGTGTGTACTCTGAAATAGTGTTTAGTGCAGCCGGTAACCTTGTCAGCGATCGGTGTAGGAGGTTACTTCCACAAAATATGGAGAAGATGATGTTCATCAAAATTAATTATAAATTCTTCCAGGAAGATCTTTACCAGCAATTGCCTACAGAAAGTACACAGGGACCTGTGATGGTGGATTCCAGTGGGGACGAACTAATACTCTGAGAGGAGGAGGATGTACACAGTGAAAAGGGTGAGGAATCGGAGGATGAGGTCTGTAGACCAGTTTGTGCAAGGAGAGATTGATTGATTCATTTTTGGTGGGGGCCCAAACAAATCGGTCATTTCAGACACAGACGTGTGGCAGACCCTGGTGCTGAAATGATTGGTTTGTTTAAGTGTGCATGTCCTGTTTATACAACATAATGGTGGGTGGGAGCCCAAGGACAATTCCATCTTGCACCTCTTTAACTTTTTTGCATCATGTGCTGTTTGGGGACTAGTTTTTTAAAGTGCCATCCTGTCTGACACTGCCGTACAAGTCCAGGGGTACTGCCGTATAAGTCCAGTGCAGTGGTGCTGTCTTGTGCTTCATCAGTCCAGTGGTGGTGTCCTGTGCTGTATATTATTTACTCAAAATAAAAGGGTTATATACATTACTTATATTATTATCCAAATAATTTTTACAGGGTTTGCCCTGTGTGGTGTAGGGCTAAGCTCGCCTGTGCTGCATATTATTATAATAGCTTCAAATAAAAGTGTGTGTGTGTGTGTGTGTGTGTGTGTGTGTGTGTGTGTGTGTGTGTGTGTGTGTGTGTGTGTGTGTGTGTGTGTTTGGTTTAGCGGTACGCTATCCTGTGACACCAATTTTGTGCGTGTATTACATCTGGGCAAATTCCAGCACGTCCCATGTTGTTTGTGCCATACACTTGTGTCGCTTTGCTTAGTCATACAGCTACCTCATTGCACCTCTTTTTCTTCTTTGCATGATGTGCTGTTTGGGGCCTAGTTTTTTTAAGTGCCATCCTGTCTGCAACTGCAGTGCCACTCCTAGATGGGCCAGGTGTTTGTGCCGCACACTTGTGTCGCTTAGCTTAGTCATCCAGCCACCTCGGTGCAAGCTTTTGGCCTAAAAACAATATTGTGAGGTGTGAAGTGTTCAGAAAAGACTGGAAATGAGTGAAAATGAATGTTATTTAGGTTAATAATACCGTAGGAGCAAAATTACCCCCAAATTCTGTGATTTTAGCTGTTTTTTTGTTTGTTTGTTTGTTTGTTTGTTTGTTTGTTTGTTTGTTTTAAAAAATCATCCAAATCCAAAACGAAAACACGAGCGGGGGATTAGAACCAAAACACAAAACACGAAAAGTTCCCGCCGCACATCTCTAGGGTACAGTGGCAGCAGGCACACAGGGGCAGGTGTATGTGACACAGGGTATGGTGGTGGAAGGCACATGGGGGCAGGTGTATGTAACACAGGGTAAAGTAGCACAAGGCACATGGGGGCAGGTGTATGTAACACAGGGTATGGTGGTGGAAGGCACATGGGGGCAGGTGTATGTAACACAGGGTACGGTGGTGGAAGGCACATGGGGGCAGGTGTATGTAACACAGGGTAAAGTAGCACAAGGCACATGGGGGCAGGTGTATGTAACACAGGGTATGGTGGTGGAAGGCACATGGGGGCAGGTGTATGTAACACAGGGTACGGTGGTGGAAGGCACATGGGGGCAGGTGTATGTAACACAGGGTACGGTGGTGGAAGGCACATGGGGGCAGGTGTATGTAACACAGGGTACGGTGGTGGAAGGCACATGGGGGCAGGTGTATGTAACACAGAACGGTGACAGCAGGCACACGGGGGCAGGTGTATGTAATGTAGGGTACAGTGGCAGCAGGCACACAGCGGCAGGTGTATGCAACATAGGGTTTTGGTGGCAGTAGTAATATGACTTTACTTTCATTGTATCCACTTAAATCTATGGAGATGAAGCACATAGTGCCTTGTACACCTGTCACTGGGGGAGGAATTACCATTATTATATAGTGCCTTGTACACCTGTCACTGGGGGAGGAATTACCATTATTATATAGTGCCTTGTACACTTGTCACCGGGGGAGGAATTACCATTATTATATAGTGCCCTGTACACCTGTCACTGGGGGAGGAAATACCATTATTATATAGTGCCCTGTGTACCTGTCACCAAGGGAGGAATAACCATTATTATATAGTAACTTGTGCACCTGTCACTGGGGGAGGAATTACCATTATTATATAGTAACTTGTGCACCTGTCACCGGGGGATGAATTACCATTATTATATAGTGCCCTGTGCACCTGTCACTGGGGGAGGAGTTACCATTATTATATAGTGCCCTGTGCACCTGTCACTGGGGGAGGAATTACCATTATTATATAGTGCCTTGTGCACCTGTCACTGGGGGAGGAATTACCATTATTATATAGTGCTTTGTGCACCTGTCACTGGGGGAGGAATTACCATTATTATATAGTGCCCTGTGTACCTGTCACCGGGGGAGGAATTACCATTATTATATAGTGCCCTGTGCACCTGTCACTGGGGGAGGAATTACCATTATTATATAGTGCCTTGTGCACCTGTCACTGGGGGAGGAATTACCATTATTATATAGTGCTTTGTGCACCTGTCACTGGGGGAGGAATTACCATTATTATATAGTGCCCTGTGTACCTGTCACCGGGGGAGGAATTACCATTATTATATAGTGCCCTGTGCACCTGTCACTGGGGGAGGAATTACCATTATTATATAGTAACTTGTGCACCTGTCACCGGGGGAGGAATTACCATTATTATATAGTGCCCTGTGCACCTGTCACTGGGGGAGGAGTTACCATTATTATATAGTGCCCTGTGCACCTGTCACTGGGGGAGGAATTACCATTATTATATAGTGCCCTGTGCACCTGTCACTGGGGGAGGAATTACCATTATTATATAGTGCCTTGTGCACCTGTCACTGGGGGAGGAATTACCATTATTATATAGTGCCCTGTGTACCTGTCACTGGGGGAGGAATTACCATTATTATATAGTGCCCTGTGCACCTGTCACTGGGGGAGGAGTTACCATTATTATATAGTGCCCTGTGCACCTGTCACTGGGGGAGGAATTACCATTATTATATAGTGCCCTGTGCACCTGTCACCGGGGGAGGAATTACCATTATTATATAGTGCCCTGTGCACCTGTCACTGGGGGAGGAGTTACCATTATTATATAGTGCCCTGTGCACCTGTCACTGGGGGAGGAATTACCAATATTATATAGTGCCCTGTGCACCTGTCACCGGGGGAGGAATTACCATTATTATATAGTGCCCTGTGCACCTGTCACTGGGGGAGGAATTACCATTATTATATAGTGCCCTGTGCACCTGTCACTGGGGGAGGAAGTACCATTATTATATAGTGCCCTCTGCACCTATCACTGGGGGAGGAATTACCATTATTATATAGTGCCATGTGCACCTGTCACTGGGGGAGAAATTACCATTATTATATAGTGCTTTGTGCACCTGTCACCGGGGGAGGAATTACCATTATTATATAGTGCCCTGTGCACCTGTCACCGGGAGAGGAATTACCATTATTATATAGTGCCCTGTGCACCTGTCACTGGGGGAGTAATTATCATTATTATATAGTGCCCTGTGCACCTGTCACTGGGGGAGGAAGTACCATTATTATATAGTGCCCTGTGTACCTGTCACCGGGGGAGGAATTACCATTATTATATAGTGCCCTGTGCACCTGTCACTGGGGGAGGAGTTACCATTATTATATAGTGCCCTGTGCACCTGTCACTGGGGGAGGAATTACCATTATTATATAGTGCCCTGTGGACCTGTCACTGGGGGAGGAGTTACCATTATTATATAGTGCCCTGTGCACCTGTCACTGGGGGAGAAATTACCATTATTATATAGTGCTTTGTGCACCTGTCACTGGGGGAGGAATTACCATTATTATATAGTGCCCTGTGCACCTGTCACTGGGGGAGGAAGTACCATTATTATATAGTGCCCTGTGTACCTGTCACCGGGGGAGGAATTACCATTATTATATAGTGCCCTGTGCACCTGTCACTGGGGGAGGAGTTACCATTATTATATAGTGCCCTGTGCACCTGTCACTGGGGGAGGAAGTACCATTATTATATAGTGCCCTGTGTACCTGTCACCGGGGGAGGAATTACCATTATTATATAGTGCCCTGTGCACCTGTCACTGGGGGTGTGTTACCATTATTATATAGTGCCCTGTGCACCTGTCACTTGGGGAGAAATTACCATTATTATATAGTGCTTTGTGCACCTGTCACTGGGGGAGGAATTACCATTATTATATAGCGCCCTGTGCACCTGTCACTGGTGGAGGAATTACTATTATTATATAGTGCCCTGTGCACCTGTCACTGGAGGAGGAATTACCATTATTATATAGTGCCCTGTGCACCTGTCACTGGGGGAGGAAGTACCATTATTATATAGTGCCCTGTGTACCTGTCACCGGGGGAGGAATTACCATTATTATATAGTGCCCTGTGCACCTGTCACTGGGGGAGGAGTTACCATTATTATATAGTGCCCTGTGCACCTGTCACTGGGGGAGGAAGTACCATTATTATATAGTGCCCTGTGTACCTGTCACCGGGGGAGGAATTACCATTATTATATAGTGCCCTGTGCACCTGTCACTGGGGGAGGAAATACCATTATTAGATAGTGTCTTGTGCACCTGTCACTGGGGGAGGAATTACCATTATTATATAGTGCCCTGTGCACCTGTCACTGGAGGAGGAATTACCATTATTATATAGTGCCCTGTGCACCTGTCACTGGGAGATGAATTACCATTATTATATAGTGCTTTGTGCACCTGTCACTGGGGGAGGAGTTACCATTATTATATAGTGCCCTGTGCACCTGTCACTGGGGGGAGGAATTACCATTATATAGTGCCATGTGGACCTGTCACTGAGGGAGGACATACCATTATTATATAGTGCCCTGTGCACCTGTCACTGGGGGAGGAATTACCATTATTATATAGTGCTTTGTGCACCTGTCACTGGAGGAGGAATTACCATTATTATATAGTGCCCTGTGCACCTGTTACTGGAGGAGGAATTACCATTATTATATAGTGCCCTGTGCACCTGTCACTGGGGGAGGAATTACCATTATTATATAGTGCCCTGTGCACCTGTCACTGGGGGAGGAAGTACCATTATTATATAGAGCCCTGTGTACCTGTGACCGGGGGAGGAATTACCATTATTATATAGTGATAAAGCTAAATATTTATCTTATATAATACCCTTTATGAGGTCTAAGAACGCTGTACGCTATCTACGTATGAAGTACCGTAAGGGTACGCTCGTTGCGTAACGATCGCTTAGCCGTGGTCGAGACGCTCAAGCGTCACGTTCGCTCACGGCCAAGAGATCACAGGCAGGCACGCTATTGGCTGCCGACTAACGTAATGATTCGCTATAGCGTAGCGGACGCTCGGGACCACGAGGAGATCACCAGCGGCGCTGACGCTCACAATGTTAAACCTTTGTATCTAAACCATAAACAGTGTATTGTGCAATAAAACCCTAGTGTAATGATAGAGTGTAAATGCAACACAGTATAACCTTATTACCTTTAAAGCTGTTCTAGCGTCACCGACGCTCTGAGAATACTTAACACTATAAGAAATACACAGATACCTGGGCTTAGGGTCCAACGCCTAATATATATATATTATGAATGATATACTTGCAAAATAATTAATACAAATACAAATCATACACTACAATATAACATAGACTACCTAACCAGATAACTACACAGGAAATACAATACAATTACTATTTAAGGGAAAATAAGAGAGAAAGAGAAGAGAGAGAGAGAGAGATTGGCCCACAATAACAAGAAGATCAATATAGTTGCGGAGAAAAACTTACGCACAAAGGAAACGATCGCATGCGCCTCTGGACATCCAGCTCCCGATTTTCAGCAATGATAACCGTTGAAGAGTGAGAGCTGGATGTGATCGGCCTGTCTATTTATGCCCCACACACAATGCAATTCAATGGTCCCTACAATCTCATTGTTCATTGGACACAGGAATTCCTCCTCGCATTATAACAAAAGGTCATAGGTTGATTCATACAGGTGGGCTGTGACTATTTCCAACTGCTCAGGTGGGTGGGAAACTGGGTTTCCCGCCGCATGGATAAGTAAGTGCAAATACAGTAAATGTTCATAAACTTCTTATGTCCATAACTATTCGCACGAGCGATTAATCTGCTTCAAACCAACACCGGAATATTGCTAATTAAATACTCTTCCGATGGGTACTAAACACCACTGTATGACCCCTGTTAGACCCTTCGTACAATACAAAGAGGGATCTCTCTGTTCAGGAACATGCTATGTTAACTAAACTTTCAGAATCTATCAAAGGGACCATGATCTACAAAATACATTATATAGTGAAAATATGTAATGATTGAGTCGCACGCTACGATCACATAAACTCTACCGTAAATACGCATACCGTGCACCTGCGGGTGCCCGCGACTGTGAGTATGCGCACGTACGGGAGAGCGTACGCATGCGCAGCACGGACCTGTGTGAGGTGCAAATATGGTAGTGTGCATAGAGATATTTTTCTGACTTTGACAGTCCACCCTTTGGCAGTCAACAATAACTGCCACCTTCTAAAACATTTCAAAAAGAGAAAAATATATGTCAGGGGTTAATACATTTACATGGTTGGGTAGGGGAGGAGAGGAGAAGGTAGGAAAAGGGTATGACCTAGTGAGATAGCAGAAGCATGTGTGTATGAATCCGTGCTTGGGGGTCATGTATCATCGTGCCGTACGTGTTTTAAATCAAACTTCGAGGTATTGCGAAGTATACATTTGAATTCCTTCTTATCCCGTGGTACGGGTCTGTGGATGGGCTGTCAAACTTTACCGAGCTCTTTTCGGCTTTGGTTGTAACAAAATGGGGGAGCACATTTTAGTTGATGATACATGAATGGGGGAGATATGTGATTGCTGATATCTGTGCCTGTATTCCCTATCGACTATGTGTGTCATTACCTGAGGGTTGTAGAAATGAAGAAAAGACATAATTACGGTAAATGCGGTGGTATTCTATGTCAGGTAAATGTACATTCGTCGATTGAGGTCTTGTTTGGTGTCTGTTGAATGCAGTCTTCTTTGTGCTTTTGCCCATAAGGTGCGAGCAAAAGCTGTCAATGTCCATAGATTTACAAAAGTGTTGGGCTAGCGTAATTTTAAAATTTCTAGGGAAACTGGGGATCCATGGCATAGTTCATCAAAAATCTGTGTATCAGGTTGTCAAAACTTCTTCTTTAATCCCTCTGTTGTCTGTATATCGGCTCATCAAATTCCTCGTCCAAGTGGGTCTTTTTACCTTGGAGGAAACGGAAAAACAGGTGAAAGAAACGGACCGTAGAAATCGCATTTTCATCACATCATTGTTTCTACATTTGGGTCATAAATCAAGTCCATTGGAATTACAGTTTCCTCACTCCTTAAACTCATTACCCTAGTACGACGATTGCACCTCATTAAAGCCTGACCGCATCTAAATATCAAGCCAATCGTTATGATAACACCTAAGATACATAGGAGAAACTTCCCAACATCCATTATGACTCCTTGAGCCCAGTCTCCTAAACCAGAGAACCAATTTCGCGGGTTCAACCATGACACCCAACCAGTCAGCTCAGTACCTACAGCAGCAAGAGTGAGATTGTGTCTCCTGCGAAATTCCCACTTCAGTTGGAGAACTCGACCGGGTCCTCGGTGCTATTCGTAATATATGTGCAACATTTCACGCCGTATTGTGTTGCCAGTGTGACACAATATCCGCCTGTCACTGCTGTGAGGTAATTAAGAACCATTCTATGCTGTACCAGTTCTGTTTTATAAGCCTGAAGTTCTCTTCCAGTATACCTAAACGTGTCATCATACATTTCAGTGATATTATCTAACAAATTGGCGAGCGCAGATATGTATTTATAATTCAACACTCCTCTAGCGGTGCGAGTGATATCTAACGCGATTAGAAACTGAATCCCGGTGGATTCATGGATCATGTCAGAGGCCGGATGCTCTGTTCTTTCTATCAGGTGCCGTTTAACTACGTGCTCGTAATGGGTGTGAGTATAAGGAGTTTGGGCAACACGGTGTATGTCTTTCATTTTGTCATGTGATACAGTCATTACTTCAGGCAGTACTTTTCCAATATAACACAATCCTTCAGAGTTTGGGGCAAGCCACTTATACGCCTTTCTCCCGCATATGAAATATGCATAATCGGGGAGAACATATGGGACGGAGTAGGACATAACCATATTACACACCTTCCATGTGAAATCTCCTAACCCTAATTCTTCCATCTGCTTAGTACACGTATCAGGTTGTACGATATGTGCACAGTATCCTGGTGATACCTCTCCAACTCTCGTAATCCTATTTCCTAAGGTATACCTATACCGGAAAGATTTTCCTCTACTGGCTATGTGGCGTATAAGCTCTGTATCTGTAGGCATTCTATCTGCTCTATGCGAAAAGGTCATGGTTTGATTACTCCATGACACTTCCCAATTTCCCGGCTTTCGGGGATTGGAGATGTTAAAACATAATAGGGACCTATCCACATGGTATTGGTGGAGCTTCAAACTAGGAGGGCTGGAGATATTAAACCTCCTGTCCACCGGTCTCCCACCACTTAACTCAAGTACCTCCCCTAACGTTAAAGGAAATGGTACTAGCCCTGATTTGCTATGACCTTGAGGTACTTGAGAGCATACCCAACAATCTGTTTTATTTAACACACTACCCACTAAGGAGTGATAGTCACTCAATAGATGCCGGTCCATATGGATATTAAAACTGGATTGGCATTTCTTTATGCACCCATCCTCAATGACATTGTTACAGAGCCGACAGATACAGTTTTCTTCAGCTAACAATCCTTCACAATTCCTTCTATGGTCAATGCTATCGGATCGTTTTCTGATACTCGCCTTTGCTTGTTGGTTAAGTTGTTCTTGGAAAACTACGCCTCCATCTCTGTCATCAGAACCCATTCCAGAACCTCTCTCGACCTCCATGGTACTCTCGCCGGAACAGACTGCTCTGGTCAACATCATGGTCAACAGGAAAATCCGGATCACAGTCTCTTGGGGCAAGTCCATCCGTTGATACGACCTCACCTATCCCTCCGCTAGGGGCCTTTGTTACTAATCTCGGGGGTGGAGCTGTGCCTACTGTGGTCTCTGCTATGGTGGCTGCTAGAGAGAGCGCTGAAATTGTTGCCGATTCGTCCTCTTGATCACACTCCTGAGGAAAGTTCAAAACAGGGTACAACTTGCACGGGTTAATACTTGCATTGGTTAATTGGTTAACATTATCTTTAACATTTACACAGTTGCTAAGTGTTTGTTTGTTACACCTTAATGCGTCATTCTCCGCAACCAATTTTTCTCCCGATATATATGGTGGCGGTGGGGCCGTGGCTATCAGTTTTCTGATCGAGCCAGATCCCGCCGCCTGAGCCAATCCTCTCTGTATGTCACCCTCCTGTTGCCACAACTGCAAATAATCATAATGCTTGATTCGTCTCTTTGTTGATTTAATGAGACATATCCTTCTCCTTAAATTTGTTAACACTTCTGTGCTGAAGCTACCTACTCTTGGGAATTTCTCCCCGTCATGTACCGTCATTCTCTCCCATTCATCACATAAAGCTTCTGTGTGACTTCCGTATTTCTCACACATTACGTACCTTGCCGACCCGACTGGTCGGTTCACTGAATCAACCCGAACCGAGGTTGATCGCCCCCTACCTGAACAAGTGGCCCCCATAGTTCGAAGGTGTTGCTTTATTCAGCCAACCCTTACGCAAACCAAAATGTTCAAAATAGGCTGACGGTGGCGGTTTACCGAGTACCCCACTCACTCGCCCACGCCGACCAATACGACCTGATCACACTGATATAGTGCTGGCGTACTCGACCCAGGGCCCCTGCGACCTGAACCTCTATTTACTGGAACTTGCGAGGGTTATCCGAAGAACACTTACTCTTTCCAGTAACTATTGGTTGTTGGATAGTTCCTGAGTGAGCAGCGAACCTCCCTTAAAATAAAAAAAATTACACAAATCACGTTAGAATGTACAAATAGCGTTTATGACCTTCGTACACAAATAGTACCGGTCAGGTTTACTAATGTACACAATTACGTGCGGTACAATCGTTCAGCACATAAGCAACTAATCTTATGTACGGAGCGACCAGTGGAATCGAAAATTACGGCTGCGAATTCCTTCAGCCAGAGCTTGTATGGCCTATATGGGTGTTGCACCAACCCTTTCTTGGTGTTGTGTCTGTGGACTGTATAGCGGACTTCCTTGTCTGCTGTACCTAAACCTGCTGGTCTGCTATGACCTCCTGGTCTGTTACAGTATGACCTCCTGGTCTGCTACACTCTAATGCTCAAATTGTATGTTTTAACCAGGGATGCCTCCCTAGCCACCATGTACGTCACTTACACGCATGTACCTCACGAGAACTCGACTTTTCTTGTGGTTCAACCTCAAAAATTGTAAAAACAAACACTCACTCACCACATATACACTTTTGTTTCTATTTCTATTTCTGCGCAGAAATTTTCTTTAGACCAGATGTGTTACCAATTAGGAGAAGGATCTGTTAATTTAAATTTCGAATGTTAAAATAGATTTGCGCGATTTATCGCCTTGCGTTATTTACCGCGTTGCGCTACTTATCGCGTTGAGAGGAGAAAAAAACTTGTGATTCGAGTTACGTGGGCGTACCCGGACGCTCCGCTGCGTGATATACGCTGCGTGCGTCGGCCTTTGGTTTGCGTACGCAAGTCTCAGTCCTTTGTTAGAGACACGTGTACGCAAAATAAAGATCCACCGTAACACAATTTATACGTTTATAAATGTAGATGATCCTTGATCATCTACCGCACACCACACTGACTTCGCCTTGTCTCCCAGGCAAACCTGTGTGCTTGTCTATACTTTAACTATGTTACCTTTACTCTTAAACTATGAAATAGCGGCAAATCTCTCTTAGCACGTTTATCAACTATAAAACTGGCAAACAGGAGAGTGATATACGAAAATACACAAATGAAAAAAAAAAAGAAATGCAGATATATATGTGTGCGTGCGTGTGTACGCAAGACAGAAAAATAAACAGTTTTAAAAGAGACTAGCGTGTTGTTCTTACCTCCGGTTCCCGGATTCCTTCAGCACCCTTTACTAAGAGAAGCAGACGCTTATCCAAACAGCACTACAAGGAATATGATCTCCCGCCCTTTGCTGCTGGATAATGTCTGCTGAAATTACCTAGTGCAGATATGTGAAGGACAGGACGAGCCCGCAATTGATAAAGCTAAATATTTATCTTATATAATACCCTTTATGAGGTCTAAGAACGCTGTACGCTATCTACGTATGAAGTACCGTAAGGGTACGCTCGTTGCGTAACGATCGCTTAGCCGTGGTCGAGACGCTCAAGCGTCACGTTCGCTCACGGCCAAGAGATCACAGGCAGGCACGCTATTGGCTGCCGACTAACGTAAGGATTCGCTATAGCGTAGCGGACGCTCGGGACCACGAGGAGATCACCAGCGGCGCTGACGCTCACAATGTTAAACCTTTGTATCTAAACCATAAACAGTGTATTGTGCAATAAAACCCTAGTGTAATGATAGAGTGTAAATGCAACACAGTATAACCTTATTACCTTTAAAGCTGTTCTAGCGTCACCGACGCTCTGAGAATACTTAACACTATAAGAAATACACAGATACCTGGGCTTAGGGTCCAACGCCTAATATATATATATTATGAATGATATACTTGCAAAAGAATTAATACAAATACAAATCATACACTACAATATAACATAGACTACCTAACCAGATAACTACACAGGAAATACAATACAATTACTATTTAAGGGAAAATAAGAGAGAAAGAGGAGAAGAGAGAGAGAGAGAGATTGGCCCACAATAACAAGAAGATCAATATAGTTGCGGAGAAAAACTTACGCACAAAGGAAACGATCGCATGCGCCTCTGGACATCCAGCTCCCGATTTTCAGCAATGATAACCGTTGAAGAGTGAGAGCTGGATGTGATCGGCCTGTCTATTTATGCCCCACACACAATGCAATTCAATGGTCCCTACAATCTCATTGTTCATTGGACACAGGAATTCCTCCTCGCATTATAACAAAAGGTCATAGGTTGATTCATACAGGTGGGCTGTGACTATTTCCAACTGCTCAGGTGGGTGGGAAACTGGGTTTCCCGCCGCATGGATAAGTAAGTGCAAATACAGTAAATGTTCATAAACTTCTTATGTCCATAACTATTCGCACGAGCGATTAATCTGCTTCAAACCAACACCGGAATATTGCTAATTAAATACTCTTCCGATGGGTACTAAACACCACTGTATGACCCCTGTTAGACCCTTCGTACAATACAAAGAGGGATCTCTCTGTTCAGGAACATGCTATGTTAACTAAACTTTCAGAATCTATCAAAGGGACCATGATCTACAAAATACATTATATAGTGAAAATATGTAATGATTGAGTCGCACGCTACGATCACATAAACTCTACCGTAAATACGCATACCGTGCGCCTGCGGGTGCCCGCGACTGTGAGTATGCGCACGTATGGGAGAGCGTACGCATGCGCAGCACGGACCTGTGTGAGGTGCAAATATGGTAGTGTGCATAGAGATATTTTTCTGACTTTGACAATAGTGCCCTGTGCACCTGTCACTGGGGGAGGAGTTACCATTATTATATAGTGCCCTGTGCACCTGTCACTGGGGGAGGAAGTACCATTATTATATAGTGCCCTGTGTACCTGTCACCGGGGGAGGAATTACCATTATTATATAGTGCCCTGTGCTCCTGTCACTGGGGGAGGAAATACCATTATTATATAGTGTCTTGTGCACCTGTCACTGGGGGAGGAATTACCATTATTATATAGTGCCCTGTGCACCTGTCACTGGAGGAGGAATTACCATTATTATATAGTGCCCTGTGCACCTGTCACTGGGAGATGAATTACCATTATTATATAGTGCTTTGTGCACCTGTCACTGGGGGAGGAGTTACCATTATTATATAGTGCCCTGTGCACCTGTCACTGGGGGGAGGAATTACCATTATATAGTGCCATGTGGACCTGTCACTGAGGGAGGACATACCATTATTATATAGTGCCCTGTGCACCTGTCACTGGGGGAGGAAATACCATTATTATATAGTGCTTTGTGCACCTGTCACTGGAGGAGGAATTACCATTATTATATAGTGCCCTGTGCACCTGTCACTGGAGGAGGAATTACCATTATTATATAGTGCCCTGTGCACCTGTCACTGGGGGAGGAATTACCATTATTATATAGTGCCCTGTGCACCTGTCACTGGGGGAGGAAGTACCATTATTATATAGTGCCCTGTGTACCTGTCACCGGGGGAGGAATTACCATTATTATATAGTGCCCTGTGCACCTGTCACTGGGGGAGGAGTTACCATTATTATATAGTGCCCTGTGCACCTGTCACTGGGGGAGGAAGTACCATTATTATATAGTGCCCTGTGTACCTGTCACCGGGGGAGGAATTACCATTATTATATAGTGCCCTGTGCACCTGTCACTGGGGGAGGACATACCATTATTATATAGTGTCTTGTGCACCTGTCACTGGGGGAGGAATTACCATTATTATATAGTGCCCTGTGCACCTGTCACTGGAGGAGGAATTACCATTATTATATAGTGCCCTGGGCACCTGTCACTGGGAGATGAATTACCATTATTATATAGTGCTTTGTGCACCTGTCACTGGGGGAGGAGTTACCATTATTATATAGTGCCCTGTGCACCTGTCACTGGGGGGAGGAATTACCATTATATAGTGCCATGTGGACCTGTCACTGAGGGAGGACATACCATTATTATATAGTGCCCTGTGCACCTGTCACTGGGGGAGGAATTACCATTATTATATAGTGCTTTGTGCACCTGTCACTGGAGGAGGAATTACCATTATTATATAGTGCCCTGTGCACCTGTCACTGGAGGAGGAATTACCAGTATTATATAGTGCCCTGTGCACCTGTCACTGGGGGAGGAATTACCATTATTATATAGTGCCCTGTGCACCTGTCACTGGAGGAGGACATACCATTATTATATAGTGCCCTGTGCACCTGTCACTGGGGGAGGAATTACCATTATTATATAGTGCTTTGTGCACCTGTCACTGGGGGAGGAGTTACCATTATTATATAGTGCCCTGTGCACCTGTCACTGGGGGGAGGAATTACCATTATATAGTGCCATGTGGACCTGTCACTGAGGGAGGACATACCATTATTATATAGTGCCCTGTGCACCTGTCACTGGGGGAAGAATTACCATTATTATATAGTGCTTTGTGCACCTGTCACTGGAGGAGGAATTACCATTATTATATAGTGCCCTGTGCACCTGTCACTGGAGGAGGAATTACCAGTATTATATAGTGCCCTGTGCACCTGTCACTGGGGGAGGAATTACCATTATTATATAGTGCCCTGTGCACCTGTCACTGGAGGAGGACATACCATTATTATATAGTGCCCTGTGCACCTGTCACTGGGGGAGGAATTACCATTATTATATAGTGCTTTGTGCACCTGTCACTGGGGGAGGAGTTACCATTATTATATAGTGCCCTGTGCACCTGTCACTGGGGGGAGGAATTACCATTATATAGTGCCATGTGGACCTGTCACTGAGGGAGGACATACCATTATTATATAGTGCCTTGTGCACCTGTCACTGGGGGAGGAATTACCATTATTATATAGTGCTTTGTGCACCTGTCACTGGAGGAGGAATTACCATTATTATATAGTGCCCTGTGCACCTGTCACTGGGGGAGGAATTACCATTATTATATAGTGCCCTGTGCACCTGTCACTGGGGGAGGAATTACCATTATTATATAGTGCCCTGTGCACCTGTCACTGGAGGAGGAATTACCATTATTATATAGTGCCCTGTGCACCTGTCACTGGAGGAGGAATTACCATTATTATATAGTGCCCTGTGCGCCTGTCACTGGAGGTGGAATTACCATTAATATATAGTGCCCTGTGCACCTGTCACTGGAGGAGGAATTACCATTATTATATAGTGCCCTGTGCACCTGTCACTGGGGGAGGAATTACCATTATTATATAGTGCTTTGTGCACCTGTCACTGGGGGAGGAGTTACCATTATTATATAGTGCCCTGTGCACCTGTCACTGGGGGAGGAATTACCATTATTATATAGAGCCCTGTGTACCTGTCACTGGGGGAGGAGTTACCATTATTATATAGTGCCCTGTGCACCTGTCACTGGGGAGGAATTACCATTATTATATAGTGCCCTGTTCACCTGTCACCGGGGAGGAATTACCATTATTATATAGTGCCCTGTGCACCTGTCACTGGGGGAGGAAATACCATTATTATATAGTGCCCTGTGTACCTGTCACTGGGGGAGGAATTACCATTATTATATAGTGCCCTGTGCACCTGTCACTGGGGGAGGAATTACCATTATTATATAGTGCCATGTGGACCTGTCACCGGGGGAGGACATACCATTATTATATAGTGCCCTGTGCGCCTGTCACCGGGGGAGGAATTACCATTATTATATAGTGCCTTGTGCACCAGTCACTGGGGGAGGAGTTACCATTATTATATAGTGCCCTGAGCACCTGTCACCGGGGGAGGAGTTACCATTATTATATAGTGCCCTGTGCACCTGTCACTGGGGGAGGAATTACTATTATTATATAGTGCCCTGTGCACCTGTCACCGGGGGAGGAATTACCATTATTATATAGTGCCCTGTGCACCTGTCACTGGGGGAGGAATTACCATTATTATATAGTGCCCTGTTCACCTGTCACCGGGGAGGAATTACCATTATTATATAGTGCCCTGTGCACCTGTCACTGGGGGAGGAATTACCATTATTATATAGTGCCCTGTGCACCTGTTACTGAGGGAGGAATTACCATTATTATATAGTGCCCTGTGCACCTGTTACTGAGGGAGGAATTACCATTATTATATAGTGCCCTGTGCACCTGTTACTGGGGGAGGAATTACCATTATTATATAGTGCCCTGTGCACCTGTCACTGGAGGAGGAATTACCATTATTATATAGTGCCCTGTTCACCTGTCACTGGGGAGGAATTACCATTATTATATAGTGCCCTGTGTACCTGTCACTGGGGGAGGAATTACCATTATTATATAGTGCCTTGTGTACCTGTTACTGAGGGAGGAATTACCATTATTATATAGTGCTTTGTGCACCTGTCACTGGAGGAGGAATTACCATTATTATATAGTGCCCTGTTCACCTGTCACTGGAGGAGGAATTACCATTATTATATAGTGCCCTGTTCACCTGTCACTGGAGGAGGAATTACCATTATTATATAGTGCCCTGTTCACCTGTCACTGGGGGATGAATTACCATTATTATATAGTGCCCTGTGCACCTGTCACTGGGGGATGAATTACCATTATTATATAGTGCCCTGTTCACCTGTCACTGGTGGAGGAGTTACCATTATTATATAGTGCCCTGTTCACCTGTCACTAGGGGAGGAATTACCATTATTATATAGTGCCCTGTGCACCTGTCAGTGGGGGAAGAATTACCATTATTATATAGTGCCCTGTGCACCTGTCAGTGGGGGAGGAATTACCATTATTATATAGTGCCTTGTGTACCTGTTACTGAGGGAGCAATTACCATTATTATATAGTGCCTTGTACACCTGTCACTGGGGGAGGAATTACCATTATTATATAGTGCCCTGTGTACCTGTCACTGGGGGGAGTAATTACCATTACTATATAGTGCCCTGTGCACCTGTCACTGGGGGAGGAATTACCATTATTATATAGTGCCCTGTGTACCAGTCACTGGGGGAGGAATTACCATTATTATATAGTGCCCTGTGCACCTGTCAGTGGGGGAGGAATTACCATTATTATATAGTGCCCTGTGTACCTGTCACTGGGGGGAGTAATTACCATTATTATATAGTGCCCTGTGCACCTGTCACCGGGGGGAGGAATTACCATTATTATATAGTGCCCTGTGTACCTGTCACTGGGGGAGGAATTACCATTATTATATAGTGCCCTGTGCACCTGTCACCGGGGAGGAATTACCATTATTATATAGTGCCCTGTGCACCTGTCACTGGGGGAGGAATTACCATTATTATATAGGCCCTCATTCCGAGTTGATCGCTAAGTTTTTCGGTCGCACAACATATTCGCAAAGTTGCGTTAATGTAGTAAATATGCGAACCTCCGCCCCCAACGTATTTTTGCACATTCGTACGCAGTATTACACAAAGTGGGCGTACGCCAAATGACATCGCAGTAATGCGAAACCATCGCAGCATTGCGAATCCATCGCAATAACACATACTTAATCGTAAAAATACTAAGTTTTAGTAGATTTACACATTTTACCGTAAAAGTGCACACTTTTAAGGAAAAACGCTCAAAAATGTTTTTTTAAAGCTATTAAGTGAAATTACACCATTCCTTTTAAAGTCAACAAGCCCTTTTCAATAACGAATCCAATTAGTGTAATGATTGATAATGTTCCTAAACAATTAAGTCTGCAAAACAAACCAGATTAACACTTTGTTGCCATAATTGCCCATCAACATGTAAAAGTGTTTTTTTTTTTTTTGTTTTTTTTCCCTTTGTTTGTTTTTAAAGGTGTTGTTTGTGAATGAAGGTGTTTACATGTTTCTTAACACAATAATCTCCTGTTTTTTTGGTTAATAATCTAACGTAAGATGTGTGTAATGTTTTTGGCAAACAATTTCTGCCTGTCAATCAGCTGATCCTTTTTTGCATTAATAAACACAACACCCGGTTAACTTTAATCAACTTTTTTTATTTTATTTTTTAAAATAAATCAGTTTTTTTTTTCTGAAAATAAACAATATCATGCATATTTTTGCAAATTGTCAACACAATGCATTAATCCTTGCAGGTGTTGGCGCATGGTGTAAAGAATGCCTCCAAAACTTGTGGGATCTCCAACTGCAACATCTGAAATTAAGATGCAACACAAACATTAATAACTTAATTACATTACTTATTATCCAAGCAAGGCGCAAAGCACACTTAAATGCAGGCATGTCCAAACTGCTGGACTCCAGCTGTTGTGAAACTACATATACCAGCATGCCTTGACACAGTTTTGTGGTCAGGGAATGCCAAAGCTGTGTCAGGGCATGCTGGGATGTGTAGTTTCTCAACAGTTGTAGGGCCGCAGTTTGGACAGGCCTGCTTTAATGGCAAAGTTACTACATCCTGCCTGTTTTATGGTACAATCATTAGCAGAACAACACACAAGCCTGCTCAGCCTTTTTTTAAGATTTTAAAGTGTTCCAGACCATGGGTTACATTTACTACTATGTGAGTTATATTTAAGATGGAACGTTGCCCATAGCAAACAAGCAAAAATATGAATATTATATTGTAGAAGTGGTTCCCAATTTTTTAAGTATAATCTTATTGGTTGCTATGGCCGACATCCCATGTTAAAGATAACTACCATCTTCGTCAATGTTACACCATGTTGGCATTCATTCCCATTTGGTTTTTTTTTTATTGTTTTTTTTTTTTTAAGGGTGTTGGTCCTGCATCATCACACTGCATATCAACATCTTCAGAAGGACAACATATCCTAGCATGCCCACACTCCATGAAAGCTGCCCTTACTAAATAAGGTCAAACAGGTTTGACTTTATCCAATAATCATTTTGTGAGTGTAACTTTCACACCACAAATCATTGGGTCGTTAGGCTGCCTAACAAAGTGAAGCATGTGATTTGTAAGTGTAAATATTAAGAATACACAGGCACAAGTGTAAAAGAACAACAACATACTAAACTCCACTCAGGTCTAACTGTTTCCCCGAAAACCTAACACATATAAACCCTGTTGTCCTGCCAACCCTGTTGACCTAATGAGTGTCGACCTAGAGTGGACACACAAAACATGGCACACATAAACACTGGACATATAATGACACTCAAATAAATGTAAATTCAACATGTACACCATGAAGAAAAACACAATTAATTTTCCTTGGTACAAGAATTCCAACAGTACAACAGTGCATGTTTTGTCATTGTAAGTGTAAGTAGGTAATCATTTTTAACAAAATGTTAAAACACTTACTTTCCTCGGCAACATGAAGACTCCCTGAACTGTCTTCAGGGGCTTCCTCTGCCCATTCACTGGGTGGGGATGGCGGCTGGATGGGGGAAGGCGGCTGGATGGGGGAAGGAGGAGGGATTGGGGAAGGAGGCTGGATGGGGGAAGGAGGCTGGATGGGGGAAGGAGGTTGGATTGGGGATGTAATTTCAGAGGGTGGGTCTGATTGAGAGGGCGAGGGGGGCGGTGAAAATGTTAGGCCAATAGAGGGTGAGGGGGGCTGAGAAGGTGAGTTGGAAGTAGAAGGAGAAGGGGTATGGGAAGGAGGAGAAGGGGTCACAGAAAGAGAAGGAGAGGTTGGCTGAGAAGGGGAGTGGAAAGTGGAGTGGGCCTGGGAAGCTGAGGGGGCCTGGGAAGCTGAGGGTGACTGGGAAGCTGAGGTGGATTGTGAAGCTGATGGTGATTGGGAAGCTGAGGGGGATTGGGAAGCTGAGGGGGAGTGAGAAGGGGAGGGGGAGTGAGAAGGGGAGGGGGACTGGGAAGTGGAGGGGGAGTGAGAAGGGGAAGGGTGCTGAGCTGGTGCATCATGTGGTGCTTGCCGTTGTGGTCGTCCTAGAATGATTGGTAAAATATATTTCAATTTGCATGTTAAATTACATACTAATCAATTTTAATTTTCACTGTTCGGTTCCATGTAAAAGAAAGTTTTTGTAAGAATTTTTACAAAATAATTATTCAAACCTCTTCATGTTGCCCACTGCAAACAAAATTATGAAATTTAAAAATTTTGTCGGTCATTCCTGTATCTATTCCATTGAGACATATTGATTTGTCTAGCCAACATCACCAGATCACTATTCAAGCTACCTTATTATATAGACAGCACTGATCAAGTGTTTTGGTACAGTTTCCTGCCTGGTTACTAATTATGTAAAACATGCACTTGTTTAGGGACACTTTGCTACAGTCAGTAATGTTTGCCCTAACCACACACACTGTCCTATTTTTTCACAATGTTCACTCAGTGTTGCAATTAGCCTACCACTTAGTGAAAATTTGCACTATTTATGCTAATAATCTTATGTAATGTTACTTACTGCGTGCATGCATAGTGCGGATTTGCTGGCGGATCTCCGCCAACAGCTCTGGAGTCCTCCTTCGGAGATCACTCCATCTCCGCTCTAACTGGATGATGGTCCGCCTGCTGCGGACGCGAGACAGCAGCAGGCGACGGACCTCCGCGTAGGCCTCGCGCTTAACACGATTGGGGATGAATCGCCCAACGCGGCCTACGCGGCGGTCCATCACCGCAACCAGGACGCGGAGCTCCCGCCTGGTGAAAGGTGCCGCACGCATCATGGCAATGGCGTTTTCCTTATTTGGGCATATATTTATAATGTCTGTTAGCATGTGATTGGTCCACAATCTATGCTGTCATATGTCATTTATAATAACTTTATTGATCTTTGCAATGCTGTGAAGAGCAGAGTGTTATTTCGCACGAGCGGATCTACGCATTCGCATAAGCAAATTTTAAGCAAAACACAACCATAATTTTAAAAACAAAAAAACACAGACACACACACAGTTTTAGATCAATTTATAAACATATCTGAGTACTCACCTCAGTTTGTGTGGTCTTTCAGCTGGACATTCACAAAGTGGGCAACATTCAGTTTCATTTGTTTGTGTTTTTGTTTAAATAATCATGATGTTAGAATAGTAAAAAAATAAGGCCACTATTTAGCAACATCACAGTATTGTTTGACACAAAATTAAATTGTCAGCTTAACGTGTTATTGTTTTTTGAAGATAAAAAAAAACAGATTCAAACACACAAAAAGCATTACACAATGACCTTACAATAGCAAACACAATTTCTACATTTAAATACAAAATGATGCATACTGTGCTTTTATTTTGGTAACAATAGAGTAAAAAAAAACACTATACCTGAAAAATTCAGCAACAATGCTTGCCCTGACTTGGCTCACCCTCCTTGTAACACTCCCCCCACCGAAGTGTCGGACAACCCCTGGCTCCTCATCAGGCAATTCCTCTGTCTGAGGAAGCTCTACGCTACTCCTTACCGCGATATTGTGGAGTATAGCGCACAGGACCACTATTTTACTTGCCATCTCCGGCGAATACATGATGTCGCCACCAGTGCGGTGGAGCACACGAAACCGCCCTTTAAGGACCCCAATTGTGCGCTCCACCAGCTGCCTAGTGGCAGTAAGCGCGGAGTTAAATGCCGTCTGTGGTCCTGGCCTGGGATTACGGTAAGGAGTCATGAGCCAGGGGGTGCAAGGATATCCACGGTCTCCTGTTTGAGGCAAAAAAACTAATTAGAAATAGTCAATTTGGAAAAATATACAAAATTTTGATCAAAATATGTGCTACAACTCACCCAATAACCACATGTCTGCTCGTTGACTTGATCTTAATCTGTGCCATATCCCTGATTGTCTAATGACATACGCATCATGGGAACTTCCAGTAAACTTAGCGTTCAGGGAAAGGATCTGGAGGGATGGCCCACAAACAACCATTACATTCAGAGAATGAAACAGTTTCCTGTTTCTAAAAATTTCTTCATTATGTTTTGGTGGCTGAATAGCTACATGTGTGCCATCCACAACCCCAATAACATGTGGGAAGCGACTACCACCTTCCGCAAATTGCCGCTTCACCACATCTAGGGCACCAACATCCAAAGGCATAGCAATAAATTGCTTCACACGCTTGAGGAAAGCCTGGCAGACACGCCGCAGGACCTTACTGAACTGGCCCTGCGACATGCCAACCAGGTCTCCAACCACATGCTGGTAAGACCCTGTTGCCAAAAAATGTAACACAGCAAGGAATTGTGTCAATGGTGGTATTGCTGTAGGATACCGAATTTCAGACTCCAGATCACTCTCTATTATGGAGAGAGTGTCTAGGATTAGATGTGGTGGCAGCCTGTATCTACGTACAACCACATCATCTGGCATCCCAAAAAGTAGGACACGGGGTCGGAAAATTGGTGGCCTAGCACGCCTCCGTTGCCTTGGTTGATGAGGAGCCGGTTGTGGTTGTGGGGCTGGCGGTTGGGGTGGGAGTGCTGGCGTGGGTTGGGGAGGTAGGGCTTCTGCTGCGATAAATATAGACATCACACACTTTTATAAAAACAAAAAAAAAATGAATAAGACAAAAACAAAGTCCAAAAAATATGCAAACAAAAAATTATTACAAAAAGGGTGTGTCAACTTACTGCAGGAGCGTAAGACATTTTTTCTGGGTTCAATTCAGGACCAAAAAGAATATTATTAAAAAAAAAAAAAAAAAAACATTATTATAATGAAAGCTACATATGTTAAATTGTAATTGTTAAAAATACTATTATTTAAAAAAACAGAACATCAAACACATCACAAACAACTACTACAAAATTAAGAATAATTGGTTAAAAAAATTTAAATTACAAAAATAAAAAGTTAGCCCTTTAGTAGCTAGCCCAGCCAAGAACAACACTACTTTGCTGATCAATCCCGGTACAAAACATAACATTTATTATCAAGATGGAAAACAAACATAATCAAAACACTTTGAACAAACACAAACAGGCACCAACACAGGCCCAGGGAACTTACCTGATCCAAAATAAAGAAAGGAACTCTTTGTGTTATACAGCACACCAAAGATACAAAATCAACTAGGGTTACGTCACCCAAAAAAAAAACTCCTACAAGAGAGCAAATATGACAGTCAAAAACAACATACAGACCAATAAACAAAACAGGCACCAACACAGGCCCAGGGAACTTACCTGATCCAAAATAAAGAAAGGAACTCTTTGTGTTATACAGCACACCAAAGATACAAAATCAACTAGGGTTACGTCACCCAAAAAAAAAACTCCTACAAGAGAGCAAATATGACAGTCAAAAACAACATACAGACCAATAAACAAAACAGGCACCAACACAGGCCCAGGGAACTTACCTGATCCAAAATAAAGAAAGGAACTCTTTGTGTTATACAGCACACCAAAGATACAAAATAAACTAGGGTTACGTCACCCAAAAAAAAAACTCCTACAAGAGAGCAAATATGACAGTCAAAAACAACATACAGACCAATAAACAAAACAGGCACCAACACAGGCCCAGGGAACTTACCTGATCCAAAATAAAGAAAGGAACTCTTTGTGTTATACAGCACACCAAAGATACAAAATCAACTAGGGTTACGTCTCCCCAAAAAAAACTCCTACAAGAGAACAAAAATGTCAGTAAAAGCAATGAAGCACAGGTTTATTTGCAAAAATGGACTAGCTAAATATATATGTGAAAAAAAGAATAAGAAACAATCAACATAAAATAAACACTTTGAAATCAAAAAATGAACAACAAGACGAATTCCAGAATACTCACAAACGAAAATTCGCAGACAAAATGCTACACTGACTATATTCTAAACGCAAACGAAAGGACAAATGTATGCTTGACAATTACTCACTCTGAAAATTCCTATAGCACCTTCACGCACAAGCCAACAAACTCAAGTGAAACTCCAAACTACCTACACTCACAGCGTGCAAAGTAGGCCCTTAAATAAGCAGTGCAATCATTAATCAGATTAACAGTGTACACCTGTGTGAATTAACGATACGCACGTAGGTATATAAGCACACACCTCGGCGTACACACGTCATCACAAACATGGCTTCTCGTGAGCAAATCGCAGCAGAGATGGACCGCATTGCAGAGCAGGAGATGGCATTGCGGAAAAGACGCCTAGATTGCCAGAGGCGCATGTTGGAATCCGCCTCTGCGGATGTAGAAGAGGCAGGACCTAGTACTCTGCAAATGTCTGCTTCTGAACCACAACAATTAACTGGGGATACCCTGCCACACACACAAAGTGACCAAACTGAGGGAGAATTGGCTTTAGCCACACAAACACAACAGACAGAAGCTGCTAGTGAGGAGGAAGATGGTGATGACCAACAAGAAGAAACCTCACAGGCTACCTCCAGACGGAAGAAAAGACAGCCTGCATTCACTAAGAGGGAGTTGCGTGTCTTGGTCACGCAGGCCATGTCCAAAATCCATAGAGGGCCAAAAAACATGGGGGCTGCTTCAAAAGAACGAATCTGGAGAGACATCACAAAATCTGTGAATGAAGTTGGCTCTGTCGTCAGAACATCACAGGAAGTGAGACGACGGTAAGTGCATATTGACAGTCCTTTTTCTGTGCTAAGTTGACTAAAAAATGTAGTTACATGTGATGTTATGTCTAGCAAACACAAGCAGAACACATGTGCTATATATTTACTTAGACCAATAATAATACTCCACTTTGTCCCTCTTTCACAATACATATGTAGGTGGGCCGACTTCAAATCCCGCCTGAAGGCAAAGAGGGCTGCGGAGTGGAATGCCTCAAGGGCTACAGGTGGAGGAGCACCTGTCGCTGTGGAGTATACTGACTTGGAGGAGATGGCGATGCCCTGTGTCAGTTATGAGGAGGGCCAAGGGGTGTCTCATATGGACACGGACCTGCCTGAGATCCTGACGGGACATGACTTGGAAGGTAAGTTTACACATTTAGTTGTCTGTAATTTTGACAGTATTTATAATAATAAACTAATTTTGTATCCTACTTTTTTCCCACACATTCTTCTATTTGCTTGCCACAAAACACAGCACAGGGGGGTGATCCGTTTGAGTCACAGGACGGTTATGTGGTTGAGGCTGAGGTGGAGGGACCTAGTGAGTCTGGCAGTGTGGGACAACAAATCCCACCTCTGCAGGTTCCTACTGGCCCCCCCACCCAACCCTCTGCTATCCCGGAGATCCTGCTTGAAATCGCTAGGTATGGTGAGAGCCTAAATCGGTTTCAAGACGGGGTCGTCCGGGAGGTAAGCCAGATAGCTGTCCGGCTCACTGAGCACCGAACCTGTGTTGAGCAAGGTGTTGCTCAACTCTGCCAAGGTCTGGCAGAGATCAGGCAGGGCCAAGAACAACTTGCCTCCTCATTCCAAACCCTTGCAAATAACATCTTGCAAGGGCTCCAGGCCATCGCTGTCTCCCTTGCCCACAGTGGCAGAGAGCCACCCACATCGGCTCCCTCCCCTGCCCCTGCCCAGGAAGAACAGCCCACTGGGCAGGCCCAACGAAGGTTGCTCCGCAGACCTTCCAAAGAAGAACAGCCTCAGGCGGGTAGAAAAAGAAGAAAATGATGTCTCTCCAGATGGGCAGCACCCATGTTTTTGATGTTGCCTCTATGTATTTTTGGAGTTGGCTTGTGTGACCAGAATGGATAACTCCCTCTTAGTGAAATGTATTCTTTCTGTTTGGATGTATTGTAGCCTGTGAGTTTCTGTGTATAAACACCAGAGCCATCTTCCTCTTACTAGTGTGCTATGTATTGTTGTGTTTGTGTGGTGGATCCTAATTCTTTCTCATTTGGTTTAAAATTTGTGTGTTGCAGGGTGTGTCATGTTTTATTTATGCTTTAAAAATATACTTTTGTCAGAAGCAGAATTTTGCAGAGTACTGAGTTCTGCTATCTAATGATTGTCAGTGCCATCTGCTTGCTGCTTGGTCCATCTCTGCCTGTGCGACTCACGTGGAGTCATGTTTAAATGTTGTGAAATATTATTATAGTAATAAAAAATATATTTTAAAAATTTGAGTAGTTTCTTCAAGGTAATGCAGTTCAAGAAAGATTAGGTCAGCATATAGACACTTGTAGACCAATCTGCTAATTCTCCTTAAAAATTGAAAATAAAAACAAAAAAAAGGTATGCTTTGCACCACACTTTAATGTCCATATTAAGTAAACAGACACGACGCTTTTTATAAATATCTATGGTCAACAGGACATCATTTCAAACATTGTCAGATATTATAATCAAATATTATTGTGACTTTTAAGACTACATTAAAGTGTATGCTGCATTATGTGGGTGTTGGTTTATTTGTAAAAAATGTTGCAGATTTCAAACACTTTCACAAATATTTTCACTTGCTTGTATTTGGGAGTCTTACACACATTAAAACTAGTTTTACAAATGCTTACACAACAAATTCAACAAAAATCACACCCTTATTTGGCAGTGTGTGAGATTTATATGTGAGTAGAATAAACATGTGATGTGTGTTCAGACAATTGCTGGTTGGTAACTTTCATCTGCTCATTAATTAACAAGTAATTGGACATCAGATGAATGTGATATCCAATTAACTGCTAATTACTGCATACACACTTGTACCAGTACTTCGCAAATGTAGAGTAACTGCAGACCTACTCGGCTGCTGCGTGAATGTTGCTACGGTTTCCTATGTTAGTTTTAACAGCGACAATGTTTATTTGCGAAAAACACGCCCATTGCGAGTTGCATACTCCCACACTGTACGCCCACTTTCACGCCCATGTCAGAGCATTGCGAAGTCTCGCCTCCGCCACGCCCACGCCACTCCTCGTTTTCGTTTGCCAGTTACGGCTTTTTTTTTTCTGAGTAATTTTGCCCAGTTGTCGTACGTATGTACTCGCGCATGCGTAATCACGCATTTGCGCATGCGCAGATACTTACATTTCGTACATTTGCGTTGCGAAGACTCTTAGCGATCAACTCGGAATGAGGGCCATAGTGCCCTGTGCACCTGTCACCGGGGGAGGAATTACCATTATTATATAGTGCCCTGTGCACCTGTCACTGGGGGAGGAATTACCATTATTATATAGTGCCCTGTGCACCTGTCACCGGGGGAGGTATTACCATTATTATATAGTGCCCTGTGCACCTGTCACTGGGGGAGGAATTACCATTATTATATAGTGCCCTGTGCACCTGTCACTGGGGGAGGAATTACCATTATTATATAGTGCCCTGTGCACCGGTCAACGGGGAAGAAATGACCATTATTATATAGTGCCAACAGGAATTTTAGCTGTTTTTCTGATTTACAAAAAACAATACAGATACAAAACTCGCAAGGAAGGTTTTGGCAAAATAAATACAGATCCAAAACACGAAGGATATACAGATCCAAAACAAGAACACAAAACCCAAGATTTGGCCGGCGCACATCCCTAGTCAAATTTCTTACTAAAGTCTAGATATGCTACATCTATGGCCCACCTGTGATCTATTATTTTAGTCACAGAGGAAAAAAGTGAATAAGATATGTTTGGCATGATCTCCCACCAGTAAATCCATGCTGTTTGGAATCCTGTAAATTGCTTGATTTACAATATTTTACAACTCATTATTTTAATAGTGTTTCTATTACTTCTCTATTACTGCTGTAATGCTTACTGCTATGTAGTTACTTGCTTCTTCCTTGCTTCCACTTTTGTGCAGTGGAACTAAATTTGCTCTTCTGGAATTGCACCTGTAGCTTGTGACAGCTTGAAAAAATTCTGTTAATAGTGCTATTAGCACATCTTTAAGCTCTTTTAGTATCCTTAGATGTATCCCATCTGACCCCATTGATTTATCTTCTTTCAGTTTTGAGAGTTCTTTTAGGACCTCCTCTGTAGGTGTACTTTCATCTACCTTATTTTTACAAATATCGTTGCAACTTAACTGTGCCCCCTTCCCCTTTCCTTCTGTAGTGAATACTGAGCAAAAATAATTATTTAGATCTGCTATTGCCTTGTCTCCCTCCACCAAATTCTCACTGTCTTAAGTCTTATTATTCCTCCACTTGATTTTCTCCTTCACTTACATACTTTAACATTTTTTGCTCACTTTATCTATTTACTGTGCCAATTTCTCCACAGCTTCTGCCTTTGCACACCAGATCACTTTCTTAGCCTCCTTCCATCTGGCATGACACACCTCTTTGCTGTAATTATTTTGAGTCTGCTTATATATCCTGAAGGCCATCTTTTTTGCTCTCACACTAGTTGACACCTCTGTTGTAAACCACGCTGGCTTCCTTTTCCT
Source organism: Pseudophryne corroboree (assembly GCF_028390025.1). NCBI lineage: Eukaryota > Metazoa > Chordata > Amphibia > Anura > Myobatrachidae > Pseudophryne > Pseudophryne corroboree. Next base: position 1,002,688,219 of record NC_086445.1, read on the forward strand.
GGTGCTTTTCCTAACACTCTTGATACAAATGTCTGGTGCCTTTTGTATTGCACTTTTTAGTTTTTTCTACCTCTCCTGCACTCTTTGTAAATGCCTACAATCCGCCAATGAATCGCTTAAATATCTCCCCATTTCTGCACCACAGTGCCAAAAAATGTTCAGTTATGTGGAACATCAGACACTGCCTCCATCTCAGGCCCAGAATATGGACATGGCAGATTCTGTTAAATTCGTAGGTGTTAATATTACTAAAGACTTGTCCTGGAGGAATCATATAGTACTCAGGGGTAGTCAATAAGGCCCAGCTGTGTTGTTGTTTTTTAAAGGAAAATGTGTGCCTCAGGACTATGTAGGGAAATTTTTATCGAATCTTTATACTTGTATTATTGAAAGTAAGTACACTGCTCAAAAAAATAAAGGGAACACTTAAACAAAACAATATAACTCCAAGTCAATCACACTTCTGTGAAATCAGACTGTCCACTTAGGAAGCAACACTGATTGACAATCTCACATGCTGTTGTGCAAATGGAATAGACAACAGGTGGAAACTATAGGCAATTAGCAAGACACCACCAATAAAGAAGTGGTTCTGCAGGTGGTGACCACAGACCACTTCTCAGCTCCTATGCTTTCTGGCTGATGTTTTGGTCACTTTTGAAAGCTGGCAGTGCGTTCACTCTAGTGGTAGCATGAGACGGAGTCTACAACCCACACAAGTGGCTCAGGTAGTGCAGCTCATCCAGGATGGCACATCAATGCGAGCTGTGGCAAGAAGGTTTGCTGTGTCTGTCAGCGTAGTGTCCAGAGCATGGAGGCGCTACCAGGAGACAGGCCAGTACATCAGGAGATGTGGAGGAGGCCGTAGGAGGGCAACAACCCAGCAGCAGGACCGCTACCTCCGCCTTTGTGCAAGGAGGAACAGGAGGAGCACTGCCAGAGCCCTGCAAAATGACCTCCAGCAAGCCACAAATGTGTCTACTCAAACGATCAGAAACAGACTCCATGAGGGTGGTATGAGGGCCCGACGTCCACAGGTGGGGGTTGTGCTTACAGCCCAACACCGTGCAGGACGTTTGGCATTTGCCAGAGAACACCAAGATAGGCAAATTCGCCACTGGCGCCCTGTGCTCTTCACAGATGAAAGCAGGTTCTCACTGAGCACATGTGACAGACGTGACAGAGTCTGGAGATGCCAAGGAGAATGTTCTGCTGCCTGCAACATCCTCCAGCATGACCGGTTTGGCAGTGGGTCAGTAATGGTGTGGGGTGGCATTTCTTTGGGGGGCCGCACAGCCCTCCATGTGCTCGCCAGAGGTAGCCTGACTGCCATTAGGTACCGAGATGAGATCCTCAGACCCCATGTGAGACCATATGCTGGTGCAGTTGGCCCTGTGTTCCTCCTAATGCAAGACAATGCTAGACCTCATGTGGCTGGAGTGTGTCAGCAGTTCCTGCAAGACGAAGGCATTGATGCTATGGACTGGCGGGCCCGTTCCTCAGACCTGAATCCAATTGAGCACATCTGGGACATCATGTCTTGCTCCATCCACCAACGCCACGTTATACCACAGACTGTCCTGGAGTTGGCGGATGCTTTAGTCCAGGTCTGGGAGGAGATCCCTCAGGAGACCATTCGCCACTTCATCAGGAGCATGCCCGGGCATTGTAGTGAGGTCATACAGGCACGTGGAGGCCACACACACTACTGAGCCTTATTTTGACTTGTTTTAAGGACATTACATCAAAGTTGGATCAGCCTGTAGTGTGTTCCTGTACTTTCCAGGTAATGTATGATTGCCATCACCTGTGGTGAGCTAGTTAACTGATAAGAAAGGTGTTTCACCACAGGTGATGGCAATCATACATTAGGAACAGAGCATTTTCTCCCTCATGGAGAGAGTCAGGTAGGCAAGTATGGCAAATCCCTTGAAACCGTTGTCAAGTCAACTGGTAAAGTGATTGGTTTACAGTTACCTAGTATGCAGGAGGTACTGTATATGAAAAAAAGCTTTTCAATAAAGTACAAAGTATAAGACTTGTACCACCCGAACCATGAAGTGTTTGCAATACTGCCATCAAATAAACAATATAGATCTATATTATGTCGCACTAGTCAACTTAAATGTCATTTTTTAAACAAAAGCAATAAATATGTTAAATTGTACTCAGTGTCAGTGAGGAAGTTTGTTTAGGGTGTTAATGTTCTTTTATGGTTTTTATGACTTTTCTGATTGCACATGTGATTAATTTCATTGACTGTTCATGTATGTAAAGGTGAACTGAATTATTATATAGTAACTTGTGCACCTGTCACCAGGGAAGGAATTATAATTATTATATAGTGCCTTGTGCACCTGTCACCAGGGAAGGAATTATAATTATTATATAGTGCCCTGTGCACCTGTCACCGGGGGAGGAATTACCATTATTATATAGTGCCCTGTGCACCTGTCACCGGGATAAGGAATTCATATTATTAATATTATTATTTAGTGCATAGGTCTGCAAACTCGGTCCTCATTACCCCACACAGTGCATGTTTTGCAGGTCTCCTCACAGAATCACAAGTGAAATAGTTAACTCCCCCTGCGGATATTTAAAAATTAATACACCTGTGCACCTGCTGGGTTACCTGCAAAACATGCAGTGTGTGGGGTAATGAGGACTGAGTTTGCAGACCTATGATTTAGTGCTTTGTGCTCCTGTCACTAGGGAGGCCTCTAGCAGACAACATACATACATATATATGTACGGAGGCAGGACGGCACTCATAGAGACTGGTAAACCATAGAAAATCAGCACAGGATGCTGAAGCTGTTTGTCAATGTTTCAGAGTTAGACTCCTTTAAAAGAGTCTAACTCTGAAACGTTGACATACAGCTACAGCGTCCTGTGCTGATTTTCTATGGTTTACTAGTCTCTATGAGTGCCGTCCTGCTTCCGTACATTTTATCTGATTCTGACGGACACTGGAGCATATTGTGCGGTACTGGTAAGAAGTGCCATTCATCATTTGCAGATTATATATATATATATATATATATATATATATATATATATATATTTGTGTGGTCGTCTGGCACTCTGGATGATAAAAACCAAAGATGCCGGGGTGCCCTCCTGAAATTAATATAACTGATAATCCTCCTTGGGTCCTGTGATAGGACCTCTATTGAAGAAAAATAGGCGGCACTCCAAGGACTTAAATAAAGTCTAACTGTATTTAAAAAAAAAAAATGTCATGGTGCAAAAAACAATGTTTCAAGGCTCAACAGCCTTTCCATCAGGTTATGCATTATACTGTAGGTAAGGTGAAAAAAAAAACAGAGGTATTTTGTTTATTGCTTTTGACCTCACCTATAATGTATAACCAGATAAAAAGGCCGTAGAGCCTTGAAACGTTGTTTTTTGCACCATGAAATTTTTATTTTGAATACAGGACCCAAGGAGGATTACCGGTTATATATATATATATATATATCTCACACATTTATATATACATACACAAACTCACACATGTAAACACACATACATACATACATACATACATACATACGGTACATACACAGGCACACACACGAACTCACATACATACATACCGGTACATTCATATCATACAAATATACACTTAAACAATGATTTAATACTTACAGTATACAAAGCTGGGAGCAGAGGGGCGGCCAAGGCAGTGTGAGGGCAGAGGGAGCCTGCTGTGGCTGAGCATGCGCAGCCAGCAGCTCCCCCGGCACCCGGGACATTCTCTAAGCAGAGAGCTGGATAGTTCTCTGCTCTTGCTACAGCTCCGTCCGCGATCGCGGCTTTTGCTTTTGCTGAGACAGAGACAGCTGCGTCTCCGTCTCAAAAATTTTTTGGGGGTCATCAGGGGGGGTTTCCAGGTACTCGGAACCCCTCCCCCCCCCTGCGTGCGCCACTGGCTTGTGCAGTGATAGAACTAGAGAGTGGTGGGCCCATGGGTAAAAATATTCCTTGGGCTCAAGCAAATCATCCACCAACAACCCAATTTGCCGCCGCTAGAGAAATACGAGGTGAGGCAATTAGTAACAAGTTGCTATAGTGCCTGTGCCCAAGCCACAGAAGTATTTTCCCCACATGCTGCCTTGTATACCCCAAATGCCCTAGTGTCTCCCTGACATCCCTACAACATCATTGCACTACATTCCCTCCATACACTGCACTGAATCCCTACCTTACATCCCCCTATACCCTGCACTACATCCCTCCTATTTGCCATATTACGTCACTGCATTACATCCACCATACCCTACACTACATCTCCCCTATTTGCAGCACTACATCACTACACTATATTTTTCCTACACGCTGCACTGCATCATACACTACATCCCACTATACACCACACTCCATTACTACACTACATCCACCCCTATATGCCGCACTAAAGGCCTGAATGCAGTACATGCATCCTACGCAGATTTCGATTATAACAGAATGGGCCTTGTGCTGTTGTACACAGTTCTTTGCCTCTGCCTGATTGATAGGAGGGGGTGGGGAGGGGGCAAAGGGATTGCTGCATTCCTAGAAACGGGGGGCATTACACCCCATTTTCTAAGAGGGTAGAGTCAAGGGTCTGCATGTCACCATGTAGACATCCTTGCCTTGCAGCCCCTACTTCCGTTGGTCAGCTGGCCTTCTGCGGGGATCATCGCAACGTCGTTTTCAGTGCTGGGATCGCGGCTACATGCAGGAGGTGTGTCTTCTGCTGAGACGTCTCCTGCATGTCTCTTCATCTCCCTATATGCTGCACCACATCCCCCCTATAAGATGCCTTACTTAACTGCGCATCCCCCCTTACATGCTTACTATATTCCTGCCCTACATCCCCCTATACACCACAATATACCCCTGCACTGTATTTCCCTATAGGCTGCACTATGTCCCCCTATACGCTGCACTTCATAACTGCACTATATCATACCTCCCAACATGACCCTCTCCAGGAGGGACAGAAGGCTCTGCTTCTGGATTTTTTCGCTTAATTCAAGATTTCCGGCACCTGTGTTGAACAGGTTACTGGATAAGAAAGGTGTTTCAGCACAGGAGATGGGAATCCTAAATTTAGGGAAAAATCCAGGAGCAGAGCATACTGTCCCTCCTGGAGAGGGCCATGTTGGGAGGTATGCTATATACCCCCTATATGCTGCACTTCATAACTGCACTATATACCCCCTATATACTGCACCCCTGCAGTACATTCCCCCCAAACCCTACACTACATCACTCCTATATGCTGCACTACACTACATCTCCCCCATATGCCACAGTACATCTCCCTCAAACCCTATACTACATCACTCCTATATGACACACTACATCACTATACTACATCCCCCTATACACCACATTGCATCACTACATTACATCTCCCCTATATGCCATACTATATCCATGCACTACACCCCCCATTTGCTGCACTACATAACTGCACAATATCCCAATATACGCCGCACTATATCACAGTACTTCATCAGCCCTACATGCCGCACCACATAACTGCTCTATATCCCCCCTATACCCCTCTACTACATCCCCCTATATGCCGCACTACATAATGACACTATATCCCCCTAAACAGTATACCACACTATAACCGTGCACCATATCCTGTCTATGCTCCACACGACATAACTGCACTATATCCATCTATACGCTGCACTACACCCCCTATACGCTGCACTACATAACTGCACTATATCCATCTATACGCTGCATTACACCCCCTATATCCTGCACTACATAACTGCACTATATCCTACCTATACGCTGCACTACACCCCCTATACGCTGCACTACATAACTGCACTATATCCTACCTATACGCTACAATTTATCCCTGCACCACACTCCCCCCCCCCCATACGCCGCACTAAACTATGTAGACAAAAGTGATTGGGCACTAACAGCAAATAGATCAATGAGAGTTTACTGACATCAGTACTTTGTATGTCCACCACGTGCAGTGATTACTGCAGACACCCTTCTTGGCAACCTGTCCAAAAGTTCACAGCCCGACAGCGTATCACCACCACCACCTCTATCCTTTACTGCAGGTACTGTACACTTTGACATTAGATGTTCTCCTGGGAATCGCCAAATCCAAACACGTCCATCTGATCCGAAAACTGTAAATCGTCATTTGTCACTACATAACACCACCGCCAATGTTCCATTGTTCAGGTATTGCGCTCTCTGCACCATCGTACGTGCTGGGCTGCATTCTTCTTTGTGATAAGAGGTTTATGAGCAAATGTTCACCCATGAAATCTAAGTGCATGGGCCTCCCTATGAAGTGTTCTTGTCGAAACCGGCACTCTTCCCGCTTTACACCATCACAAACACGTGTCTGCTGCCGGAGCACACTATTACGCTTGCCTGGCGGATGTCCAATCATTGCTGTCTACACATAGTGTACAGTATATAACTGCTATGCACTCCACTACATTCCATCTAATAACATTAACAGATCCAACTGCCTCCCTGCACATGAACTTACCATGATGATATCCTCTGTCCAACTGAGCTCCAGGTGCACCTGTCACTGTGGGAGGAGTTACCATTATTATATAGTGCCCTGTGCACCTGTCACTGGGGGAGGAGTTACCATTATTATATAGTGCCCTGTGCACCTGTCACTGGGGGAGGAGTTACCATTATTATATAGTGCCCTGTGCACCTGTCACTGGGGGAGGAATTACCATTATCATTTAGTGCCCTGTGCACCTGTCACTGGGGGAGGAGTTACCATTATTATATAGTGCCTTGTGCACCTGTCACTGGGGGAGGAGTTACCATTATTATATAGTGCCCTGTGCACCTGTCACTGGGGGAGGAAATACCATTATTATACAGTGCCCTGTGCCCCTGTCACTGGGGGAGGAGTTACCATTAATATATAGTGCCTTGTGCACCTGTCACTGGGGGAGGAGTTACCATTATTATATAGTGCCCTGTGCACCTGTCACTGGGGAAGGAATTACCATTATTATATAGTGCCCTGTGCACCTGTCACTGGGGGAGGAATTACTATTATTATATAGTGCCCTGTGCACCTGTCACTGGGGGAGTAATTACCATTATTATATAGTGCCCTGTGCACCTGTCACTGGGGGAGGAAGTACCATTATTATATAGTGCCCTGTGTACCTGTCACTGGGGGAGGAATTACCATTATTATATAGTGCCCTGTGCACCTGTCACTGGGGGAGGAGTTACCATTATTATATAGTGCCCTGTGCACCTGTCACTGGGGGAGGACATACCATTATTATATATAGTGCCCTGTGCACCTGTCACTGGGGGAGGAATTACCATTATTATATAGTGCCTTGTGCACCTGTCACCAGGGAGGAATTACCATTATTATATAGTGCTTTGTGCACCTATCACCGGGGAGGAATTACCATTATTATATAGTGCCCTGTGCACCTGTCACCCGGTATGGAATTACCATTGTTATATAGTGTCCTGTGCACCTGTCACTGGAGGAGGAATTACCATTATTATATAGTGCCCTATGCACCTGTCACTGGGGGGAGGAATTACCATTATTATATAGTGCCCTGTGCACCTGTCACTGGGGAGGAATTACCATTATTATATAGTGCCCTGTGCACCTATCACAGGGGAAGGAATTACCATTATTATATATAGTGCCCTGTGCACCTGTCACTGGAGGAGGAATTACCATTATTATATAGTGTCCTGTGTACCTGTCACCGGGGGAGGAGTTACCATTATTATATAGTGCCCTGTGCACCTGTCACTGGAGGAGGAATTACCATTATTATATAGTACCCTGTACACCTGTCACTGGGGGAGGAATTACCATTATTATATAGTGCCCTGTGCAGTGCCGTAACTAGCAGTGTGCGAAGTGTGCCTTGCACTTGCACACAGCGCGCTTTGCCTGGGGGCGCAACCAGCCACTGCAGTGATGCGAAATTTCCCTTCTGCTACTGTACATCTACCTCCTGACTCCAGCAGTCCTGTGCATATAGCTATGTAGTGTGGAGACGACACGTAGGACCTGGGTGTATATAAATCAGTGAGTATGTGCCGGGCAGCACGCAGAACCCCGCTCTGCAGCTGCTAGTGACTCTGACTTCAACAGAGACGAAGACGATCCATCACGGTTATTCCGTCCATTGCACTGCACTTCCTGATACCGTAATTCCACTAATAGCCTGCACACTGTGTAATTTCTAATACAAGCTCATTCCTCATGGAGCAGCAGTGTGAGTTGTTCTGCAGCTTCTGACATAAATCTTTTTCTTCAAAGAGAAGGTACTTTTGCTCTGATTCTCTACAGATTATTTCAGAGGCATAAAAGATGCGGTTCACATCTCGCTTATACAGCAAGTCAAAGAGTCCCACATTTATTTTTATTTATAACTTGTGTTAGTGCAAGAAAATAAATGTAAAATGCTGCATAGCCGTAACTGAGGTGTGTGCCTGCATTTGCACTGTGGGCGCATTGCGCTGGCACACACGTGCCACATAGAGGCTGCGCCGCACAAGGGAGACCAGCGTGCAGCCGACAAGCTGAAGCGCCCGGCAACCTTGTCATCATGTTATAAAGATTTGTTGCTGGGCACTGCAGCTTGTGGTCTCCATGCTGGTCTCCCCCACTGTATCAGGGGTAGCTGCTCCCCCTGTTGTCCAATGGCACTGGGCTCTAGGAGCGGTGACTCCCCCCGTACTGTGGGCTCACCGGAAAAGAGTGGCGGCTCCCCCAACGGCAAGCTAGTCTCTCCCTCCCTTCCTCTCCCTCTCTTTCCCCCTGCCTAATGTGTAAAAAGGGGGACTTGGCTGCTGTAATTTATAAAAAGGGGGACTCTGCCTGCCTAATGTGTAAAAATAGGGGACTCTGCTGTAATGTGTAAAAAATGGGGACATTCCTGCTGCAATGTGTAAAAAGGGGACACTCCTGCCTAATGTGTAAAAAGGGGGATGCTGTCTGCCGTAATTTGTAAAAAGGGGGACACTGTCTGCCGTAATGTGTAAAAAGGGGACGCTATCTGCCGAAATGTGTAAAAAGGGGACGCTGTCTGCCGTAATGTGTAAAAAGGGGACGCTGTCTGCCGTAATGTGTAAAAAGGGGACGCTGTCTACCGTAATGTGTAAAAAGGGGGACTCTGCCTGACATAATGTGTAATAAAGAGGGACTCTGCTGTAACGTGTAAATGGGAGCTCTACCTGGCATAATGTGTGACAGGGGCTCTACCTGGTGTAATGTGTGTAAGTGGCGCTACTGTGCTGCATAAGTTAAAATTATGGAGACTACTGTACAGCGTAATATTAAATAAAGCCCCTTCCCCATGAAGCCACGCCCCTGTAATTTGGTGCCCACCTGCGGTTAGCACTGGCCCTGTTTTGTATATGGAGGGGGGGGCGCCGATGCTGTTTCTTGCACACAACGCTAAAATGTCTAGTTACGGCACTGGCCCTGTGCACCTGTCACCGGGGGAGGAATTACCATTATTATATAGTGCCTTGTACACCTGTCACTGGGGGAGGAATTACCATTATTATATAGTGCCCTGTGCACCTGTCACTGGGGGAGGAAATACCATTATTATATAGTGCCCTGTGCACCTGTCACTGGGGGAGGAGTTACCATTATTATATAGTGCCTTGTACACCTGTCACTGGGGGAGAAATTACCATTATTATATAGTGCCTTGTGCACCTGTCACTGGGGGAGGAAATACCATTATTATATAGTGCTTTGTACACCTGTCACTGGGGGAGAAATTACCATTATTATATAGTGCCTTGTACACCTGTCACTGGGGGAGAAATTACCATTATTATATAGTGTCTTGTGCACCTGTCACTGGGGGAGGAATTACCATTATTATATAGTGCCCTGTGCACCTGTCACTGGGGGAGGAATTACCATTATTATATAGTGCCCTGTGTACCTGTCACTGGGGGAGGAATTACCATTATTATATAGTGCCTTGTACACCTGTCACTGGGGGAGGAGTTACCATTATATCGTGCCCTGTGCACCTGTCACTGGGGGAGGAAATACCATTATTATATAGTGCCTTGTACACCTGTCACTGGGGGAGAAATTACCATTATTATATAGTGCCTTGTGCACCTGTCACTGGGGGAGGAAATACCATTATTATATAGTGCCTTGTGCACCTGTCACTGGGGGAGGAAATACCATTATTATATAGTGCCCTGTGCACCTGTCACTGAGGGAGGAAATACCATTATTATATAGTGCCCTGTGTACCTGTCACCGGGGGAGGAGTTACCATTATTATATAGTGCCCTGTGCACCTGTCACTGGGGGAGGAATTACCATTATTATATAGTGCCTTGTGCACCTGTCACTGTGGGAGGAAATACCATTATTATATAGTGCCTTGTGCACCTGTCACTGGGGGAGGAAATACCATTATTATATAGTGCCCTGTGCACCTGTCACTGAGGGAGGAAATACCATTATTATATAGTGCCTTGTACACCTGTCACTGGGGGAGAAATTACCATTATTATATAGTGCCTTGTGCACCTGTCACTGTGGGAGGAAATACCATTATTATATAGTGCCCTGTGCACCTGTCACTGGGGGAGAAATTACCATTATTATATAGTGCCCTGTGTACCTGTCACCGGGGGAGGAGTTACCATTATTATATAGTGCCCTGTGCACCTGTCACTGGGGGAGAAATTACCATTATTATATAGTGCCCTGTGCACCTGTCACTGAGGGAGGAAATACCATTGTTATATAGTGCCCTGTGCACCTGTCACTGGGGGAGGAATTACCATTATTATATAGTGCCCTGTGCACCTGTCACTGGGGGAGAAATTACCATTATTATATAGTGCCCTGTGTACCTGTCACCGGGGGAGGAGTTACCATTATTATATAGTGCCCTGTGTACCTGTCACTGGGGGAGGAATTACCATTATTATATAGTGCCCTGTGCACCTGTCACTGGGGGAGGAAATACCATTATTATATAGTGTCTTGTGCACCTGTCACTGGGGTAGGAATTACCATTATTATATAGTGCCCTGTGCACCTGTCACTGGGGGATGAAATACCATTATTATATAGTGTCTTGTGCACCTGTCATTGGGGGAGGAATTACCATTATTATATAGTGCCCTGTGTACCTGTCACTGGGGGAGGAATTACCATCATTATATAGTGCTCTGTGTACCAATCACAGGGGGAGGAATTACCATTATTATATAGTGCCCTGTGCACCTGTCACTGGGGGAGGAATTACCATTATTATATAGTGCCTTGTGCACCTGTCACTGGGGGAGGAATAACCATTATTATATAGTGCCCTGTGCACCTGTCACTGGGGGAGGAATTACCATTATTACATAGTGCCCTGTGCACCTGTCACTGGGGGAGGAAATACCATTATTATATAGTGCCTTGTACACCTGTCACTGGGGGAGAAATTACCATTATTATATAGTGCCCTGTGCACCTGTCACTGGGGGAGGAAATACCATTATTATATAGTGCCCTGTGCACCTGTCACTGGGGGAGGAGTTACCATTATTATATAGTGCCTTGTACACCTGTCACTGGGGGAGAAATTACCATTATTATATAGTGCCTTGTGCACCTGTCACTGGGGGAGGAAATACCATTATTATATAGTGCTTTGTACACCTGTCACTGGGGGAGAAATTACCATTATTATATAGTGCCTTGTACACCTGTCACTGGGGGAGAAATTACCATTATTATATAGTGTCTTGTGCACCTGTCACTGGGGGAGGAATTACCATTATTATATAGTGCCCTGTGCACCTGTCACTGGGGGAGGAATTACCATTATTATATAGTGCCCTGTGTACCTGTCACTGGGGGAGGAATTACCATTATTATATAGTGCCTTGTACACCTGTCACTGGGGGAGGAGTTACCATTATATCGTGCCCTGTGCACCTGTCACTGGGGGAGGAAATACCATTATTATATAGTGCCTTGTACACCTGTCACTGGGGGAGAAATTACCATTATTATATAGTGCCTTGTGCACCTGTCACTGGGGGAGGAAATACCATTATTATATAGTGCCTTGTGCACCTGTCACTGGGGGAGGAAATACCATTATTATATAGTGCCCTGTGCACCTGTCACTGAGGGAGGAAATACCATTATTATATAGTGCCCTGTGTACCTGTCACCGGGGGAGGAGTTACCATTATTATATAGTGCCCTGTGCACCTGTCACTGGGGGAGGAATTACCATTATTATATAGTGCCTTGTGCACCTGTCACTGGGGGAGGAAATACCATTATTATATAGTGCCTTGTGCACCTGTCACTGGGGGAGGAAATACCATTATTATATAGTGCCCTGTGCACCTGTCACTGAGGGAGGAAATACCATTATTATATAGTGCCTTGTACACCTGTCACTGGGGGAGAAATTACCATTATTATATAGTGCCTTGTGCACCTGTCACTGGGGGAGGAAATACCATTATTATATAGTGCCCTGTGCACCTGTCACTGGGGGAGAAATTACCATTATTATATAGTGCCCTGTGTACCTGTCACCGGGGGAGGAGTTACCATTATTATATAGTGCCCTGTGCACCTGTCACTGGGGGAGGAATTACCATTACTATATAGTGCCCTGTGCACCTGTCACTGAGGGAGGAAATACCATTATTATATAGTGCCCTGTGCACCTGTCACTGGGGGAGGAATTACCATTATTATATAGTGCCCTGTGCACCTGTCACTGGGGGAGAAATTACCATTATTATATAGTGCCCTGTGTACCTGTCACCGGGGGAGGAGTTACCATTATTATATAGTGCCCTGTGTACCTGTCACTGGGGGAGGAATTACCATTATTATATAGTGCCCTGTGCACCTGTCACTGGGGGAGGAAATACCATTATTATATAGTGTCTTGTGCACCTGTCACTGGGGGAGGAATTACCATTATTATATAGTGCCCTGTGCACCTGTCACTGGGGGAGGAAATACCATTATTATATAGTGTCTTGTGCACCTGTCATTGGGGGAGGAATTACCATTATTATATAGTGCCCTGTGTACCTGTCACTGGGGGAGGAATTACCATCATTATATAGTGCTCTGTGTACCAATCACAGGGGGAGGAATTACCATTATTATATAGTGCCCTGTGCACCTGTCACTGGGGGAGGAAATACCATTATTATATAGTGCTTTGTACACCTGTCACTGGGGGAGAAATTACCATTATTATATAGTGCCTTGTACACCTGTCACTGGGGGAGAAATTACCATTATTATATAGTGTCTTGTGCACCTGTCACTGGGGGAGGAATTACCATTATTATATAGTGCCCTGTGCACCTGTCACTGGGGGAGGAATTACCATTATTATATAGTGCCCTGTGTACCTGTCACTGGGGGAGGAATTACCATTATTATATAGTGCCTTGTACACCTGTCACTGGGGGAGGAGTTACCATTATATAGTGCCCTGTGCACCTGTCACTGGGGGAGAAATTACCATTATTATATAGTGCCTTGTGCACCTGTCACTGGGGGAGGAAATACCATTATTATATAGTGCCTTGTGCACCTGTCACTGGGGGAGGAAATACCATTATTATATAGTGCCCTGTGCACCTGTCACTGAGGGAGGAAATACCATTATTATATAGTGCCCTGTGTACCTGTCACCGGGGGAGGAGTTACCATTATTATATAGTGCCCTGTGCACCTGTCACTGGGGGAGGAATTACCATTATTATATAGTGCCTTGTGCACCTGTCACTGGGGGAGGAAATACCATTATTATATAGTGCCTTGTGCACCTGTCACTGGGGGAGGAAATACCATTATTATATAGTGCCCTGTGCACCTGTCACTGAGGGAGGAAATACCATTATTATATAGTGCCTTGTACACCTGTCACTGGGGGAGAAATTACCATTATTATATAGTGCCTTGTGCACCTGTCACTGGGGGAGGAAATACCATTATTATATAGTGCCCTGTGCACCTGTCACTGGGGGAGGAATTACCATTATTATATAGTGCCCTGTGTACCTGTCACTGGGGGAGGAATTACCATTATTATATAGTGCCTTGTACACCTGTCACTGGGGGAGGAGTTACCATTATATAGTGCCCTGTGCACCTGTCACTGGGGGAGGAAATACCATTATTATATAGTGCCTTGTACACCTGTCACTGGGGGAGAAATTACCATTATTATATAGTGCCTTGTGCACCTGTCACTGGGGGAGGAAATACCATTATTATATAGTGCCTTGTGCACCTGTCACTGGGGGAGGAAATACCATTATTATATAGTGCCCTGTGCACCTGTCACTGAGGGAGGAAATACCATTATTATATAGTGCCCTGTGTACCTGTCACCGGGGGAGGAAATACCATTATTATATAGTGCCTTGTGCACCTGTCACTGGGGGAGGAAATACCATTATTATATAGTGCCCTGTGCACCTGTCACTGGGGGAGGAAATACCATTATTATATAGTGCCTTGTGCACCTGTCACTGGGGGAGGAAATACCATTATTATATAGTGCCCTGTGCACCTGTCACTGAGGGAGGAAATACCATTATTATATAGTGCCTTGTACACCTGTCACTGGGGGAGAAATTACCATTATTATATAGTGCCTTGTGCACCTGTCACTGGGGGAGGAAATACCATTATTATATAGTGCCCTGTGCACCTGTCACTGGGGGAGAAATTACCATTATTATATAGTGCCCTGTGTACCTGTCACCGGGGGAGGAGTTACCATTATTATATAGTGCCCTGTGCACCTGTCACTGGGGGAGGAATTACCATTATTATATAGTGCCCTGTGCACCTGTCACTGAGGGAGGAAATACCATTATTATATAGTACCCTGTGCACCTGTCACTGGGGGAGGAATTACCATTATTATATAGTGCCCTGTGCACCTGTCACTGGGGGAAAAATTACCATTATTATATAGTGCCCTGTGTACCTGTCACCGGGGGAGGAGTTACCATTATTATATAGTGCCCTGTGTACCTGTCACTGGGGGAGGAATTACCATTATTATATAGTGCCCTGTGCACCTGTCACTGGGGGAGGAAATACCATTATTATATAGTGTCTTGTGCACCTGTCACTGGGGGAGGAATTACCATTATTATATAGTGCCCTGTGCACCTGTCACTGGGGGAGGAAATACCATTATTATATAGTGTCTTGTGCACCTGTCATTGGGGGAGGAATTACCATTATTATATAGTGCCCTGTGTACCTGTCACTGGGGGAGGAATTACCATCATTATATAGTGCTCTGTGTACCAATCACAGGGGGAGGAATTACCATTATTATATAGTGCCCTGTGCACCTGTCACTGGGGGAGGAATTACCATTATTATATAGTACCTTGTGCACCTGTCACTGGGGGAGGAATAAACATTATTATATAGTGCCCTGTGCACCTGTCACTGGGGGAGGAATTACCATTATTATATAGTGCCCTGTGCACCTGTCACTGGGGGAGGAAATACCATTATTATATAGTGTCTTGTGCACCTGTCACTGGGGGAGGAATTACCATTATTATATAGTGCCCTGTGCAACTGTCACTGGGGGAGAAATTACCATTATTATATAGTGCCCTGTGTACCAATCACAGGGGGAGGAATTACCATTATTATATAGTGCCCTGTGCACCTGTCACTGGGGGAGGAATTACCATTATTATATAGTGCCCTGTGCACCTGTCACTGGGGGAGGAAATACCATTATTATATAGTGTCTTGTGCACCTGTCACTGGGGGAGGAATTACCATTATTATATAGTGCCCTGTGCACCTATCACGGGGGAAGGAATTACCATTATTATATATAGTGCCCTGTGCACCTGTCACTGGGGGAGGAATTACCATTATTATATAGTGTCTTGTGCACCTGTCATTGGGGGAGGAATTACCATTATTATATAGTGCCCTGTGTACCTGTCACTGGGGGAGGAATTACCATCATTATATAGTGCCCTGTGTACCAATCACAGGGGGAGGAATTACCATTATTATATAGTGCCCTGTGCACCTGTCACTGGGGGAGGAATTACCATTATTATATAGTGCCCTGTGTACCAATCACAGGGGGAGGAATTACCATTATTATATAGTGCCCTGTGCACCTGTCACTGGGGGAGGAATTACCATTATTATATAGTGCCCTATGCACCTGTCACTGGGGGAGGAATTACCATTATTATATAGTGCCCTGTGTACCTGTCACTGGGGGAGAAATTACCATTATTATATAGTGCCCTGTGCACCTGTCACAGGGGGAGGAATTACCGTTATTATATAGTGCCCTGTGTACCAATCACAGGGGGAGGAATTACCATTATTATATAGTGCCCTGTGCACCTGTCACTGGGGGAGGAATTACCATTATTATATAGTGCCCTATGCACCTGTCACTGGGGGAGGAATTACCATTATTATATAGTGCCCTGTGTACCTGTCACTGGGGGAGGAATTACCATTATTATATAGTGCCCTGTGCACCTGTCACTGGGGCAGGAATTACCATTATTATATAGTGCCCTGTGCACCTGTCACTGGGGGAGGAGTTACCATTATTATATAGTGCCCTGTGCACCTGTCACTGGGGGAGGAGTTACCATTATTATATAGTGCCCTGTGCACCTGTCACCGGGGGAGGAATTACCATTATTATATAGTGCCCTGTGCACCTGTCTCTGGGGGAGGAATTACCATTATTATATAGTGCTTTGTGCACCTGTCACTGGGGGAGGAGTTACCATTATTATATAGTGCTTTGTGCACCTGTCACTGGGGGAGGAGTTACCATTATTATATAGTGCCCTGTGCACCTGTCACTGGGGGAGGAGTTACCATTATTATATAGTGCCCTGTGCACCTGTCACTGGAGGAGGACATACCATTATTATATAGTGCCCTGTGCACCTGTCACTGGGGGAGGAATTACCATTATTATATAGTGCCCTGTGCACCTGTCACTAGGGGAGGAATTACCATTATTATATAGTGCCCTGTGTACCAATCACAGGGGGAGGAATTACCATTATTATATAGTGCCCTGTGCGCCTGTCACTGGGGGAGGAATTACCAATAATAATAAGGAGAGTTACGGTAGACTTACCTTTGTTAACTTTCTTTCTTCGAGGCCTATAGGGTCCACAGGGATAAGATCAGGATTATAGGTGGTAGGATCAGCTCCTGGCAACCATACAGTTAAATACAGTTAAGCCTTTCAGATATCCAAGGATGCCTCGGCACCTCTCCCTATAACCCGGCACCCCCTGCCCAGGCAGATCAGCTAACAAGCCTGAAGCAGGAAGAGGTAGAAGAAGGAAGACACGGTACACATAAGAGCACACTCTCATAGGAGAATATAACTAGTGACCAAGGCCGCAAACCCAGAGAGTAGTGATGAGCGGGTTCGGTTTCCGAGAAACCGAACCGTCCCGAACTTCACCCTTTTTACACGGGTCCGAGCCATACTCGGATTCTCCCGTATGGCTCGGTTAACCTGAGCGCGCCCAAACATCATCATCCCGCTGTCGGATTCTCGCGAGATTCGGATTCTATATAGCAGCCGCGCGTCGCCGCCATTTTCACACGTGCATTGAGATTGATAGGGAGAGGACGTGGCTGGCGTCCTCTCCGCGAGACAGTTGATCTGATAGCTTTGCTTGTTAAATTATTTTACTATTGTGGGGAGGATTGGGGAGCAGCTCTTAGGAGGAGTACAGTGCAGAGTTTTGCTGATAACTTAAGTGACCACCAGTTTTTTATCCGTTCTCTGCCTGATAAAAACGCTCCATACAGTGGCGTAACTAGAAATTTTCTTCCCCCAAGCCAAAAAATCCTTCGGCGCCCCCCCCCCCATACCCCCCATAATTGGCATTAGTAAAGGGATAAATATGTGCGCGCGTCGCCAAAAAGGGTGTGTGGCTTCATTAAAATGGGCGTGGTTTCGCGTAAAGGGGTGTGGTATTGCAGGAAAAGACTACCTTATACCCCAGTTTTGCAACCTGCACGCCCAGACGTTAGCCACCACAGGAAAGAAAAATAATCCTGATTCATGCCCCTTACATTATTTGTCATTTTTCCTCCTTATAGTAATGCCCAGTATACATTATTCCACATACTGCAATGGCCCTTAGCCATTATGCCACACACAATAATGCACATGACACAATATGCACACACTGTAATGCCCCCGACACATTATGCCACACACCGTAATGCCTGTGACACATTATGACAGGAATCGCAATGCCCGTTATACATTATGCTACACACTGCAATGCCCCTGATACATTATAGCACATACAATGTCTGTGACACAGTATGACACACACCACAATGATCCTGAGACATTATACCACATACCACAATGCCCGTGATATAGTATACAACACACCGTAATGCCCGACACATTATGACACACACCGCAATGTCCGTGATACATTATGCCACACACCGTAATGCCCATTACACATTAAGTTCTACAGTAAGGCTTCTAATTACTTTTAAATTACCTGCTCGTTGCCAGGGGTTTCATGTTCTTGTTTCCATGCACGGTGCCAGGGGTTTTCATGCTCAGGGTGTCATGCTCGTTACCAGGGGTTTCATGCACTGGGTGTCATGTTCGTTGCCAGCGGTTTCATGCTCTTGGTTCCATGCACGGTGCCAGGGGTTTTCATGCTCAGGGTGTCATGCTCGTTGCCAGGGGTTTCATGCACTGGGTGTCATGCTCGTTGCCAGGGGTTTCATGCACTGGGTGTCATGCTCATTGCTAGGGGGTAGTGCTTGTTGCTAGGGCTGTGCTCCCAGTGCCACATATGCCCCCAGTGCCAGATATTCCCCCACAGTGCCAGGTATATGCCCCCAGTGCCAGGTACATGCCCCCAGCGCCAAATATACCCCCCCAGTGCCACATATGCCCCCTCAGTGCCTGCTCCCCCCAGTGCCAAATATTCCTCCACAGTGCCACATATGCCCCCTCAGTGCCTGCTCCCCCACAGTGCCAGGTATATGCCCCCAGTGCCAGATATTCCCCCACAGTGCCACATATGCCCCCTCAGTGCCTGCTCCCCCCAGTGCCAAATATTCCCCCAAAGTGCCAGGTATAAGCCCCCAGTGTCAGATATTCCCCCACAATGCCAGGTATATGCCCCCAGTGCCAGATATTCCCCCACAGTGCCAAGTATATGCCCCCAGTGCCAGATATTCCCCCACAGTGCCAGGTATATGCCCCCAGTGCCAGATATTCCCCCACAGTGCCAAGTATATGCCCCCAGTGCCAGATATTCCCCCACAGTGCCAGGTATATGCCCCCAGTGCCAGATCTTCCCCCACAGTGCCAGGTATATGCCCCCAGTGCCAGGTATATGCCCCCAGTGCCAGATCTTCCCCCACAGTGCCAGGTATATGCCCCCAGTGCCAGGTATATGCCCCCAGTGCCAGATCTTCCCCCACAGTGCCAGGTATATGCCCCCAGTGCCAGGTATATGCCCCCAGTGACAGGTATATGCCCCCAGTGCCAGGTATATGCCCCCAGTGCCAGATCTTCCCCCACAGTGCCAGGTATATGCCCCCAGTGCCTGCTTTCCCCCCCCACCTTTGTGTTGGAGGGACACGGAGCGCTGTCTCTCCTGTGTCCCTCCTGGCTCTCCCCCGGCCGGTCTAATAAAGGAAGTGCCGGTTCGTGAGCCAATCAGAGCTCAAGAACGGCACTTCCTTTATTAGACCGGCCGAGGGAGAGCCAGGGAGGGACACAGGAGAGACGCGCTATGTGCTCCGTATCCCTCCTTACAGCAGGGAGGGAGACTGCAGATTGACATGCGAACGCTCGTCCGCATGTCAATCTGTGCAAAGTCAGTGGCGCCCCTGCAGCCCCTCGCCCCCAAGCCACCGCGAGGGCTGCGGGGGCAGTAGTTACGCCACTGGCTCCATACCATATCTGTGCTCAGTGTGCTGCATGATATATCTGTGCTGAGTGCTCACACTGCTTAATTGTGGGGACTGGGGAGCAGCTATAGCAGGAGTACAGTGCACAGTTTTGCTGACAGTGACCACCAGTATACGTTTGTCTGCCTGAAAAACACTCCTGTGGCTTTTTTTTTATACTAGTAGTTTAGCAGTCTGCTGACAGTGTCCACCAGGTCCATTATACTGTATATAGCAGTACGGTAGGCCACTGCTGTAACCTACCTCTGTGTCGTCACTCGTCATCCATAAAGTATACTATCCATCCATCTACATTGCATACCTGTGGTGGCTTTTTTTTTATACTAGTAGTCTAGCAGTCTGCTGACAGTGTGCACCAGGTCCATTATACTGTATATAGCAGTACGGTAGGCCACTGCTGTACCTACCTCTGTGTCGTCACTCGTCATCCATTAAGTATACTATCCATCCATCTACATTGTATACCTGTGGTGGCTTTTTTTTTATACTAGTAATTTAGCAGTCTGCTGACAGTGTCCCCCAGGTCCATTATACTGTATATAGCAGTACGGTAGGCCACTGCTGTACCTACCTCTGTGTCGTCACTCGTCATCCATAAAGTATACTATCCATCCATCTACATTGCATACCTGTGGTGGCTTTTTTTATACTAGTAGTTTAGCAGTCTGCTGACAGTGTCCACCTGGTCCATTATACTGTATATAGCAGTACGGTAGGCCACTGCTGCACCTACCTCTGTGTCATCACTCGTCATCCATAAAGTAATCTATCCATCCATCTACATTGTATACCTGTGGTGGCTTTTTTTTTATACTAGTAGTACTAGTTTAGCAGTCTGCTGACAGTGTCCACCAGGTCCATTATACTGTATATAGCAGAACGGTAGGCCACTGCTGTACCTACCTCTGTGTCGTCACTCGTCATCCATTAAGTATACTATCCATCCATCTACATTGAATACCTGTGGTGGCTTTTTTTTATAGTAGTAGTACTAGTTTAGCAGTCTGCTGACAGTGTCCACCAGGTCCATTATACTGTATATAGCAGTACGGTAGGCCACTGCTGTACCTACCTCTGTGTCGTCACTCATCATCCATTAAGTATACTATCCATCCATCTACATTGTATACCTGTGGTGGCTTTTTTTTTTATACTAGTAGTTTAGCAGTCTGCTGACAGTGTCCACCAGGTCCATTATACTGTATATAGCAGTACAGTAGGCCACTGCTGTACCTACCTCTGTGTCATCACTCGTCATCCATTAAGTATACTATCCATCCATCTACATTGTATACCTGTGGTGGCTTTTTTTATACTAGTAGTTTAGCAGTCTGCCGACAGTGTCCACCAGGTCCATTATACTGTATATAGCAGTATGGTAGGCCACTGCTGTACCTACCTCTGTGTCGTCACTCGTCATCCATAAAGTATACTATCCATCCATCTAATTGTATACCTGTGGTGGCTTTTTTTTTATACTAGTAGTACTAGTTTAGCAGTCTGCTGACAGTGTCCACCAGGTCCATTATACTGTATATAGCAGTACGGTAGGCCACTGCTGTACCTACCTCTGTGTCGTCACTCGTCATCCATAAAGTATACTATCTATCCATCTACATTGCATAC
This sequence comes from Pseudophryne corroboree, assembly GCF_028390025.1. Classification (NCBI taxonomy): domain Eukaryota; kingdom Metazoa; phylum Chordata; class Amphibia; order Anura; family Myobatrachidae; genus Pseudophryne; species Pseudophryne corroboree. The sequence goes on from NC_086445.1 coordinate 1,002,709,883, forward strand.
CTGTGGTGGCTTTTTTTATACTAGTAGTTTAGTAGTCTGCTGACAGTGTCCACCAGGTTCATTATACTGTATATAGCAGTACGGTAGGCCACTGCTGTACCTACCTCTGTGTCGTCACTCGTCATCCATAAAGTATACTATCCATCCATCTACATTGTATACCTGTGGTGGCTTTTTTTTATACTAGTAGTACTAGTTTAGCAGTCTGCTGACAGTGTCCACCAGGTCCATTATACTGTATATAGCAGTACGGTAGGCCACTGCTGTACCTACCTCTGTGTCGTCACTCGTCATCCATAAAGTATACTATCCATCCATCTACATTGTATACCTGTGGTGGCTTTTTTTTTTTATATACTAGTAGTACTAGTTTAGCAGTCTGCTGACAGTGTCCACCAGGTCCATTATACTGTATATAGCAGAACGGTAGGCCACTGCTGTACCTACCTCTGTGTCGTCACTTGTCATCCATAAAGTATACTATCCATCCATCTACATTGTATACCTGTGGTGGCTTTTTTTATACTAGTAGTTTAGCAGTCTGCTAACAGTGTCCACCAGGTCCATTATACTGTATATAGCAGTACGGTAGGCCACTGCTGTACCTACCTCTGTGTCGTCACTCGTCATCCATAAAGTATACTATCCATCCATCTACATTGTATACCTGTGGTGGCTTTTTTTTTATACTAGTAGTACTAGTTTAGCAGTCTGCTTACAGTGTCCACCAGGTCCATTATACTGTATATAGCAGTACGGTAGGCCACTGCTGTACCTACCTCTGTGTCGTCACTCGTCATCCATAAAGTATACTATCCATCCATCTACATTGTATACCTGTGGTGGCTTTTTTTTTTATACTAGTAGTTTAGCAGTCTGCTGACAGTGTCCACCAGGTCCATTATACTGTATATAGCAGTACGGTAGGCCACTGCTGTACCTACCTCTGTGTCATCACTCGTCATCCATTAAGTATACTATCCATCCATCTACATTGTATACCTGTGGTGGCTTTTTTTATACTAGTAGTTTAGCAGTCTGCCGACAGTGTCCACCAGGTCCATTATACTGTATATAGCAGTATGGTAGGCCACTGCTGTACCTACCTCTGTGTCGTCACTCGTCATCCATAAAGTATACTATCCATCCATCTAATTGTATATCTGTGGTGGCTTTTTTTTTTTACTAGTAGTACTAGTTTAGCAGTCTGCTGACAGTGTCCACCAGGTCCATTATACTGTATATAGCAGTACGGTAGGCCACTGCTGTACCTACCTCTGCGTCATCACTCGTCATCCATTAAGTATACTATCCATCCATCTACATTGTATACCTGTGGTGCCTTTTAGTTGTGCGCATTAAAAATATGGAGAACAAAAATGTGGAGGTTAAAAAAATAGGGAAAGATCAAGATCCACTTCCACCTCATGCTGAAGCTGCTGCCACTAGTCATGGCCGAGACGATGAAATGCCATCAACGTCGTCTGCCAAGGCCGATGCCCAATGTCATAGTACAGAGCATGTAAAATCCAAAACACAAAAGTTCAGTAAAATGACCCAAAAATCAAAATTAAAAGCGTATAAGGAGAAGCGTAAACTTGCCAATATGCCATTTACGACACGAAGTGGCAAGGAACGGCTGAGGCCCTGGCCTATGTTCATGGCTAGTGGTTCAGCTTCACATGAGGATGGAAGCACTCATCCTCTCACTAGAAAAAATAAAAGACTTAAGCTGGCAAAAGCACAGCAAAGAACTGTGCGTTCTTCGAAATCACAAATCCCCAAGGAGAGTCCAATTGTGTCGATTGCGATGCCTGACCTTCCCAACACTGGACAGGAAGAGCTTGCGCCTTCCACTATTTGCACGCCCCCTGCAAGTGCTGGAAGGAGCACCCGCAGTCCAGTTCCTGATAGTCAAATTGAAGATGTCAGTGTTGAAGTACACCAGGATGAGGATATGGGTGTTGCTGGCGCTGGGGAGGAAATTGACAAGGAGGATTCTGATGGTGAGGTGGTTTGTTTAAGTCAGGCACCCGGGGAGACACCTGTTGTCCGTGGGACGAATATGGCCCTTGACATGCTTGGTCAAAATACAAAAAAAGTCAGCTCTTCGGTGTGGAATTTTTTAAACACAAATGCGGACAACAGGTGTCAAGCCGTGTGTTGCCTTTGTCAAGCTGTAATAAGTAGGGGTAAGGACGTTAACCACCTCGGAACATCCTCCCTTATACGTCACCTGCAGCGCATTCATCATAAGTCAGTAACAAGTTCAAAAACTTTGGGCGACAGCGGAAGCAGTCCACTGACCAGTAAATCCCTTCCTCTTGTAACCAAGCTCCTGCAAACCACACCACCAACTCCCTCAGTGTCAATTTCCTCCTTACCCAGGAAAGCCAATAGTCCTGCAGGCCATGTCACTGGCAAGTCTGACGAGTCCTCTCCTGCCTGGGATTCCTCCAATGCATCCTTGAGTGTAACGCCTACTGCTGCTGGCGCTGCTGTTGTTGCTGCTGCTGGGAGTCGATCGTCATCCCAGAGGGGAAGTCGGAAGACCACTTGTACTACTTCCAGTAAGCAATTGACTGTCCAACAGTCCTTTGCGAGGAAGATGAAATATCACAGCAGTCATCCTGCTGCAAAACGGATAACTGAGGCCTTGGCAGCCTGGGCGGTGAGAAACGTGGTTCCGGTATCCATCGTTAATTCAGAGCCAACTATAGACTTCATTGAGGTACTGTGTCCCCGGTACCAAATACCATCTAGGTTCCATTTCTCTAGGCAGGCGATACCGAAAATGTACACAGACCTCAGAAAAAGACTCACCAGTGTCCTAAAAAATGCAGTTGTACCCAATGTCCACTTAACCACGGACATGTGGACAAGTGGAGCAGGGCAGACACAGGACTATATGACTGTGACAGCCCACTGGGTAGATGTATTGCCTCCCGCTGCAAGAACAGCAGCGGCGGCACCAGTAGCAGCATCTCGCAAATGCCAACTCGTTCCTAGGCAGGCTACACTTTGTATCACCGCTTTCCAGAATACGCACACAGCTGAAAACCTCTTACGGCAACTGAGGAAGATCATCGCAGAATGGCTTACCCCAATTGGACTCTCCTGGGGATTTGTGACATCGGACAACGCCACCAATATTGTGCGTGCATTACATCTGGGCAAATTCCAGCACGTCCCATGTTTTGCACATACCTTGAATTTGGTTGTGCTGAATTATTAATTAAACAACGACAGGGGGGTGCAAGAGATGCTGTCGGTGGCCAGAAGAATTGCGGGCCACTTTCGGCGTTCAGGCACCGCGTACAGAAGACTGGAGCACCACCAAAAATACCTGAACCTGCCCTGCCATCATCTGAAGCAAGAGGTGGTAAAGAGGTGGAATTCAACCCTCTATATGCTTCAGAGGATGGAGGAGCAGCAAAAGGCCATTCAAGCCTATACATCTGACCACGATATAGGCAAAGGAGGTGGAATGCACCTGTCTCAAGCGCAGTGGAGAATGATTTCAACGTTGTGCAAGGTTCTGCAACCCTTTGAACTTGCCACACGTGAAGTCAGTTCAGACACTGCCAGCCTGAGTCAGGTCATTCCCCTCATCAGGCTTTTGCAGAAGAAGCTGAAGACATTGAAGGAGGAGCTAAAACAGAGCGATTCCGCTAGGCATGTAGGACTTGTGGATGGAGCCCTTCATTCGCTTAACCAGGATTCACGGGTGGTCAATCTGTTGAAATCAGAGCACTACATTTTGGCCACCGTGCTCGATCCTAGATTTAAAACCTACGTTGTATCTCTCTTTCCAGCAGACACAAGTCTGCAGGGGTTCAAAGACCTGCTGGTGAGAAAATTGTCAAGTCAAGCGGAACGTGACCCGTCAACAGCTCCTCCTTCACATTCTCCCGCAACTGGGGGTGCGAGGAAAAGGCTAAGAATTCCGAGCCCACCCGCTGGCAGTGATGCAGGGCAGTCTGGAGTGAGTGCTGACATCTGGTCTGGACTGAAGGACCTGCCAACGATTACTGACATGTCGTCTACTGTCACTGCATATGATTCTCTCACCATTGAAAGAATGGTGGAGGATTATATGAGTGACCGCATCCAAGTAGGCACGTATACTATCAGGAAAAAGAGGCAATTTGGAGGCCCTTGCAGAAACTGGCTTTATTTTACCTAAATTGCCCCCCCTCCAGTGTGTACTCCGAAAGAGTGTTAAGTGCAGCCGCTCACCTTGTCAGCAATCGGCGTACGAGGTTACTTCCAGAAAATGTGGAGAAGATGATGTTCATCAAAATGAATTATAATCAATTCCTCCGTGGAGACATTCACCAGCAGCAATTGCCTCCAGAAAGTACACAGGGATCTGAGATGGTGGATTCCAGTGGGGACGAATTAATAATCTGTGAGGAGGGGGATGTACACAGTGAAAGGGGTGAGGAATCGGACGATGATGATGAGGTGGACATCTTGCCTCTGTAGAGCCAGTTTGTGCAAGGAGAGATTGATTGCTTCTTTTTTGGTGGGGGCCCAAACCAACCAGTCATTTCAGTCACAGTCGTGTGGCAGACCCTGTCGCTGAAATGATGGGTTCGTTAAAGTGTGCATGTCCTGTTTATACAACATAAGGGAGGGTGGGAGGGCCCAAGGACAATTCCATCTTGCACCTCTTTTTTCTTTAATTTTTCTTTGCATCATGTGCTGTTTGGGGACAATTTTTTTGAAGTGCCATCCTGTCTGACACTGCAGTGCCACTCCTAGATGGGCCAGGTGTTTGTGTCGGCCACTTGGATCGCTTAGCTTAGCCATCCAGCGACCTCGGTGCAAATTTTAGGACTAAAAATAATATTGTGAGGTGTTCAGAATAGACTGAAAATGAGTGGAAATTATGGTTATTGAGGTTAATAATACAAAATGACCCCCAAATTCTATGATTTAAGCTGTTTTTGAGGGATTTTTGAAAAAAACACCCGAATCCAAAACACACCCGAATCCGACAAAAACATTTCGGTGAGGTTTTGCCAAAATGCGTCCGAATCCAAAACACGGCCGCGGAACCGAATCCAAAACCAAAACACAAAACCCGAAAAATTTCCGATCACATCACTACCAGAGAGGCCAGGTGCGTCAGGGTGGGCGCCCTATGGACCTCGAAGAAACAGAGTTAACAAAGGTAAGTCTACCAAAACTCTCCTTTTCTTCTTCAGGTTCCATAGGGCTCCACAGGGATAACATCAGGGATGTTTGTGTCGGCCACTTGGGTCACTTATCTTAGTCAGACAGCTACCTCATTGCACCTCTTTTTTTCTTTGCATCATGTGCTGTTTGGGGACAATTTTTTTTAAGTGCCATCCTGTCTGACACTGCAGTGCCACTCCTAGATGGGCCAGGTGTTTGTGTCGGCCACTTGGGTCGCTTATCTTAGTCACACAGCTACCTCATTGCGCCTCTTTTTTTCTTTGCATCATGTGCTGTTTGGGGACTATTTTTTTTAAGTGCCATCCTGTCTGACACTGCAGTGCCACTCCTAGATGGGCCAGGTGTTTGTGTCGGCCACTTGGATCGCTTAGCTTAGCCATCCAGCGACCTTGGTGCAAATTTTAGGACTAAAAATAATATTGTGAGGTGTGAGGTGTTCAGAATAGACTGAAAATGAGTGGAAATTATGGTTATTGAGGTTAATAATACTATGGGATCAAAATGACCCCCAAATTCTATGATTTAAGCTGTTTTTGAGGGTTTTTTGAAAAAAACACCCGAATCCAAAACACAGCCGAATCCGACAAAAAATTTTCGGTGAGGTTTTGCCAAAACGCGTCCGAATCCAAAACACGGCTGCGGAACCGAATCCAAAACCAGACCTCGAAGAAAGAGAGTTAACAAAGGTAAGTCTACCAAAACTCTCCTTTTCTTCTTCAGGTTCCATAGGGCTCCACAGGGATAACATCAGGGATGTCCTAAAGCAGTACTTCAAGGGTGGGGTTGCTCCTGAGTGGATAGTAGTATCTGACATCCAAATGAAGCATTCTAGGAGGCAAATGTATCAAAGGCATAGAACCTAAGAAAGGTGTGGATAGAATACCACGTAGCTGCCTTGCACAATTGTTCGAAAAAAAGCCATTTGGTTTCCCCCAGCACCCTGAATGATAACAGTAACCAGATATAAATCCCACATAATAGAATTCAGAGATTTTCGTTATACATATTTGCGCAAATGTGTGGTTAAGCCCCAAAGCCGCATCAAGCAGTCTCTGTATATTTGGGGTCCCTAGCGCTATATCTAGGTGCAGGGTGTGGCACCCCAAAACACCAGCATAAGCCAGAAAGCCCAGCGTAGCATACCAGTGAAAAAACTATAGTGTTAATAAATTAGTATTTAGGAAGCCGAAGCTATAGAGAGGGTGATACAAACATGAAATGTAATTAAAATAGAGAAATAGTGTTAAAAAATTAATAAGTGAAAAGTGTTAATAGAATGTAAAGGTATGCCACACTAAAGCCATCCAGCTCAGCCATTCCAGAGGCACCACACCTCACACCTCCATTACCCCAATCTGGGTCTAATATTAACCAGCAAGGAGCCATATGATAATGGCTCCTTACTACAATATGTCTAAGCTAAGAGCTACCTACCTTGGAGCAACCCCATAATCCTCCATGTGGCATGTCAGGGCCTGCACCTCCTCCTAATGCAGGAACCTCTCTGCCTGCACCTCCTCCTAATGCAGGAACCTCTTGTAGTAAGGAGCCATTATCATGTGGCTCCTTGCTGGTTAATATTAGACCCAGATTGGGGTAAGTGAGGTGTGGTGCCTCTGGACTGGCTTTTTTTTCTTGCTCAGAAATACCCCTCCCTTTCGAGCACCTAAATTATATCACTAAGCTAATTGAGCATCTACCAATATATATGTTTGCACAATTGTTCAGCAGATTTGCCCACAGACCGAGTAGAATGAGCAGAGATAAAAGCTTGGACAGGAAGACCAGCTTGAGAGTAAGCTTATGCTATTTCCATTCTAATCCATCTGGCCCGAGTCTGTTTATTAGCGGGCCAGCCAGGTTTTTGAAAATCATAAAGACTGAAGAGGGAATCCAATCTCCTTAGTGAACTGGTTCGGTCAACATAGATTGGAGGACATGAACCACATCCAAAGAACACTCTGCAGGTAAGAGAACTGAGGAGACAAATGCAGGAACCATAATGTCCTCGTTCAAATGAAAACAGGATACATCCTTAGGTTGGTAACCTGGTCTGGTATGAAGTACAGCTCTGTCTGGATAAAAAATCAGGAAGGAAGGGCGACAGGAGAGAGCGACCAAGTAAGATCCCCGTCTGGCAGATGCAATAGCCAGAAGAAATAAGGTCTTAGCGGTAAGCCATTTTAGGTCAACTGTTTCCAAAGGTTCAAAATGAGCCTGTTTAAGAACGTCCAGAACCACAGACAAATCCCACGGAGCCACAGGAGGAATGTAGGGAGGCTGGATCTGGATAACACCTTGGAGGAAGGTGCGGACATCCAGTAGTGGGGCAATCTGGCATTGAAACCATATGGACAAAGCCGAAATATGCACTTTGAGAGAAACCATTGTAGGAAAGCTAGAATTCTGGAAATTCTGAAGACAGCAGGGTCATAGTGTATGGAAGCACACCACTGGAAGTATGTATGCCATAGCTGGTAGTAGATGCAGGCAGAGGCTGGCTTATGGGCCTTAAGAATGGTTTGCGCAACTGGATAAGAAAAGCCTTTTGCCCTACGTATGGAAGACGCAAGCGCCACGCCATCAAAGACAGATGTGGCAGGACCAGGTGCAGACACGGTGCCTGAAACAAGAGGTATTGACACAGTGGAAGTGGAAGTCCCACTGAAAGACCTTGTAGGTCTGAGAACCAATGGCATCTGGGACATGCTGGGGCTACTACAATAAGGTTGCCCCCTTCCTGTTTGAGTTTCCATAGAACCCTTGGTAGAAGGGATACTGGAGGAAAGACGTACATGAGATGCTGCCTGTGAATCTCGGGATAGGCATCCGTACAGCCCAGGAGGCAGCCACTGCGGGTCTGTTGACAGCACTGGTGAGAGAGAAAATAGATTTGAGACAATTTTCAATGTGTCTATCAGTGGGCTCTTCTTAACTAGACGTGCAATATGTGAATCTACCGGAAGGGGAGCCACCCACTTAGCACAATCCACTGTGGGGTTAGGGTAGTGGGAATCCAAGCGTTTGGACACAGGGAACTTTTTACCCGCAGTTTTACAGGGTTCGTGTCTGATTTCCATGAGATGATCTAAATGAGGGAATACAGACTTAATTATCTTTTGTTGCTTAAAAACGTCTGTTTCCTCAGCAACTGGCTCAGGTTCATCCTTAGTGAGTTGAAGGATGTGTTTAATAGCCTCAGTTAAAGGAGCCAAATCCACAGTGCTGGGAGAATCTTCTGCGAGGATGCACTAATCAGCGAGTCTACCCCTTCTTCAGCGGATGACTCATTTGAGTCTGAAATAGTAATGGAATGTGAGGACGGGGTCCGAGTGGTGGACCTAGAGGGCGGTTTAGTCCCGGGTAACACTCTCTGTAATGCTAGGGACGTTTGGACTAAGCTGTGAACAGTAGTATTCAGTGTATCCACACAAGGTGGGTTAGCCACAGGGACTATATTAGGCAGTGCTAACATAGGGGGTCCCATAGGGGGAGATAACGATCCACTGAGGTCAGTAGCGGATCTTGCTACGGGCACGCAGGATTTTTGCCCGGGGCTCCGCCTTCCAGAGGGTGCCGCCGCCGCGGAAGTCATCGTGCACCGCACTGCATTGTGGGAGCGTCACATAGACACTAGGGGTCATAATTTACCTCTAGTGTCTATGCGGTGCTATGGGAGAGACGTCATGACGTCTCTCCCTTAGATCAGAGGAGCGGTGGCGGCGGCCGGAATTGGAGGGCAGCAGCGGTCGTGAAGCAGGAGCGGGGATTGTAAGTATTATTATTTTTTTTTTAAGTGCCACAACTAGGGGGCACAGTACTGGTGGCAAGGCGCAACTAGGGGGCACAACTCTACAGGGGGCATAACTGACCACGCCCCTTCTCCGTGAAGCCACGCCACTATTTTTTCGCCTGGGGCGCCACAAAGTCTAGATCCGGCCCTGGCTAAGGTACCCAGTAACTGAGTGAAAGAAACCCATGGGGGTCTTGATTAAGTGCTGGGGATGCATAACAGTTTATACAGAGCCCATCCTGAACTACATCCTGTGCAGTCAATCCTGCAGAGCATAATCTACATGAATGTAATACTGGGGTGTCATGCTGTTTGCGACTTTTTGATTTTCTAGACATAGCTGTAATAATAGGGAGTCACCCACACACACACAATAGTATACAAACAAGGGTGTGGTAGCCTGTTACAGTATGTGACATTGTCGAGCAGTAACACTGAAACTGTATAAAGAGGGCCCCTGACAGCCACATACAAGTCACATACAATGCAGAGAAATACAATGGTATAACTGCATAGAGCACTTTCAAAACGACTCAGCTTTGGTTGTCAGCAGGTAGGATATAAGTGATGTAAAAAAAAACCTGGCTCCTTGGAGATGTTTTACAGGGAGAATGAACCCACCATTCCTGGAGACCTGGCTTGCTTGCACTGGTATGGATGCCGAACTCGCTGTGGGGATGAGGGTGTGGAGTTGCAGCTAAACGGTGGGAAATCCACGTGGACTGGTGCCTAAAGTTAGGGGAGGTGCTACACTCCCATATGGTCCCCCATAGCCTAACCCTCCCATAATTTATCACTCCCCCTCCTTTAGCCTATCCATAACCCTCCTCTCCCACTCCCATAGCCTAACCCTATCCCTGCCCCTTCCATAGCCAAACCCTTCCCTTTCTGTGTAGTCTAAGCCTAACCCTTCCCCTCCTGTAGCCTAACCCTTCCCCTCCTGACTTAGGCACACAATGGGGGTGATTCCGAGTTGTTCGCTAGCTAGCTGCTTTTAGCAGCATTGCACACGCTAAGTCGCCGCCCTCTGGGAGTGTATCTTAGCATAGCAGAATTGCGAACAAAAGATTCGCTAATTTTCTCGTAACGTTTACCACTGAGTAGCTCGAGACTTACTCCTCCACTGCGACCAGCTCAGTCCTTTTCAATCCTGGTTTGACGTCACAAAACACACCCAGCGTTCGCCCAGCCACTCCCCCATTTCTCCAGACAGTCCCGCGTTTTTCCCTGACACGCCTGCGTTTTTCCCTGACACGCCTGCGTTTTTCCGCACACTCCCAGAAAACGGTCAGTTTCCGCCCAGAAACACCCACTTCCTGTCAATCACACGACGATCAGCAGAATGATGAAAAAACGTTGTTACGCCGTGAGTAAAATATCAAACTTTTGTGCTAATTTACTTGGCGCAGGCGCGCTGCGTACATTGCGCATGCGCAGTTTGCGACTAAACACTCCGTAGCGAAAAAAAATAACAACGAGCGAACAACTCGAAATGACCCGCAATGTGTACTGGTTGGCATCAGACCCATGTCCCCAGCAATGCTAACCACTGGACCACCTACTAATACTATATAGTGATGCAAAAAAAAAAATCCTGCAGGTCTAGGCTATTATATAAGCCACCAGTTGTTTTTCTGTTTGGTTTTAGCAATAAAGACACCAGGTGGGAGAATTGTCAGCCCATACTACGTTACCAATCAGGTTTAAAATAATAATAATAATACTGAAAAAATGGATGACCTCATCCCACGTAGGTAAAGTCAGAATGACATCTTTCCTTTTCTAGCTACAAGCCTAGTATTAGCTATTTATTATTTACCATGCATATAGGTGAGATTTAGTACACCTGTAGCCCAACAGCTATAGTGGTACTACAAGTCACAGCACCCCCAGTAGAAAGAGCCTGGGACTTGTAGTTACCTCACAGGTGAAATGTCACAGGCTGTTTGCCTCCGACCCACATCAGGTGACATGCTGCCAGGATGTGACTGGGAAATAGGTAGGTCACTAGGTTATAGGTAGGTGACACGCTGCCACGATGTAACTGGGGAATAAGTAGGTGACATGCTGTCAGGATGTAACTGGGACATAGGCCCTCATTCCGAGTTGATCGCTAGCTGCTTTCGTTCGCATCGCGGCGATTAGGTGAAAAAGCGGCATTTCTGCGCATGCGTACGGCCCGCAGTACGCACGCGCGAAGTACTTTCACACAAAACTATGCAGTTTTACACAAGGTCAAGCGACGCTTTTCTGTCGCTCTGTTGATCGGTGAGTGATTGACAGGAAGTGGGTGTTTCTGGGCGGAAACTGGCCGTTTTCAGGGAGTGTGCTAAAAAACGCAGGCGTGACAGGTAAAAACGCAGGCGTGCCTGGGGAAACGGCGGAGTGGCTGTCCGAACGCAGGGCGTGTTTGTGACGTCAAAACAGGAACTAAACTGTCTGCAGTGATCGCAAGGTAGTAGTAGGTTTTGAGCTGCTCAGAAACTGCATGAAAATTTTTTCAAGCAGTTCTGCTAACCTTTTGTTCGCATTTCTGCTAAGCTAAGATACACTACCAGAGGGCGGCGGCCTAGCGTGTGCACTGCTGCTAAAAGCAGCTAGCGAGCGATCAACTCAGAATGAGGGCCATAGGTAGGTGCCATACTGCCACAATGTAATTGGCAGATAGGTAGATGACACGCTGCCTGGATGTGACTGGGGGATAGGTAGGTGCCACACAGCCACAATGTGACTTTGAGATAGGTAGGTCCCACTCTACCCGGATGTGACTGGGGGATAGGTAGGTGACCTGCTGTCAAAATATGGCTGGGAGATAGGTAAGTGACACACTGCCAGGAACTGACCATTAGATAGGTGACACACTGCTAGGATCTGATCATGATATAGGTAGGTGACAGGTTTCAAGGATGTAGGCACAATATAGGTAGGTGACATGCTGCCAGGATGTGACCATGAAATACATAGGGGACGCAGTGCCGCAATGTGACCATGTTATAGGCAGGTGACACGCTGCGACCATGATAAAGGTAGGTGACACGCTGCCAGGCTGTGGCCATAATATAGGTAGGTGACATGCTGCCAGGACGTGACCACGGTATAGGAAGGTGACATGCTGCCAGGACGTGACCACGGTATAGGAAGGTGACATGCTGCCAGGACGTGACCACGGTATAGGAAGGTGACATGCTGCCAGGATGTGACCCCGGTATAGGAAGGTGACATGCTGCCAGGATGTGACCACGGTATAGGAAGGTGACATGCTGCCAGCATATGACCACGGTATAGGAAGGTGACATGCTGCCAGGACGTGACTACGGTATAGGAAGGCGACATGCTGCCAGGATGTGACCACGGTATAGGAAGGTGACATGCTGCCAGGATGTGACCACGGTATAGGAAGGTGACATGCTGCCAGGATGTGACCACGGTATAGGAAGGTGACATGCTGCCAGGATGTGACCACGGTATAGGAAGGTGACATGCTGCCAGGATGTGACCACGGTATAGGAAGGTGACATGCTGCCAGGATGTGACCACGGTATAGGAAGGCGACATGCTGCCAGGATGTGACCACGTTATAGGAAGGCGACATGCTGCCAGGATGTGACCACGGTATAGGAAGGCGACATGCTGCCAGGATGTGACCACGGTATAGGAAGGCGACATGCTGCCAGGATGTGACCACGGTATAGGAAGGTGACATGCTGCCAGGATGTGACCACGGTATAGGAAGGTGACATGCTGCCAGGATGTGACCACAGTATAGGAAGGTCACATGCTGCCAGGATGTGACCACGGTATAGGAAGGTGACATGCTACCAGGATGTAACCACGGTATAGGAAGGTGACATGCTGCCAGGATGTGACCACGGTATAGGAAGGTGACATGTTACCAGGATGTGACCACGGTATAGGAAGGCGACATGCTGCCAGGATGTGACCACGGTATAGGAAGGTGACATGCTGTCAGGACGTGACCACGGTATAGGAAGGTGACATGCTGTCAGGACGTGACCACGGTATAGGAAGGTGACATGCTGCCAGGATGTGACCACGGTATAGGAAGGTGACATGCTGCCAGGATGTGACCACGGTATATGAAGGCGACATGCTGCCAGGACGTGACCACGGTATAGGAAGGCGACATGCTGCCAGGATGTGACCACGGTATAGGAAGGCGACATGCTGCCAGGATGTGACCATGGTATAGGAAGACGACATGCTGCCAGGATGTGACCACGGTATAGGAAGGTGACATGCTGCCAGGATGTGACCACGGTATAGGAAGGTGACATGCTGCCAGGATGTGACCACGGTATAGGAAGGCGACATGCTGCCAGGTTGTGACCACGGTATAGGAAGGCGACATGCTGCCAGGACGTGACCACGGTATAGGAAGGCGACATGCTGCCAGGATGTGACCACGGTATAGGAAGGTGACATGCTGCCAGGATGTGACCACGGTATAGGAAGGTGACATGCTGTCAGGACGTGACCACGGTATAGGAAGGTGACATGCTGCCAGGATGTGACCACGGTATAGGAAGGTGACATGCTGCCAGGATGTGACCACGGTATATGAAGGCGACATGCTGCCAGGACGTGACCACGGTATAGGAAGGCGACATGCTGCCAGGATGTGACCACGGTATAGGAAGGCGACATGCTGCCAGGATGTGACCATGGTATAGGAAGACGACATGCTGCCAGGATGTGACCACGGTATAGGAAGGTGACATGCTGCCAGGATGTGACCACGGTATAGGAAGGCGACATGCTGCCAGGATGTGACCCCGGTATAGGAAGGTGACATGCTGCCAGGATGTGACCACGGTATAGGAAGGCGACATGCTGCCAGGTTGTGACCACGGTATAGGAAGGCGACATGCTGCCAGGACGTGACCACGGTATAGGAAGGCGACATGCTGCCAGGATGTGACCACGGTATAGGAAGGTGACATGCTGCCAGGATGCGACCACGGTATAGGAAAGCGACATGCTGCCAGGATGTGACCACGGTATAGGAAGGTGACATGCTGCCAGGATGTGACCACGGTATAGGAAGGTGACATGCTGCCAGGATGTGACCACGGTATAGGAAGGCGACATGCTGCCAGGATGTGACCACGGTATAGGAAGGCGACATGCTGCCAGGATGTGACCACGGTATAGGAAGGCGACATGCTGCCAGGATGTGACCACGGTATAGGAAGGCGACATGCTACCAGGATGTGACCACGGTATAGGAAGGTGACATGCTGCCAGGATGTGACCACGGTATAGGAAGGTGACATGCTACCAGGATGTGACCACGGTATAGGAAGGTGACATGCTGCCAGGATGTGACCACGGTATAGGAAGGTGACATGCTGCCAGGATGTGACCACGGTATAGGAAGGTGACTTGCCACCAGGATGTGACCACGGTATAGGAAGGCGACATGCTGCCAGGATGTGTCCATAATGTAGGTAGGTGACATGCTGCCAGGATGTGACCACGGTATAGGAAGGCGACATGCTGCCAGGACGTGACCACGGTATAGGAAGGCGACATGCTGCCAGGATGTGACCACGGTATAGGAAGGTGACATGCTGCCAGGACGTGACCACGGTATAGGAAGGCGACATGCTGCCAGGATGTGACCACGGTATAGGAAGGTGACATGCTGCCAGGATGTGACCACGGTATAGGAAGGCGACATGCTGCCAGGATGTGACCACGGTATAGGAAGGCGACATGCTGCCAGGATGTGACCACGGTATAGGAAGGCGACATGCTGCCAGGACGTGACCACGGTATAGGAAGGCGACATGCTGCCAGGATGTGACCACGGTATAGGAAGGTGACATGCTGCCAGGATGTGACCACGGTATAGGAAGGCGACATGCTGCCAGGATGTGACCACGGTATAGGAAGGCGACATGCTGCCAGGACGTGACCACGGTATAGGAAGGCGACATGCTGCCAGGACGTGACCACGGTATAGGAAGGTGACATGCTGCCAGGATGTGACCACGGTATAGGAAGGCGACATGCTGCCAGGATGTGACCACGGTATAGGAAGACGACATGCTGCCAGGATGTGACCACGGTATAGGAAGGTGACATGCTGCCAGGATGTGACCACGGTATAGGAAGGCGACATGCTGCCAGGATGTGACCACGGTATAGGAAGGCGACATGCTGCCAGGATGTGACCACGGTATAGGAAGGCGACATGCTGCCAGGATGTGACCACGGTATAGGAAGGTGACATGCTGCCAGGATGTGACCACGGTATAGGAAGGCGACATGCTGCCAGGATGTGACCACGGTATAGGAAGGCGACATGCTGCCAGGATGTGACCACGGTATAGGAAGGCGACATGCTGCCAAGATGTGACCACGGTATAGGAAGGTGACATGCTGCCAGGACGTGACCACGGTATAGGAAGGTGACATGCTGCCAGGACGTGACCACGGTATAGGAAGGTGACATGCTGCCAGGATGTGACCACGGTATAGGAAGGTGACATGCTGCCAGGATGTGACCACGGTATAGGAAGGTGACATGCTGCCAGGATGTGACCACGGTATAGGAAGGTGACATGCTGCCAGGATGTGACCACAGTATAGGAAGGTGACATGCTGCCAGGATGTGACCACGGTATAGGAAGGTGACATGCTGCCAGGATGTGACCACGGTATAGGAAGGTGACATGCTGCCAGGATGTGACCACGGTATAGGAAGGTGACATGCTGCCAGGATGTGACCACGGTATAGGAAGGTGACATGCTGCCAGGATGTGACCACGGTATAGGAAGGCGACATGCTGCCAGGATGTGACTGGTGTATCGGGAATGTTACAGTCCCATGAAGTTACATCAGATGAGACAGAAGTTGAATCTGGTCCAGGGAGAAAGCGTGCGGGAGACAAACAGCAGAATCTGGAGACAGGAATGAGTTATGGAAGCGCTGGAAGACTAATGACAGCTTTCTGGAAATAAAGATGGAATTGCTGCTGAGAATAACATCTAGCTGAACTCAGTCTGCCGGATTGTAAAAGCTAAAAACACAGAATTAAAGGAACAATAAATGTAAAAAAAATAATAATAACCATTAGTTGGGTATGGGACTCAGGGTCGTCACACATTAGGTCGACAACTATTGGTCGACACAGGAAATATGTCGACACAGCCATTGTGTCAATGTTAACAAGGTCGACATGAGTTTTTTAATGTTTTTTTGGTGTCCTTTTCTTCGTAAAGTGACCGGAAACACCAATTAGTGCACCGTGTCCGCTCGCCGTGCTTCGTGAAAGGTGCCACGCTCCGCTACCGCTGCGCTCGGCACAGGTTACTATTCCTAATTGTAGTCCACGTGGATCCTAAAGTATGAAAAAGTAAAAAAAAAAAAATACAAAAATTTGAAAAACCCATGTCGACTATTTTCCGTATCGACATGTTCATGTCGACCTATTTCCGTTGTCGACCTATTCATTGTCGACCAATGGGCATCGTCCTAATGTGTGTCGACCTAGACACTGTCGCCCCAGAGTCTGGATACCAATTAGTTTTAAACGGAACTCACCTATATACAGTATACGTTTCAGAACTTTATCAGAACTGGAAATATTGAAGAGAAAGCCATGACTGTAAGAGGGGGAACTATGGGGGTAATTCAGATCTGATCACTGGGCTGCGTTTTTTGCAGTCCTACGATCAGAGAGTCGCTGCCTCCAGGGGGAGTGTATTTTCACTGTGCAGGTGGGCAATCCCATGCGTACGCCGAGCTGCTAAATATCAGTGTGCGCAGTCTCTGCGCAGCCCAGGACTTACTCTTCCACTGCGATTGAATCCTGCTGATCGGGGGCGGAGCTGACGTCAGACACCCTCCATTCAAAATGCTTGAGCACGCCTGCGTTTTTCAGGGCACTCCCTGTAAACGGTCAGTTGCCACCCACAAACGTTCGCTTCCTGTCAATCACCTTGTGTACGCCCGTGCGAATGGATCCTTTGCATCATCCCATCGCTGACCGGCGATCCCCGTTGTAGCTGTCCGACGCACCAGCGCATTGCTGTGTATACGCATGCGCAGCTTGGACCTGACTGGCCGCAGTGATCAGATCTGAATGACCCCCTTTGTCTCCCCCTCCCAGCCCCCTTCTGCAGAAAGTGACTGACCCCAGGCAAACTCATGCCCATAATGTTTTTCTTCGCTCAGTTAGATAAACCATCTTCACATTTCTTCTTATAGTTCCATTTATTCTTTAAACCGACCTGATAGTATGGGGTTTATTTAATGAGTGGCAGCTTATGCCCAAAGTATAAAAATGACAATGTTTTTAATAGCAAAACATGAAATGAACTAAAGTGCTGACTAAGGGGGTAATTCAGAGTTGTTAGCAAACCAAAAAAAGTAAGCAACTGGGCAAAACCATGTGCACTGCAGGTGGAGCAGATGTAACATGTGCAGAGAGAGTTAGATTTGGGTGGGTTATATTGTTTCTGTGCAGGGTAAATACTGGCTGCTTTATTTTTACACTGCAATTTACATTTGAGTTTAAACACACCCCACCCAAATCTAACTCTCTCTGCACATGTTACATCTGCCCTACCTGCAGTGCAACATGGTTTTTCCCAGTTGCTAACTTTTTGGGTTTGCTAACAACTCTGAATAACCCCCAAAGGCAAATGATGGGATGAATAAAAGAAAGAATTCACAGACATATTGGGGGGTATTCAATTGTTTGAAAGTCAGTTGGGTGTCTGTTTTTTCCTATCTAATAGACAGGAAAAAACAGACACCCCAGCCGACTTTTCAAACAATTGAATATCCCCCACAGTATGAATGAGAGCTACAACCAATGTATCAATTCCCATGTATGGGGTATAGTATGAAAAGTCAGCATTGAGAATTCTCAGTTAACTTTTCGACCCCAGAATGTGCGACACTAACGCTAAAAATAACACCTTATGAACATTACCTGGGCCTGGAGGCGTGGCATACCTCCCCTGATTTGGCCACCCACGCCCTCTTCAGTACCCGGCCTGTGGCTGCTCTTGGTGGCACTGTTCATAAACTGTCGACATTTTGACCGGATATCCATGAGTACATTGGCAGCTAGGAAGGTGAACCCCACAAAGTAGATGCAATACATAGAAGAGTCTCTGCATGTGCTGCTCCTCCACGTCACTGGCTCTTAGTGGTGTCAGGGTGCTGCCCCAGGATTCTCCCCCTGGAGCAGGAAACATACACATTATTGGATACTACAACTGCTGGGTAATTAGTACCCACACCCAGTGGCAAACGCAGGATTTCTAGAGGGGGGTTTCCAAATGTAATCCACAGTCTACCACTCTACAGAACATGGAATACAGTATTAAATTAACATGTAACACTATTGACGTTCTATAGTATAGACTGTATCAAACATTTAAATAATATAAATAAGATAAGTGGTCATGAAAAAGGTTGAACATACTATAATAAATAAATACGCAAACACAATGGAACCAGTACTACACTTTCTAAGCACACATTCTCCCACCTCATGATAAGGCTCCTGTCTCTTCTTCCTGGTAGCTACTCTCTGGTCCAGTGCACTGATTGAGTGCTCAGATCCACACACCGTAAACTTGATAGAAGAAGCTGTTACCACTGGACAGGTACATCAGCTCTGCTTTGTCTCTTAACTTGCATGATGTGGCAGCAGCTCTAGTAATCGTATTATATACCGTTGGTATTGTCAAAATTTGAGCCAAGAGTAGAGGGGTTTCCGGGCAACCAGAACCCCCCCCCCCCCCCCCCTGCGTTTGCCTATGACTCCCCATTACTACCATCACCACCCATGCAATTGTAGGAAACATTTATGGGCTGGTGGCAGGAGAGACTCAAGTCTCTAGCCATCTGTGCCAAAGAATCGTGTCATTTAGCCACGCACCTCCCAGCAATCCCGCAAATCATGGCTTATTTTTACTGTGATGATGGCGAGCCTTAATGATGTGAAAACGGGTATGGGACTCAAGGTCGGCACCAATAAGGTCAACACCACTTAGGTCGACACCTATTGGTCGACAGTGAGTAGGTCAACAGATGAAATAGGTTGACACGGCCATTAGGTCGACATTAACAAGGTCAACATGGAAATAGGTCGACATTAGTTTTTTAATGTTTTTTTGGTGTACTTTTCTTCGTAAAGTGACTGGGAACCCCAATTAGTGCTCCATGTCCCATGGCATGGCGAGCGTTCGGGGAAGGTGCCTCGCTGCGCTTGGCAATGGTTACCGTTCCCAATTGTAGTACACGTGGATCGGAAAGTATAAAAAAGTTTAAAGAATAAAAATTTTTTTTAAAACTCATGTCGACCTTGTTCATGTTGACCTTTTGTCAATGTCGACATATTTCAGATGTCGACCAATTGGCGTTGACCTAAGTGGTGTAGACCTGGAGTCCAGATACCATGAGAACCTGGCCCCGCTCCCTGAAAATGTCCAGACTACCAGTGGTTTAACCATTAATGGCACCATTGATGGTTAACCTCGATGCTATAAATAAAAACATTTGCAAGGAAACCATCGATGGTTCACCCACTGATGATCATTCCTGCTTTCATGTTCACTGGGGGCAGGACTTTGCATGTGCCGTTGGTCAGAGCTAAGCTCCATGTCCCGGCAAGAAATAAAACGAAACCATCGGGTGGTTCTGTACCATCACATGCGGGAAACTATCTGATTCTCCTCCATCGATGGTAAAAGTATTCAATATTGGGTATAATCTATATAAATGCGAAAGCTCTACCTCACTCACTCACTCATCACTAATTCTCTTACTTCCCGAGATGTTGGAAAGATGAAATGTAACATCGGTATTCTGCAGGTGGGAAATAGGAAAACTACGTAATTAGAATTTAATAAACCTCCCCTAAGGGGATGAAAAGGGGTTTGAAATAATGACGTAATTACCGATGCGTGGCTTGCGTTGCTGGGACGATAACATCCAAACGGACAATCGGATCAAAATTTGGATTGCACGTCCAGTGCGTAGAATTTAATAAACTACACAAATGGTCCTGTCACTTTTTACCGTATCTGCTGTGGGTGCTCCTCGGGTAACGCCAAGAACCATGGATTAGTATTTACTTACATTAAGACGTCTCAAATTTACATCTCTATAGACGTACCAAATTTTTTTAACTCATATACAGTATATTTACAGCTGTGAAAATCAGAAACTCCTGAGCGAAGAACGGGTAGAACAGCTAGTCCATCAATGATTTTGAATTATTGATGGTCGATGGCAAGCCCTAGGAGAGACAGAAAAAGTTGTTCAGTATGGTTTACATGACCTCTTGTTCTAGAATTTTATTTATTGAGGGATAAGATTCCTTTCTTACGGGCTTTGTGTTTCATTTGTGCAGTTTCTGTTCTGTCCTCTGAGCTATATACATTCTCCTACATAGGAGCAAATGATTGTCATACGTATAAGGGGCTGTTGGATTTTGTAGCTGAAAAATAAAACTGTGTATTTTCCCAAAATCAAACCTCTGCTTTATACAGTAACAATGGAATCATTTCTACAATAAAAACTATCTAAAGCTATTGTCTACATACTGCTTAACACCAATATTATTCATGAGCCAGGACTATGATGTTCAGCTTCTCAGAATATCCAGCTGTTTCTCTGCTATCTCTATATAGTTACATTATCAGTGCACTGAGGGGCTTCTGCAATAACAGCTGCTCAGAGAACCCTTGCTGGTGTCTTTCCATAATACATGATTCCTCTTTATATAGGGGGTAATTCCAAGTTGATCGCAGCAGGAAATTTTTTAGCAGTTGGGCAAAACCATGTGCACTGCAGGGGGGCAGATATAACTGATAAAGCTGATTTTTATACACTACAACACAAGCTATTAAATATTGTGAAGCCGTAATGGCCGCTGAACCTCGTGCACGTGCTACGCACTCCGTACGCTATTTGCGTAAGAATACCCCGCACATGGTACGCAAGTTACGTACACACGCTGCGCTGGGTGTACGGAACACACACAGCGAGCGTACACACAGATGATAACCTTTTAAACCTTACACAGCGTATGATTATACTATAATGATAAGACACTGGTTAGCTTTGTTAATATAAAAGCTGCTTGAGCGATCGAGACACTCCTATTACCCACAGTAATGTAATGAACACACGATACTTTACTAAGGTTCCAAAACCTTTACTAACAAGCTTTTAGTTATATCGAAAAGGGGAAACAATTGACAAGTCATACACTACAAGCTAACATATAATTCTAACCGAATATCTAGACAGAAATATACACAATAGACAAAGAATGAATGGCTAATATTACACGAGTAACAAAGTGGCCACAGAGAAACATACCATACGGGGAACGCTCGCCAGCGCAACCGGAATCCAGTCCTCCAATTATCAGAGATAAATGTTGAAGAGAGAGAGTACTGGCCGGTCTGGGGACAGTGACCCTTATATACACAACATACAGTGTACTTCAAAGGGCCCTACAACCTTATTGTTCATTGGACACAGGAATGTCTCTCTGCACTATAACAAAAGGTCATAGGTGGATTTGAACAGGTGGGCTGTGACTATTACAAACAGCTCAGGTGGAAGGGAATCGCCGGATTCCCGCCACATGGATAATGAACTGCAAATATAGGATATGTCCAGAAATTACTAATGGCCATAACTATACGCAGGAGCGATTAATCTATACCTAACCAACACCGGATTGTTGCTATTAAAATACTCCGGTTAGGTACCAGACACCACTGTTCAACCTTAGACAGACCCTTTATATCACGAAAAGAGGGATTCCCATGTCCATGAACAAGTCACATTAAACAAACTTACAATTATCACTAAGGGGAACATTACCTATAAAACCTGCTATATGGATTTATTAAGCAGCGATTGAGTCGCCCGCTAGACGCACACAAACTCTACCGTAAATGCACATACCATGCGCTCGAGCGCACGCCCGTAGAGGCGCCGTCACGCAATTGCGAATATGTGCACGCACGCCAGGGAAAGTGCATGTGCAGCGGGCAAGCGCATGAGGTGAATATATGGCAATGTGTAGCGTGATATTTTTCCGACTTTGACAGTCCACCCTTTGGCAGTCACCAAAAACTGCCACTTCCTAAAACAGTTCAAAAAGAGAAAAATATATGTCATATGTAAATACATTTCTATGATTGGGTAAGGGAGGAGAGAAGAAGGTGGGAAAAGGGTATGACCTAGTGAGATAGTAGAAGCATGTGTGTATGAATCCATGTTTGAGGGGTCATGTATCATCGTGCCGTACGTGTTTTAAATCAAGCTTCGAGGTATTGCGAAGTATACATTTGAATCCTTCTTATCCCGTATTAAGGGTCTGTGGATGGGCTCTCAAACTTTACCGAGCTCTTTTCGGCTTTTGGTTGCAACAAATGGGGGAGCACATTTAGTTGATGATACATGAATGGGGGATATGTGAGTGCTGATATCTGTGTCTATATTCCCTATCGACTATGTGTGTCATTACCTGAAGGTTGTAGAAATGAAGATAAGAAGCAATTATGGCAAATGCAGTCATAATCTATGTGAGGTTAATAAACATTTGTTGATTGAGGTCTTGTCTTGTGTCTTGTCTCGATGTACATGTTGACTGTAGTCTCCCGATGCTTTTGCTATAAATGGCGGCAAAAGTTTTTCCATTGTCCAGAAAATTACAGTCTCTAAAATATTTGGGGGCTATCGTAAAATTTACAGTAACTAGGGATATTGGGGGTCTGTGGTATTATTCCATCGAAGGTCAGTATAAAAGAAATTGTCAAATTCTTCTTCCAAGCGGATGTCTTTGTACCTTGGAGGAAAACAAAGGAGAAACGGGTGAAAGAAACGGACTGTGGAATCATATTTTCATCACAACATTGTCTCTATCGTTGGGTCATAAATCAAATTAGTCGTTGTTATTACAGTGTCTTCGCTCCTTAAGCTCATCACTCTGGTGTTACCTTTACACTTTGTCAAACCCCGACCGCATCTAAATATCAGACTGACCAATATGATGACACCCAGAATACACAAAAGAAATTTCCCTACATCCATAATAATACCTTGGGCCCATTCTCCTAAACCAGAGAACCAATTTCGTGGGTTCAACCATGACACCCAACTGGTCAGCTCATTACCCACAGCAGCAAAGGTGAGATTGTGTTTCCTTCGGAACTCCCATTTTAATTGCAAGATGTCATCCATCTTTTGGTCTATGACCTCGACCGGGTCCTCAGTGCTGTTTGTAATATACGTGCAACACTTTACTCCATATTGAGTAGTAAGTAGAAAAGAGAAATGTATCTGCACTCTATGCAATCGAAAACCAGTTAGGTTATATGAACTATAAACCCCATTGAAGTGTCTCGCTCTAATAGTAGGGATATTAGTATGGGGGTGCGGCCCGTATGCAACTCAGATTAATACAGAACAAAAGAGAACCAAAAGTAGTTGCCTAGTTGGGCGCACAGGGGAAATTTATATTAATTTGATTAATTTTAAAACTTAGCTTTTAATGCTATACCTTCTAAAATGCCCCCTTTATACGGGGAATACACAGCAAAACATAGTGGTTAAAAAATTGTTACATACAAACATATAGTGAGAAAGAAATGTGTAAGTGTGGATAGATTTAAAAGGCGGTATTTCACTATTACTCCAGCAATGTGTAGAAATGAGATTACTATTGGAGCTTCTAAGAGTCTGGAATGTATTCACTGACACGAACTTCCAATGTGTTGTGGCTTTATCAGATGCACAAATTCATTTGTCACAATAAATTACTGTTGTGAATATGGTGTGTGTTTTACTGTGTGTTCACAATACTGTAAACCTTTATTATTTGTTTATTGCTTTAATATAATACACACATTCATCACATGTTCAATGTCACTGGTATATATTGAGCAAAATAGAGGAGAGACAGCCTATTGCTCTGAAATAGTATGCATGTCACTATTTTGTAGCTAGGATACTGTAGCAGCCTGCATTTAATATTTTATCCTGCAGGTTAATATTCGCTACTTTAGTATTCTTTAAGCTACAGATATGCTTAGATACAATGTGTCAGAATCTACTAGCCAGTTCCCTTCCTTTAATTATAGCTGACTTGTGCTGGAGAGCTGGCAGAGATATGTCTGGTCACGGGTAAACCAATGACCAGGACACCACAGTCATATAAAATATTACTAAGCAGAGCAGTTCTACTATGATACTGCTGTGCAATCAGCAAGTTATGCACTGAACCCAACACATGGACTGGTAACACTGCTGTTGCTAATAACAGCGCCACATAAGTATCAATTATTCTCAATGCTGGCTGAATAAATGTATCTACAATTCTCCATTACTCTCTATTGCTCCCTAACGACCAACACTGGCTTTGAGCTCAATTCAATTAACCCCAATATACGAGGGTGCCGGTGGAGGCCTGTTCGAGAATACTTTCTATTTCTAAATTACTAGAAGTAGGTGTCTATTTTCACAAGCACAGTAATTTTCCCTCTCCCTCTTATTTATCAATTTTTATGGGAGTCATACTTATTTCACTTTAGTTATGGTTTGTTCACTCACTTATTTTATTTATCTCACCCCCTGCCCCCCCTTGCTCACTTTCACTCATACCTTCACATATTATCAATTATATCACATCCTTTTTACACGAATATCTGGTACCTAATAAAGGAAAACATGTGTAATACTAATTTCTCTGACGTCCTAGTAAATGCTGGGAACTCCGTAAGGACCATGGGGAATAGCGGCTCCGCAGGAGACTGGGCACAAAAGTAAAGCTTTAGGACTACCTGGTGTGCACTGGCTCCTCCCCCTATGACCCTCCTCCAAGCCTCAGTTAGATTTTTGTGCCCGACCGAGAAGGGTGCACACTAGGGGCTCTCCTGAGCTCTTAGTGAAAGTTTAGTTTTAGGTTTTTTATTTTCAGTGAGACCTGCTGGCAACAGGCTCACTGCATCGAGGGACTAAGGGGAGAAGAAGCGAACTCACCTGCTTGCAGAGTGGATTGGGCTTCTTAGGCTACTGGACACCATTAGCTCCAGAGGGATCGAACACAGGCCCAGCCATGGAGTCCGGTCCCAGAGCCGCGCCGCCGGCCCCCTTACAGAGCCAGAAGCAAGAAGAGGTCCGGAAAATCGGCGGCAGAAGACATCCTGTCTTCACCAAGGTAGCGCACAGCACTGCAGCTGTGCGCCATTGCTCCTCAGCACACTTCACACTCCGGTCACTGAGGGTGCAGGGCGCTAGGGGGGGGCGCCCTGAGCAGCAATAGAAACACCTTGGCTGGCGAAAATACATCACATATAGCCCCCAGGGCTATATGGATGAATTTTAACCCCTGCCAGATTCCACATAAAAGCAGGAGAAAAGGCCGCCGAGAAGGGGGCGGAGCCTATCTCCTCAGCACACAGGCGCCATTTTCCCTCACAGCTCCGCTGGAAGGACGTCTCCCTGACTCTCCCCTGCAGTCCTGCACTACAGAAACAGGGTAAAAAAGAGAGGGGGGCACTAATTTGGCGTAATATTAACAATAGCAGCTATAAGGGGGAAAAACACTTAATTAAGGTTATCCCTGTATATATATAGCGCTCTGGTGTGTGCTGGCATACTCTCCCTCTGTCTCCCCAAAGGGCTAGTGGGGTCCTGTCCTCTGTCAGAGCATTCCCTGTGTGTGTGCTGTGTGTCGGTACGTTGTGTCGACATGTATGAGGAGGAAAATGATGTGGAGGCGGAGCAATTGCCTATAATAGAGATGTCACCCCCTAGGGAGTCGACACCTGAGTGGATGATCTTATGGAAGGAATTACGTGACAGTGTCAGCTCTTTGCAAAAGACAGTTGACGACATGAGACAGCCGGCTACTCAGCTGGTGCCTGTCCAGGTGTCTCAAAAGCCATCAGGGCCTCTAAAACGCCCGTTACCTCAGATGGTAGATACAGACGTCGACACGGATACTGACTCCAGTGTCGACGGGGAAGAGACAAACGTGACTTCCAATAGGGCCACACGTTACATGATTGAGGCAATGAAAAATGTTTTACATATTTCTGATAATACCAGTACCACTAAAAAGGGTATTATGTTCGGTGAGAAAAAACTACCTGTAGTTTTTCCTGAGTCTGAGGAATTAAATGAGGTGTGTGATGAAGCGTGGGTTTCCCCCGATAAAAAACTGATAATTTCTAAAAAATTATTGGCATTATATCCTTTCCCGCCAGAGATTAAGGCGCGTTGGGAAACACCCCCTAGGGTGGATAAAGCACTCACACGCTTATCAAAACAGGTGGCTCTATCCTCTCCTGAGACGGCCGCCCTTAAGGATCCTGCTGATAGAAAGCAGGAGGGTATCCTAAAATGTATTTACACACATACTGGTGTTATACTGCGACCAGCAATCGCCTCAGCCTGGATGTGCAGTGCTGGCTTGGCTTGGTCGGATTCCCTGACTGAAAATATTGATACCCTAGACAGGGACAGTATATTACTGACTATAGAGCATTTAAAAGATGCATTTCTATATATGCGTGATGCACAGCGGGATATTTGCCGACTGGCATCAAGAGTAAGTGCGCTGTCCATTTCTGCCAGAAGAGGGTTATGGACGCGACAGTGGTCAGGTGATGCGGATTCCAAACGGCATATGGAAGTATTGCCGTATAAAGGGGAGGAGTTATTTGGGGTAGGTCTGTCAGACCTGGTGGCCACGGCAACGGCTGGGAAATCCACATTTTTACCCCAGGTCGCCTCTCAACAAAAGAAGACGCCGTATTATCAGGCGCAGTCCTTTCGTCCCCATAAGGGCAAGCGAGCGAAAGGCTCCTCATTTCTGCCCCGGGGCAGAGGACGGGGAAAAAGGCTGCAACAGACAGCCAATCCCCAGGAACAGAAGCCCTCTCCCGCTTCTGCCAAGTCCTCAGCATGACGCTCGGGCTTTACAAGCGGACTTAGGCACGGTGGGGGCAAGGTTCAAGTTCAAGATGGAGTCACTCAGAGCAGTGATCGCGAACCTGGAAGAAGGGGACTATATGGTGTCTCTGGACATCAAGGATGCTTACCTCCATGTCCCAATTTACCCTTCTCACCAAGGGTACCTCAGGTTTGTGGTACAGAACTGTCACTATCAGTTTCAGACGCTGCCGTTTGGATTGTCCACGGCACCCCGGGTCTTTACCAAGGTAATGGCCGAAATGATGATACTCCTTCGAAGAGAAGGCGTCTTAATTATCCCTTACTTGGACGATCTCCTGATAAGGGCAAGATCCAAGGAACGGTTAGTAGTCGGAGTAGCACTATCTCAAGTAGTGTTACGGCAGCACGGGTGGATTCTAAATATCCCAAAATCACAGCTGATTCCGACGACACGTCTGCTGTTCCTAGGGATGATTCTGGACACAGTCCAGAAAAAGGTGTTTCTTCCGGAGGAGAAAGCCAGGGAGTTATCCGAGTTAGTCAGAAACCTCCTGAAACCAGACCGGGTCTCAGTGCATCAATGCACAAGGGTCCTGGGAAAAATGGTAGCTTCCTACGAAGCGATTCCATTCGGCAGATTCCACGCCTGAACATTTCAGTGGGATCTGCTGGACAAATGGTCCGGATCGCATCTTCACATGCATCAGCGGATAACCCTGTCCCCAAGGACAAGAGTGTCTCTCCTGTGGTTGTTGCAGAGTGCTCATCTTCTAGAGGGCCGCAGATTCGGCATTAAGGACTGGGTCCTGGTGACCACGGATGCCAGCCTGAGAGGCTGGGGAGCAGTCACACAGGGAAGAAATTTCCAGGGCTTGTGGTCAAGCCTGGAAACGTCACTTCACATAAATATCCTGGAATTAAGGACCATTTACAATGCTCTAAGCCAAGCAAGACCTCTGCTTCAGGGTCAGCCGGTGTTGATCCAGTCAGACAACATCACGGCAGTCGCCCACGTAAACAGACAGGGCGGCACAAGAAGCAGGAGGGCAATGGCAGAAGCTGCAAGGATTCTTCGCTGGGCGGAAAATCATGTGATAGCACTGTCAGCAGTGTTCATTCCGGGAGTGGACAACTGGGAAGCAGACTTCCTCAGCAGACACGACCTCCACCCGGGAGAGTGGGGACTTCATCCAGAAGTCTTCCACATGATTGTAAACCGTTGGGAAAAACCAAAGGTGGACATGATGGCGTCCCGTCTCAACAAAAAACTAGACAGGTATTGCGCCAGGTCAAGGGACCCTCAGGCAATAGCGGTGGATGCTCTGGTAACACCGTGGGTGTACCAGTCAGTGTATGTGTTCCCTCCTCTGCCTCTCATACCCAAGGTACTGAGAATTATAAGACGGAGAGGAGTAAGAACTATACTCGTGGCTCCAGATTGGCCAAGAAGGACTTGGTACCCGGAACTTCAAGAGATGCTCACAGAGGACCCGTGGCCTCTACCTCTAAGAAGGGACTTGCTCCAGCAGGGACCCTGTCTGTTCCAAGACTTACCGCGGCTGCGTTTGACGGCATGGCGGTTGAACGCCGGATCCTGAAGGAAAAAGGCATTCCGGATGAAGTCATCCCTACCCTGATCAAAGCCAGGAAGGATGTAACCGCACAGCATTATCACCGTATTTGGCGTAAATATGTTGCGTGGTGCGAGGCCAGGAAGGCCCCTACAGAGGAATTTCAACTGGGTCGTTTCCTGCATTTCCTGCAAACAGGACTGTCTATGGGCCTAAAATTAGGGTCCATTAAGGTTCAAATTTCGGCCCTGTCGATTTTCTTCCAGAAAGAACAGGCTTCAGTTCCTGAAGTTCAGACGTTTGTCAAAGGAGTACTGCATATACAGCCTCCTTTTGTGCCTCCAGTGGCACCCTGGGATCTCAATGTGGTTTTGGGGTTCCTAAAATCACATTGGTTTGAACCACTTACCACTGTGGACTTAAAATATCTCACATGGAAAGTGGTAATGCTGTTGACCCTGGCTTCAGCCAGGCGCGTGTCAGAATTGGCGGCTTTGTCCTATAAAAGCCCTTACCTGATTTTTCATACGGATAGGGCAGAATTGAGGACTCGTCCTCAGTTTCTCCCTAAGGTGGTTTCAGCTTTTCACCTGAACCAGCCTATTGTGGTACCTGCGGCTACTAGGGACTTGGAGGACTCCAAGTTGCTGGACGTAGTCAGGGCCCTGAAAATATATGTTTCCAGGACGGCTGGAGTCAGGAAATCTGACTCGCTGTTTATCCTGTATGCACCCAACAAGCTGGGTGCTCCTGCTTCTAAGCAGACTATTGCTCGTTGGATTTGTAGTACAATTCAGCTTGCACATTCTGTGGCAGGCCTGCCACAGCCAAAATCTGTAAAAGCCCATTCCACAAGGAAGGTAGGCTCATCTTGGGCGGCTGCCCGAGGGGTCTCGGCGTTACAACTTTGCCGAGCAGCTACTTGGTCAGGGGCAAACACGTTTGCTAAATTCTACAAATTTGATACCCTGGCTGAGGAGGACCTGGAGTTCTCTCTTTCGGTGCTGCAGAGTCATCCGCACTCTCCCGCCCGTTTGGGAGCTTTGGTATAATCCCCATGGTCCTTACGGAGTTCCCAGCATCCACTAGGACGTCAGAGAAAATAAGAATTTACTCACCGGTAATTCTATTTCTCGTAGTCCGTAGTGGATGCTGGGCGCCCATCCCAAGTGTGGATTGTCTGCAATACTTGTACATAGTTACAAAAATCGGGTTATTATTGTTGTGAGCCATCTTTTCAGAGGCTCCTCTGTTATCATACTGTTAACTGGGTTCAGATCACAAGTTGTACGGTGTGATTGGTGTGGCTGGTATGAGTCTTACCCGGGATTCATAAAATCCTTCCTTATTGTGTACGCTCGTCCGGGCACAGTATCCTAACTGAGGCTTGGAGGAGGGTCATAGGGGGAGGAGCCAGTGCACACCAGGTAGTCCTAAAGCTTTACTTTTGTGCCCAGTCTCCTGCGGAGCCGCTATTCCCCATGGTCCTTACGGAGTTCCCAGCATCCACTACGGACTACGAGAAATAGAATTACCGGTGAGTAAATTCTTATTTTACATATACAAATGTGACCCTAATTTAAGATACTATCAAGAGGGTAAGACTCCAATAACATACATAATTAAAGGAAGGGAACTGGCTAGTAGATTCTGACACATTGTATCTAAGCATATCTGTAGCTTAAAGAATACTAAAGTAGCGAATATTAACCTGCAGGATAAAATATTAAATGCAGGCTGCTACAGTATCCTAGCTACAAAATAGTGACATGCATACTATTTCAGAGCAATAGGCTGTCTCTCCTCTATTTTGCTCAATATATACCAGTGACATTGAACATGTGATGAATGTGTGTATTATATTAAAGCAATAAACAAATAATAAAGGTTTACAGTATTGTGAACACACAGTAAAACACACACCATGGAGGTCATTCCGAGTTGTTCGCTCGCAAGGCGATTTTAGCAGAGTTGCTCACGCTAAGCCGCCGCCTACTAGGAGTGAATCTTAGCTTCTTAAAATTGCGAACGAAAGATTCGCAATATTGCGATTACAAACTTCTTAGCAGTTTCAAAGTAGCTTCAGACTTACTCGGCATCTGCGATCAGTTCAGTGCTTGTCGTTCCTGGTTTGACGTCACAAACACACCCAGCGTTCGCCCAGACACTCCTCCGTTTCTCCAGCCACTCCCGCGTTTTTTCCGGAAACGGTAGCGTTTTTTCCCACACGCCCATAAAACGGCCTGTTTCCGCCCAGAAACACCCATTTCCTGTCAATCACACTACGATCGCCTGAGCGATGAAAAAGCCGTGAGTAAAAATATTATCTTCATAGCAAATTTACTTGGCGCAGTCGCAGTGCGGGCATTGCGCATGCGCACTAAGCGGTAAATCGCTGCGATGCGAAGAAATTTACCGAGCGAACGACTCGGAATGAGGGCCCATATTCACAACAGTAATTTATTGTGACAAATGAATTTGTGCATCTGATAAAGCCACAACACATTGGAAGTTCGTGTCAGTGAATACATTCCAGACTCTTAGAAGCTCCAATAGTAATCTCATTTCTACACATTGCTGGAGTAATAGTGAAATACCGCCTTTTAAATCTATCCACACTTACACATTTCTTTCTCACTATATGTTTGTATGTAACAATTTTTTAACCACTATGTTTTGCTGTGTATTCCCCGTATAAAGGGGGCATTTTAGAAGGTATAGCATTAAAAGCTAAGTTTTAAAATTAATCAAATTAATATAAATTTCCCCTGTGCGCCCAACTAGGCAACTACTTTTGGTTCTCTTTTGTTCTCCATATTGAGTAGCCAAGGTGACACAATACCCGCCTGTCACTGCTGTGAGATAATTGAGAATCATCCTATGCTGAACCAGTTCTGTTTTGTAGGCTTGTAACTCTCTCCCAGTATACCTGAATGTGTCGTCATACATTTCAGTGATATTGTCTAATAAATTTGCAAGCGCAGATATATATCTATAATTTAACACTCCTCTGGCGGTACGAGTGACATCTAACGCGAGTAGGACTTGAATCCCGGTGGATTCATGGATCAACTCAGAGGCATGATGCTCTGTTTTCTCTATCAGTTGCCTTTTAACGACGTGCTCGTAATGAGTGTGAGTATAAGGAGCTTGGGCACCACGGTGAATATCTTTCATTTTAGTATGTGATACAGTCATTACCTCAGGCAGTACTTTTCCAATATAACATAACTCTTCTGAGTTTGGGGCAAGCCACTTATACGCCTTCCTCCCGCATATGAAATATGCATCATCGGGGAGGACATATGGGACGGAGTATGACATTACCATGTTACAAATTTTCCATGTGAACTTTCCTAACCCTAATTCTCCCATCTGTTTAGTACACGTATCAGTTTGTACGATCTGTGCACAGTATCCTGATGATACTTCTCCAACTCGCATGGTCCTACTTCCTAAGGTGTACCTATACCGGAAAAATTTCCTATGGTCGGCTATCTGGCAGTGGCGGATACAGGGGGGGGGCACCAAGGCACGTGCCCCCCCTGTCGTTTAGAGATTTTTTTTTTTTATACCGCGGACAGCTTCAGTTCGCTAGGCTCCGCTTTCAGCAGCTCTGCCTCCAGCATTCTTCTTGCTGGGCTAAGCTTGATCTGAGCACCTCTGCAGTGCAGTGCAGAGGAGCTCAGCAGCCACAACGCGGATGCGTGACAGCTCAGCCCAGCCGTCAGCACCCGGAGGAGGTGGACCCAGTGCTGTTGAGAGACAGCGCAGCTCCGCTGCAGGGACTTCCGGCCAGGTCAGCCACTATGACCACAACAACGCCGTTGCCGCGGTCCGGATGCCCAGCAGGCCACGAGGTGAGCACTGACCTGCTTTCATTAGTCTTGGATTGGGGAGTAGCGGTGCTGCTGTGTGCAGGGAGAAGGGCCAAGAGGTGGAGGTTAAGAGACTGCTGCTGCTGAGGTGAGGAGTGGACGGAGGTCGGCTGCTGCTGAGGGCTGGGGAGGGGGTGCTGTGAGGAGCAGAGTCGCAGTGCTGTATGGGCTAGGTGTGGAGCAAGTGTGGTTGAACTTCGAGAGAGCAGAAAGGTCAGGACAGAGGTGGAAGTAAGGAGACTGCTGCTGCCACCTCTGTCATCCACTCCACACTCAGTCACCCACTTACTCCCCGTCACCCTCAGTCTCTCTCTCTCTGTCACCCACTTACTCCCTGTCACCCTCAGTCTCTCTCTCTGTCACCCACTTACTACCCGTCACCCTCAGTCTCTCTCTCTCTGTCACCCACTTACTACCCGTCACCCTCAGTCTCTCTCTCTCTCTCTGTCACCCACTTACTACCCGTCACCCTCAGTCTCTCTCTCTGTCACCCACTTACTCCCTGTCACCCTCAGTCTCTCTCTCTGTCACCCACTTACTACCCGTCACCCTCAGTCTCTCTCTCTGTCACCCACTTACTACCCGTCACCCTCAGTCTCTCTCTCTCTGTCACCCACTTACTCCCTGTCACTCTCAGTCTCTCTCCCTGTCACCCACTTACTCCCTGTCACCCTCTCTCTCTGTCACCCACTTACTCCCTGTCACCCACAGTCCGTCTGTCACCCACTTACTCCCTGTCACCCACAGTCCATCTGTCACCCACTTACTCCCTGTCATACCGACAGTTTGGCGAGCGCAAATGAGCCCCTTGCGGGCTTGCTGCACGCCACACTATTTTATTCTACCTGTAGAATAAGTGTCGGTATGCCGGCTGTCGGGATTCCGGCGCCGGTATACTGAGCGCCGGGATCCCGACAGCCGGCATATTGAAGACCACCCACTCACAGTACCAGTTAGCAGTCCCATTATTATCACATATATGAATGAGTCGCCGCTCTGCCCGTATGGAGCCCGAGTTGGAATTGCCGCTTGTTCCGATTGTGTGTTCGGTCACCACTTGGCCCTCACACAGAATGGGCTACCTTAATTAGGTCAGAGACTCCCCCTGCAGTGAGCGGTGTCTTGATGTTGTGCACAGTTCTGAGAGCCGGGCGTTCCCGGCTGTCTCTACTACCGCTATCCTTACTGCTCAGGCCACTGGAATTGTCATCAGTCTCTCTCTGTCACCCACTATCTCCCTGTCACCATCAGTATCTCTCTGTGTCACCCACTATCTCCCTGTAACCCTCAGTCTCTCTCGCTTTCTCTCTTTGTCACCCACTATCTCCCTGTCATCCACTCCCTCCACGTCACCGACTACCTCCCCAGTAACCCACTATCTCCCTGTCACGCTCTGCCTCTCTGTCACCCTTGCTTCTCTATCATCCACTGCCTCTATGTTACCCACTATCTCCCTGTCACCCTCTTCCTTTCACTATCACCTCTGCCACCCACGTCACCCGCTGAACTCCCCAGTCATCCACCATCTGCCTGTCACCCCTGCCTCTCCCTGTCACTCACTATCTCCCTGTCACTCTCTGCCTTTCTCTGTCACCCTATACCATCACTCACTGTCACCCACAGCCTCCCATGTCACCCTCTGCCTCCCTTTCACTATCTTCCTCTCTGCCACCCACGTCACCTGCTTCTTCCCGTCACCCACTATCTGCCTGTCATCCACTGTCTCCCTGTTACCCACTGCTTCCATGTCACCTCTGCCCCTCTCTGTCACCCACTACCTACCCAGTCACCCACAATCTCCCTGTCACTCACTGCCTCTCCCTGTCACTCCCTACCCTCACCCACTGTCTCTCACTGTCACCCTCTGCCTCTCTCTGTCTCCTACTCCCTTTCCCCATCCCCCTTTCCTGCCACTCACTGCCTCTCCCCCTCACCTACTGCTTCTCCATTTTCCACTATCTTTCCCTATCACCCACTGTCTCTCACCATCATCCTCTACATCACCCACTGATTCCCCCTGGCATCACCCACTTCCTCCCCTTGTCACCCATTCCCGGCTTTACCCACTGACTCTTACTATCACCCACTGCCTTTCCATCTCCCACTATCTATCCCCATCATCCACTGCCTCTCCCCTGCGTCACTATCTCCCAATCACTCTCTCTGTCCTATCATCCTCTGCCTCTTTAAGGCATCACACTCTTCCCCATTATATGGATACTGCATTCCCTTTGAGGCCACACCCTTTGTTGAGAGGTTATACCCTTGTTGCAAGGCCAGGACCACTTTCCCAGGGGCGTTCTTACTTTCTGTGCGGAAAAAATAATACCCACACTTTTTTGCCTGTCATGGTGCCCCCCCTGTCATTTTGTCCTGCATCCGCCCCTGCTATCTGGCGTATAAGTTCTGTGTCTATGGGCATTCTGTCGGCTCTGTGTGAAAATGTCATGGTTTGATTACTCCATGACACTTCCCAATTTCCCGGCTTTCGGGGATTGGAAATGTTAAAGCACACTAGGGATCTATCCACATGATATTGG
Source organism: Pseudophryne corroboree (assembly GCF_028390025.1). Lineage (NCBI taxonomy): Eukaryota > Metazoa > Chordata > Amphibia > Anura > Myobatrachidae > Pseudophryne > Pseudophryne corroboree. Next base: position 1,002,744,838 of record NC_086445.1, read on the forward strand.
TGGAGCTTCAAACTAGGAGGACTGAAGATATTAAAACTCCTGTCCACCGGCCTCCCACCACTTAGCTCAAGTACCTCTCCTACAGTTAAAGGGAATGGTACTAGTCCTGATTTGCTATGGCCTTGAGGTACTTGAGAGCATACCCAACAGTCTGTCTGGTTTAACACTTTACCCACTAAGGAGTGATAGTCACTCAATGCATGTCGGTCCATGTGGATATTAAAACTGGATTGACATTTCTTGATTCACCCATCCTCAACTATACTGTCACAGTGTCTACAGATGCAGTTCTCTTCAGCTAACAATCCTTCACAATTCCTTCTATTGTCAATGCTATCAGATCGTTTTCTGATACTCGCCTTTACTCAGTGATTATGTTGTTCTTGGAAATTTACGCCTTCATTCTGGCCATCAGAACCCATTCCAGATCCTTTCTCGACTTCCATGGTACTCTCACCGAAACAGACTGCTCTGGTCAACATCATGGTCAACAGGAAAATCCGGATCACAGTCTCTTGGGGCAAGTCCATCTTAGAGGAGTAAAGGGAAAAATAAGAAGGGGGAAGGGAAATAGGAGGGAGGTGGGAACTGGAGAAAATAACAAATGGGAAAAAGAAATCTGGCTCGACAAGCTTCTGGTCTTATTATTCTCCACGCTCAGGTGTCGTCTCAATCCTCCCTGACTAGACACTCTAGTGATACAACCTCTACCATCTGTTCTTTGTCACGGGACCTCTCTGGATCAGCAACCTTTTTACAATGAGACATATGGACCCAAGTCTCTCTCTCGGCAACCTTCAAAGCAGTGGTGCTTGTCAATAAGACTTGATATGGTCCTTCCCATCTGTCAATAAGGCAACCTGAGCGTAGAAAATTCCGTATCATTACATAATCCCCAGGTTCAATGTCATGACAATTACTATCTGGCAAATCAGGAAGCACCAACTTTAGATTATCATTCTGATTCCTAAATTGCTTACTCATCTTAACCAAGTACTTTACGGTTACTTCATTGTTACATTTCAAATCATCCTGGGGGTTAATCATAACATGGGGTTGTCGACCAAACAGAATTTCAAAAGGAGACAGATTAAGAGGGGACCTGGGAGTGGTTCTGATGCTGTATAATACAATTGGCAAAGCTTCAGGCCATAACAGTCCTGTTTCAGTCATTACCTTGCTCAATTTATTTTTAATAGTGCTGTTAACTCTTTCCACCTTCGCACTTGCCTGGGGGCGGTACGGAGTGTGCAGCTTACTATTAATTCCCATCAACTTACACATTGTTTGAAAGACTTCACCTGTAAAGTGGGTACCCCTATCACTCTCAATGATTCTTGGGATACCGTACCTACACACAAATTCCTGCACAATTTTCTTTGCAGTAAATACAGCGGTATTTGTGGCCGCGGGAAATGCTTCGACCCAATTTGAGAATACATCAATACAGACCAAAACATATTTTAAATTTCTACAAGGTGGTAATTGTATGAAATCAATCTGTATTACCTGGAAAGGGCCATCTGTCGGAGGGATATGGGATGGCTCTGTCGGTATTGCCTTTCCGATATTCTTCCTCAAGCAGGTGAGACATGTCATTGCTCTTTTACCCGCATGGGAGGAAAATCCTGGGGCGCACCAATAAGCTCTTACTAGCTTACACATTCCTTCTTTGCCTAGATAAGTCAGCCCATGTGCCGCTTCCGCTAGACTTGGAAGGTATGCTCTGGGTGCCACTGGATTACCATGTCCATCTGTCCAGAGTCCTGAGGACTCCTGGCCATATCCTTTTGCCCTCCAAACTGCCTTTTCCTGTGGAGAACACAAATTTTGCATTTCACACAATTTCTGTGTGTTTACAGTATTAAATACCATCAGTTGTGTGATGTCTGTCTGTCTGGGGGTACCGGCTGCTAATTTAGCAGCTTCGTCTGCTCGGCTGTTACCAAGTGATACCGGGTCTTGGCTATACGTGTGAGCTTTACACTTGATAACAGCCACTCTGTCGGGTTCCTGTATCGCTGTTAGAAGTCTTTTGATGTGGGCTGCATGCGCTACGGGTGTGCCAGCTGCCGTCATGAAATTTCTGAGTTGCCATAGGGCTCCGAAATCATGGACTACTCCGAATGCGTACCTAGAATCTGTGTAGATATTGGCTGACTTGCCCTTAGCCAATTCACATGCTCTGGTTAGGGCAACCAGTTCAGCAACTTGTGCTGAGTGTGGTGGGCCTAGCGGTTCTGCTTCTATGGTACTTTGGTCATCTACGACTGCGTATCCAGTACACAAGTCTCCAGAGTCCGTCTGTCTGTGACAACTACCATCAGTGTAGAAAGTAAAATCTACATCTTCCAGTGGGTTGTCACTGATGTCAGGCCTTGCCGTGAAATTTTGGGTCAAATATTCCATACAATCATGCGTGTCATCCCCCGTACTAAATCCTCCTTTACCATCACTCTCATCCTCCACCCTTTGTGGCTGTCCAGGCACACCTGGAAGATATGTTGCAGGATTTAGTGCGCTGCATCTCTTTATAGTGATGTTTACCGGGGCCATCAATGCTAATTCCCACCTTGTAAAGCATGCTGATGAGACGTGTCTGGTTTGGGCAGAATTCAGCAAGGCTGACACTGCATGTGGCGTATGAATTGTGAGGTTGTGTCCTAGCACTACATCTTCGCTTTTTGTAACTAGCAATGCTATTGCTGCAACACTTCGCAAGCATGTGGGGAGGGATCGCGCTACCGTATCTAGCTGAGCGCTGTAGTAAGCTACCGGCCTGCTGGCATCACCATGCTTCTGGGTTAGGACACCTGCTGCGCACCCAGCACTCTCTGATCCGTACAGCTCAAAGGGTTTCCCATAGTCTGGCATACCCAATGCCGGTGCCTGCGTTAGGCACTGTTCAAGTCTCTCAAATGCCATCTCAGATTCGTCTGTGTGCGAAATCCGATCAGGTTTATTTGATGAAACCATCTCCTGCAATGGCAAGGCCAGTATGGAAAAACCTGGGATCCAGTTACGGCAATACCCACACATTCCTAAAAACGTTCTAATCTGTTGCTGGGTTTGTGGCAGGGTCATGTCACGAATTACTTGAATTCTATCAGCGGTGAGGTGTCTCAGTCCTTGTGTCAGACAGTGTCCCAAATATTTCACATGGTCCTGGCATAATTGTAACTTGTCTTTGGAAACTTTGTGTCCTGTGTCTGAAAGATGAAACAGGAGTTGTTTCGTATCTTTCAGGGACGCTTCCAGTGAATCTGAACACAGTAGTAAATCATCCACATACTGTATCAATATTGATCCACTCCCTGGTTGGAAAGACTGTAAACAATCATGCAGGGCTTGTGAGAAAATACTTGGACTGTCTATGAAACCTTGTGGGTAGCGAGTCCATGTGTATTGGACTCCTCTGTATGTGAATGCAAATAAGTATTGACTGTCAGGGTGTAGAGGTACCGAGAAGAAGGCGGAGCAAAGGTCAATCACAGTGAAAAATTTGGCAGTGGGAGGGAATTGCATAAGGATAACAGCTGGATTTGGCACTACGGGGAATTGACTCTCAACTATTTTGTTGACCCCTCTTAGATCCTGTACTAATCTGTAACCCCTACCCCCACTCTTTTTAACAGGGAAGATGGGACTATTGGCAGTGCTGGACGTCCTTACCAGAATGCCCTGTTGTAGCAAGCGCTCTAGTAAACTCCTAACTCCACCTCTGGCTTCAGAGGGTACTGTGAGATTTTTGGAGCTATCCTACCATCTTTTACTTGCACAACTACTGGGGCTACATTTGCCATCAATCCAGTGTCTTGTCCGTCCTTGGTCCAAAGTGACTCTGGTATCTGGGAAGTCATTTCTTCTACCTTGGACGGACACCTATTTACAATAACAGTGTGTGACATTAATCTTGTTGGGGAGTCTAGCATATCTTGTGCTTCCTGAGCGTGGTTTTCGGGTATGTCCAAGAACACACCTTCAGGAGTACAATATATGACGCATCCCATTTTGCACAGTAAATCTCTCCCTAAGAGATTAGTCGGAGCCGATGCAGCCAGCAGAAAAGAATGCTTGGTATGCAAAGGCCCTATCGTAACCTCTGTTGGTTTGCTTAAAGGGTATTATCGTACTACTCCTGTTACTCCCATGGCTGGAATTGTTTTACCAGTGGTTCTCATGCCCACGGTCGAATTTATCACTGACTTGGCCGCCCCCGTATCTACAAGGAAATTTAGAGATTTACCAGCTACATCAATTGTGACCTCGGGTTCACTTCCAAGGCTCGCAATCAATTTCACTGGCTGCAGATTACAGGTGTGGCCCCACCCCTATGGTGTGTGGTTACCTCCCTGCATTGCAGTGGCAGCTATCACCTGTGAAGGGGGTAAATGGGTATTATCAGAGACTTGCCAGTCTCTTTTTGGGGGATACCTTCTTGTTTCCCCTGCGTGTGGCTCATAACTCCGTCTCTGCGGTCCTTGATCCCAATTTCGTATGTCATGTCGTTGTCTAGGGTTTTATGTGCATTATGTGAGTTATTTGTACAGTTACGTGCAAAATGTCCTTCCCTGTTACAATTGTAACATTTTACCACATACGGCTTACCACCAGGGGTCTGTGATCGGGACTGAGGCGGCCTTGTTGTAAGGGCTTGGATACTTATTGCCATCAGTTTATCACTCTGTGACTCCCTGCGTCTTGTGATGTTCCTGTCGTGCCCAACAGCAGTCTCTCTTAAGGCGGCCACCGACATACCTCTCCAGTTAGGTTGAGTGGTTTGTACTCTACTCCTTAATACCTCCTTTAAACCGTCCATCAAGACGGACACAGCTACCTCTCTATGGTGTATATTTGCCTCAATGTCCACGATCCCAGTATACTTAGCCATTTCCTCCAGTGCCCTGTGGAAATAGTCAGGGGCAGTTTCCCCTTCCATTTGTTTGATGGAGAATATTTTGTTCCATTTTACTACAGCTGGGAAGTATACTCCCAACTGCAGATTGATTCTGGTTACATTGTCTTGATTATATTCATCCGTAAGGGGTACCTCCTCATCTAGTTTACAGTCAGCTATAAACTTTACAGGGTCAATACTAGAGGGCAGACAAGCCCGCAGTAGTGTTCGCCAATCTTTGTTGTTAGGCTCAGTGGAGTTACCTAGGTCCTTAATGAACCTCTGACATGCGGCTAAATCTTTCCTGGGATCAGGAAATTCAGACAAAATTGTTCTTAATTCTGCTCGGGACCAGGGACAGTGCATGGCAATATTCCTGATGGGTGTGGCTCCATTTGTGTCAGTCTTACCATTGGGGACCGCTATTACTCTAACAGGGTTAAGATTAATTACTTCACTCTGGTTTGATTCTACAGCGTGTGGTGCAATAGTTTCAGCATATTGTACAGTGCCGTACTTACCTGTAGACACAACCTCACCTGTCCCTGAGCTATGGGCCTTTGATGCCACTCTTACTGGTTGGGCGGTGCCCACTGGAGTATCGCTTATGGTGGCCGCTAGAGAGAGAGCTGAAATCGTAGTGGGCTCATCTTCTTGGTCGCATTCCTGGGGGAAGTTTAAAATAGGATACAACTTGCATGGGTTAGCGTTAGTATCAACATTTGCATTAACTTTTATCTTAATCTTATCACTACTACATTGATTAAGTGCACCCTTATCGTACACCCGCATGTCATTCTCTGCAGCCACTTTGTCCCCTACTATATATGGTGGTGGTGCCGTTGCTAATAGATTTCTACCAGGATTTGAATTTGCTTTCTGAGCTAATTCCTGTTGTATTTCACTTTCCTGTTGCCATATCTGTAAACAATCATAATGTCTAATCCTCTGCTTTGCAGATTTTATTAGACCTATCCTTTTTCTTAGGTTCTGCAATTCCCCATCATCCTCTGTCATTCGTTCCCATTCTTTGCATAATACCTGTGTGTGTGATCCGTATTTTTCACACATTATATACCGTGCGGACCCTTTGGGCCAGTAACTACCAACGTGAACCCTTGTTGGACGTCCCTTCTTTGAACAACTGGCCCCCATCGTTTGCAGATATTGCTGTCTTAGCGAATTCTTACAAACAGACCAAATTGCCCGCGGTAAGGCGACGGTGAAAGTTCAACTAGTGCCTTCACTCACTTCTGCTTTTCTGTAACCTCTATTTACTGGGGCGCGTGGGAGTATGCTACCCTCCCCAGTAAGTATTGGTTGTTAGAGATTTCCTGAGTGAACAGCGAAACTCCCTTAAAATAACAAAAACCTACACAAATCACGTTAGAATGTACAAATAGCGTTTATGATCCCACAGTAAATTTTGAATGGGTATCAAGGTAACAAACTAATGCACACAATTACGTGCGGTATAGTCGCACTGCGTATAAGTAGCTTAATATTTATACGCTTTACGACCAACGGAATCGGTTGTTTAGGCTGCGAAACCTTCAGCCGGAGCTTTAACTTGACTATATGGGTGCTACGCAAAACCCCCGGGGCTGCGCTTAAAACTTCGCAGTCTTTTTGTCTGCGGATACTACTTGCTCCTTTTACCTTCTATAATGTTAACGCGGGCAAGCCAGTCCCATGCCACCAAGTGTCCACTCACCTGATGTGGTCTCCGACGGGATCCCGATTTGTGGGTTCACAAAAAATAATACTTTAATTTCCACACTCACTCCTACTCACTCATATACACACTGATCTTTCTGTACAGAAATTCCTTTCATACAGGCAGGGGTCCAATCCCTGGGTTTTGCAATAGAAAAAGGTTTTATTTTAACTAATACTTTTTGGAAAGACTGAACAAACCTGTGCTATTATCAGGTGGCTATACTATACCGCCCACACTAAACAAGGTTATTGTGTGATTTGAGTCTCGGTGAGCGTATCCGTACGCTCCATTGCATAAGCACGCCACGTGCGTATGCCTTTGCGCCACGTACGTCGTTTCGCACATTGTCAGAGACACGTATGCACAAAGTTCAGATATGCCCACAGCGACACAACTAACACACTTCTATCAATGTAAACGATGTTCAACTGTAATCGCTTACCGTACACCACACAGTATCTGCTATGCTGTGTGCGTGTCCTTTACAATTATTCCCTTAAAAATGATCCTTTTTAATCTCAACTAAATAGCACCAGATTTCCTCAGCACGTGTCTAATAATCAATTCTAATGGCAACAAGGGAGTGAGCTGCAACAATGTAGATGTGTGCGTGCGTGCATGTACGCAAAACAGAAATAAACAGTTTTAAAAGATAATAGCGTATTGTTCTTACCTTTCTACCTTCCGGTTCCCGATTCCACCCCAGCACTCCTACAGCGTAGCGTAACAGACGCTTATCTAGTCAGCACTACTGTATCCCTCACCACCAATACGGATACGAAAGGATACTGCGTTCCCGCCCTTTGCTGACAGATAAAGTCTGTTTACAGTAGTGTGGAAATGTGGAGAACGGACGAGCTCCCAATTGATAAAGCTGATTTTTATACACTACAACACAAGCTATTAAATCTATATCGTGAAGCCGTAATGGCCGCTGAACCTCGTGCACGTGCTACGCACTCCGTACGCTATTTGCGTAAGAATACCCCGCACATGGTACGCAAGTTACGTACACACGCTGCGCTGGGTGTACGGAACACACAGCGAGCGTACACACAGATGATAACCTTTTAAACCTTACACAGCGTATGATTATACTAAACACTGGTTAGCTTTGTTAATATAAAAGCTGCTTGAGCGATCGAGACGCTCCTATTACCCACAGTAATGTAATGAACACACAATACTTTACTAAGGTTCCAAAACCTTTACTAACAAGCTTTTAGTTATATCGAAAAGGGGAAACAATTGACAAGTCATACACTACAAGCTAACATATAATTCTAACCGAATATCTAGACAGAAATATACACAATAGTGAACGATCGCAAATACAAATACAAATACATAGACAAAGAATGAATGGCTAATATTACACGAGTAACAAAGTGGCCACAGAGAAACATACCATACGGGGAACGCTCGCTAGCGCAACCGGAATCCAGTCCACCAATTATCAGAGATAAATGTTGAAGAGAGAGAGTACTGGCCGGTCTGGGGACAGTGACCCTTATATACACAACATACAGTGTACTTCAAAGGGCCCTACAACCTTATTGTTCATTGGACACAGGAATGTCTCTCTGCACTATAACAAAAGGTCATAGGTGGATTTGAACAGGTGGGCTGTGACTATTACAAACAGCTCAGGTGGGAGGGAATCGCCGGATTCCCACCGCATGGATAATGAACTGCAAATATAGGATATGTCCAGAAATTACTAATGGCCATAACTATATGCAGGAGCGATTAATCTATACCTAACCAACACCGGATTGTTGCTATTAAAATACTCTTCGGTTAGGTACCAGACACCACTGTTCAACCTTAGACAGACCCTTTGTATTACGAAAAGAGGGATTCCCATGTCCATGAACACGTCACATTAAACAAACTTACAATTATCACTAAGGGGAACATTACCTATAAAACCTGCTATATGGATTTATTAAGCAGCGATTGAGTCGCCCGCTAGACGCACACAAACTCTACCGTAAATGCACATACCATGCGCTCGAGCGCACGCCTGTAGAGGCGCCGTCACGCAATTGCGAATATGTGCACGCACGCCAGAGAAAGTGCATGTGCAGCGGGCAAGCGCATGAGGTGAATATATGGCAACGTGTAGCGTGATATTTTTCCGACTTTGACATAACATTTGCAGAGAGAGTTAGAATTGGGTGGGTTATTTTGTTTCTGTGCAGGGTAAATACTGGCTGCTTTATATTTACACTGCAATTTAGATTGCAGACTTAACTCACCACACCCAAATCTAACTCTCTCTGCACATGTTATATCAGCCTCCCCTGCAGTGCACATGGTTTTGCCCAACTGCTAAAAAATTTCCTGCTGCGATCAACTTGGAATTACCCCCATAATTTAGGTTTCCTTGAGATCAAATGAGCTGAAAGAGGTTTCTCTTCAGGACAAACAAAGCCATGTAAGATAGGAGACCACCACCATGACCAAGGCTGGAGACGTTCCTGCAGAATTCCTCCACTACCTGCACACTTAATTCATTTTAACATATATAAAGGAAAGTCAATGAGGTTATTAAAATAAATAAAAAATGGAAAATGCTGTGTTACATTATCTCCAAAGCAGACCATAGGAAGATCCATGTACTGACCGGTGTCTGGTGACCGTTGAGGCGATTGATGCCTTTGTCATCTCCTGTGTCATCACTATCCAGACCTACAGTAAGAGTGCTTGTATGTCTGACTATAGCCCGACAGTAGCACTTCATCCTGCTGCCGGTACACCATTACTGTGGGCACTCACTCATAGTTCTGATTTACCCAGTAAAATTTAGAGAGCCATGGAGACACCAAATTGATGCACAGGGCTGGCAACTGGGGAATGTCATCTATCGCCTCCCATGCTCCTCTAAGCTCCTTGTGATGCTTACCCACAATCACCTGTGATCACCTTGTGATTCTTACCCACAATCACCTGTGATCACCTTGTGATGCTTACCCACAATCACCTGTGATCACCTTGTGATTCTTACCCACAATCACCACACTTCATTTTCATCACACAACCTACAGATGTGTCCTGTCCACATACACTTATCCTCAAGTCATGCCAAATAGCCCAGTTTGGAATGCCATGGAAAATGTGACAATGCCACGCCATAATTTATTCACTTTGCTATTTTCAACTGCAAAAGAGATAAAAGCAAACACAATGTATAACCTATACAGTATCAGTGGGATATATCAGGCAGCTAGTGGACAATCCGTTCTTGAAGTTGATGTGTTGGTATCAGGAAAATCGGGCAAGTGTAAGGATCTGAGCGACCTTGACAAGGGCCAAATCATGATGGGTAGATGTCTTAGTCAGAGCATCTATAAAATGGCATGTCTTATGGGGTGTTCCAAGTATGCAGTGGTTAGTAGGTACCTACCAAAAGTGGTCCAAGGAAGAGCAACTGGTGAACTAGCGACAGGATCATGGGTGCCCAAGGCTCATTGATAAGCATGGGGTGAGGAGGCAAGCCTGTCTGATCCTATCCCACAAAAGAGCTACTGTAGTGCAAACCGCTTAAAAAATGCTGGCTATGATAGAAAGGTGTCAGAACTGTCACTGATCTGGTTGGAAGTAGTTGAGAACTCGGGGGTTCTTCCGATGGTCGGGAAGAGGAACTGCAGCTGGGCCGGAGTAGGGACGGACGGATATAGGTCTTCCTCATGCAGAACTACTTGGCAATTATAATTTGTGTATAACGCTAAAGAACTTGATGTGACAAAGGTTTGGGAGTGATGCTGAAGCACACAGAAGAATGAAGGACTTGTGAGCGATGCTGAAGAAATCGATGTGACAGGATTTGGGAGTGATGCTGAGGCACACAGAAGAAAGAAGAACTTGTGAGCAATGCTGAAGAAAACGATGTGAGAAGATTTGGGAGCGATGTTGAAGCACACAGAAAAATGAAGAACTTGTGAGCGATGCTGAAGAAATCGATGTGACAGGATTTGGGAGCGATGTTGAAGCACACTGAAGAAATGAAGAACTTGTGAGCGATGCTGAAGAAATTGATGTGAGAAGATTTGGGAGCGATGTTGAAGCACACAGAAGAATGAAGAACTTGTGAGCGATGCTGAAGAAATCGATGTGACAAGATTTGGGAGCGATGTTGAAGCACACAGAAGAAATGAAGAACTTGTGAGCGATGCTGAAGACTGAAAGACTAAAGTTTGTTAAACCCACAAGACATGCTGAATACTGTGAACACTGGGGACTATACTTGCAGGCAGACACCTAGGATGCAGGAGGCGCTGGAGTATAGCCACAGGAAAACACGCTGCTACCAGGCGTTATAGTAGAGAGACGATACTCAGGCACCTGACACAGACGGGCGTCCGCTTTTGAACTTCCCACTTCACCCTGATGGGCGGAGAGGGGAGCAAGTGACATCACCCGCTCACAACACCTATGTGGACGCCAGGCGCAATGGCGGCGCCCACGCTCCGGAGGACCGCCGGGAGCAGCGCCAGCCAGACGCCGGGACCCGGAACCCACCGGAGGTCGGAGCCGCCAGGAGAGCCAGCGAACACACAGGGGTAAGCGTGGTGGCCGCGATCCCCGATGTGTGACAAGAACACACAGTGCATCTCAGCTTGCTGTATATGGATGTGTGTAGCTGCAGACTGATCAGAGTGCCCTTGCTGCCCTTGTCCACCACCAAAAGTGTCTACAATGGGCACGTGAGCATCAGAAGTAGACAATGGAAGAAGGTTGCCTGGTCTGATGAACCACATTTTCTTTTACATCATGTAGACGGCCAGTGCGTGTTCGTCATTTATCTGGGGAAGAGATGGCACCTGGATGCACTATGGGAAGAATGCAAGCCACCGGAGGCAGTATGATGCTGTGGGCAATGTTCTGCTGGGAAACCTTGGCTCATGACATTTATGTGGATGTTATTTTGACACGTACCATCTACTGTATCTAAACATTGTTGCAGGCCAAGTACACCACTTCATGGCAACAGTATTCCCTGATGGGCCGGGGCCTCTTTCAGCAGGATAATGAATCCTGCCACACTGCAAAACTTGTTCAGGAATGGTTTGAGGAACATGACAAAGAGTTCAAGGTGTTGACTTAGGGGTATTTTTAGTTAAAGTCGGATCCATTCCGACATGCATTTGTCAGAATGGATCCGACAAGGGCTATTCAACGAACGGCCAAATCCAACAGGATTTGTCAGTTCCTGACCATCTCAATCCGACTTTAAAAAAAGTCAGAATGAGATGAGGGAGCTGAGAGGAGGAGACGGGGAGAGCAGAAAGGAGACGAGGGAGAGCAGCATGGAGACGGGGGAGAGCAGCAAGGAGACGGGGGAGAGCAGCGGTTACAGCACAGCGTAGGAGGAGGATGGGGCACCGCCGCCAGACCTCACGGCAGCGTCCACGCGGCTCCAGCAAGCGGGACTTCGCTTGCTGGAGCCAGGTGGATGCTGCCATGAGCGGCGGCGGTGCCCCATCCTCCACTGCCCTCCCCCATCTCCCCGTCTCCACCTCTCAGCTCCATCATCTCAATCCAACTTTTTTTAAAGTCAGATTGACATGGTCGGAAACGGGCCAAAACCTGTCGGATTTGGCCCCGTTTCCGACAGAAGCACGTGGGTCAGCGGCTATTCCGCCGATCCACATGCTTTCCGACAAGTCGAAATTCCCGAGTTGTCGGAAAATTCTGGGGTGATTGAAAAGGTTGGAAAACCCTTCCGACCTAAAAAAGTTGAAAACTGCCGTCTTTCCGACAGACGGCAGCTTTCGACTGCAATTGAATACACCCCAGTGTCTCCAAATTCCGCAGCTCTCAATCCAGTTGAACATCTGTGGGATGTACCGGAAAAACAAGTCCAAGCCATGGAGGCCGCAAATCATAATTTACAGGACTTAAATTAGCTGCTGCTAACATCTAGGTGCCAGATGCCACAGGACACCTTCAGAGGTCTTGTGGAGCCCATGTCTCAATGGATCAAAGCTGTTTAGGCACCAAGAAGCAGACCTACACAATATTTAGGCAGGTGATTTTATTGTTATGGCTAATGGGTCTATTGTACTGAGCATACTGTACATCCAGTAGTGTAGCCAGAACTTTTTGAGACACCTCTGCAACAGTTGCTAATTTTATGCCCCATAATAGTGCCCTAGTTATTTTTATGAACCATAGTAGTGCCCTAGTTCTATTATTATTATTATTATCCTTCTGCGTCAGTGGTCATAACAATCAAATAAGCAGCAGAGGTTTAGGTGCTGTTGTAGGGAGAATATGGAGTACATTATAGTATCAGTAAGGTAAGGAAAAACACGAGGGCCCTGCTTGTGAGATCTTACATTCTAAAGGGGTAGAGCATGGGGTAGACAGCGCGCATGGGGCAGAGGGTTAGCATGACGGCTGGATGGCCATGTCACATTGTAGGGCTGCCAGTACACATTATGCCACACAGTATTTCCAATTCACATTGTGACATAGTGTCTCCAGTTCATATTATGCCACATTACAATACCTCCTGTTCATATTATGCCACATTACAGTGCCCTTTATTTAAAATGATACCACATTACAGAGCCCCCATTCATATTGTGATACATTACAATGAACAGGTCAGATAATGCCATGTTACAGCGCCCCCTTACTATTATAACATCCACTGCACGGGTGTGAATTAAGAGATCAACAGTGTATAGGTCAATAGTCAATAGGCCGACATCATATGATCAAGTCGACAGGTACAAAAGGTTGACAGATGAAAGGTTGACAGTGCTTAAAGTCAATAGGTACAAAAAAATCAACATGAAAATGGTTGACACAAAAATGGTCCACACATTTTATTTTAGCCCGTCGGTAACCCTAACCCTCCCCCTAGTGCCTAGCCCCAACTGTCCCCTCCCATAGCCTAACCGTAACCCTCCCCCTAGTGCCTAACCCTAACTGTCCCCTCCCATAGCCTAACCGTTACCCTCCCCCTAGTGCCTAACCCTAACTGTCCCCTCCCATAGCCTAACCCTAACCCTCCCCCTAGTGCCTAGCCCTAACTGTCCCCATCCATAGCCTAATCGTAACCCTCCCCCTAGTGCCTAACCCTAACTGTCCCCTCCCATAGCCTAACCGTAACCCTCCCCCTAGTGCCTAACCCTAACTGTCCGCTCCCGTAGCCTAACCCTCCCCCTAGTGCCTAACCCTAACTGTCCCCTCCCATAGCCTAACCGTAACCCTCCCCCTAGTGCCTAACCTTAACTGTCCGCTCCCGTAGCCTAACCCTCCCCCTAGTGCCTAACGCTAACTGTCTTCTCCCATAGCCTAACCATAACCCTCCCCCTAGTGCCTAATCCTAACTGTCCGCTCCCGTAGCCTAACCATAACCCTCGCCCTAGTGCCTAACCCTAACTGTCTGCTCCCGTAGCCTAACCATAACCCTCCTCCTAGTGCCTAACCCTAACTGTCCGCTCCCGTAGCCTAACCATTACCCCCCCCCCCTAGTGCCTAACCCTAACTGTCCGCTCCCGTAGCCTAACCATAACCCTCCCCCTAGTGCCTAACCCTAACTGTCCGCTGCCGTAGCCTAACCATTACCCTCCCCCTAGTGCCTAACCCTAACTGTCCGCTCCCGTAGCCTAACCATAACCCTCCCCCTAGTGCCTAACCCTAACTGTCCGCTCCCGTAGCCTAACCATAACCCTCGCCCTAGTGCCTAACCCTAACTGACCGCTCCCGTAGCCTAACCCTTCCCCTAGTGCCTAACCCTAACTGTCTTCTCCCGTAGCCTAACCATAACCCTCGCCCTAGTGCCTAACCCTAACTGTCTGCTCCCGTAGCCTAACCATAACCCTCCCCCTAGTGCCTAACCCTAACTGTCCGCTCCCGTAGCCTAACCATTACCCTCCCCCTAGTGCCTAACCCTAACTGTCCGCTCCCGTAGCCTAACCCTCCCCCTAGTGCCTAACCCTAACTGTCCCCTCCCATAGCCTAACCGTAACCCTCCCCCTAATGCCTAACCCTAACTGTCCCCTCCCATAGCCTAACCCTCCCCCTAGTGCCTAACCCTAACTGTCCCCTCCCATAGCCTAACCCTCCCCCTAGTGCCTAACCCTAACTGTCCGCTCCCGTAGCCTAACCCTCCCCCTAGTGCCTAACCCTAACTGTCCCCATCCATAGCCTAACCGTAACCCTCCCCCTAGTGCCTAACCCTAACTGTCCGCTCCCATAGCCTAACCGTAACCCTCCCCTAGTGCCTAACCCTAACTGTCCCCTCACATAGCCTAACTGTAACCCTCCCCCTAGTGCCTAACCCTAACTGTCCCCTCCCGTAGCCTAACCATAACCCTCCCCCTAGTGCCTAACCCTAACTGTCCGCTCCCGTAGCCTAACCATAACCCTCCCCCTAGTGCCTAACCCTAACTGTCTGCTCCCGTAGCCTAACCATAACCCTCCCCCTAGTGCCTAACCCTAACTGTCCGCTCCCGTAGCCAAACCCTCCCCCTAGTGCCTAACTCTAACTGTCCCACGAGTGCCTAGACTGAACTGTCCCCTCCCATAGCCTAACCGTAACCTTCCTCCTAGTGCCTAGCCCTAACTGTCCCCTCCTGTAGCCTACCCCTAACCCGTCCCACTGGTGCCTAACCCTAACACTCCACATAGTACTTGTCAATCTCTTGTACCTGTCAACCTTTCACCTGTAGACCTTTGTATCTGTCAATCTACTGACTGTGGACCTATACTGCACATTGTCAATATTTCATCCAAATACCCCACTGCACACATCTCTCACGAAAATGTCTCCCCATTACGGCTGGACAACAAATCAGACACAATTGCTTAGCAGGCAAATCCAGGACATAGGTATGCAATTACAGTACATAACTTCGGTCAGGGGCCCCCTAAGCCTCTGGGCCCCATAGCAATGTACATTCATTCCAACAATGGCTGTGCTCAAGGCCTTACTCAGAGATGTCAGGTATAGTACAGCGAAGACAATGGGCAATTATAGGAGTGGAGTACCAGGCTTATGTGGGTACATGTTTTACATATATATATATATATATATATATATATACACTAGGTGATTCATCGCGCCCTACGGGCGCTCTTCACACCGTCGTAAGGGGCTACGCACCCTTAACCCCTGCGCACCCTTGTGGCGTGCAATATTTTTATTATATGGAGAATTACCTCCAATCATAATTGTGTGAGTGGTTAAATATTGCATGGACAAAGGGTGTGCGATGGTTAAGGGGTCGAAGCCCCTTGCAACGGCGTGAACAGCGCACGCAGGGCCTTAAGAATCACTTAGTAGGTGCTTTGGTTGGGGAAGTGGCGGATGCGGGGAAGACGCGGATGGGATCCGGGGGTGCCGCGGGAGGGGCAGTTGCGGTGGTGCCACAGGTGGGGGAGGGGCTGGTGCGGTGGTGCCGCAGGTGGGGGTCCGGAGCCACCGCGGGTGGGGGAGGAGCAGTTGCGGGGGTGCCCCGGGTGGGGAAGGGGCGAATGCAGTGGTGCAGGGGGAGGGGCGGGTGCGGGGTTGCTGCGGGTGGGGGTCCAGAGCTACCGCGGGTGCTGGAGGGGGTGTGTGGGGGTGCCGCGAATGGTGCCCGGACGTACTGTGAGGGAGGGGCGGGTAATGCTTATCCTGCTTCTCCTCCTGTCAGCAGCTAAGCTGCTGTCCTCCCTTTGGCAGTGGCTCTCCCGGAGACTCGCACAGCAGCCAGTCACTATTGTTAGCGCCGGTGTCCCAACGCGCCGCATTACAGGGTAGAAGATGCTTCGGTGCTAAGGGCTGCTGGGAGCTGTAGTTTAGGGGGCATTACGTGTGTAAGCATCACTGGTACTGGGGGTGTTACGTGTCTAAGCGGCACAGATACAGGGGCGTTACGTGTGTAAGCATCACTGCTACAGGGGGCGTTACATGTGTAAGCGTCACTGGTACAGGGGGCATTACATGTGTAAGTGTCTCATTATGTGCGCTGTGCCTTTGTAAAGTATGCGAGGTTGCCAATATATAGTTTGCAGGGGGGCGCTGAACACCCTAGCACCGGCCCTGACTGCACACACACTGCACTGCACAGCAGTGTCACCTTTTACATTGATTCAGCGTTCCATACATTACCCTCCGCGATATCACCCTCTCTATCCGTTACATTAGCCATCTCGGGGCGTTTCTCGCCCAATCAGCTGTGAACTAGGTGTGATAGACCTGCCACTAACCCAATGAGAGCTCCTAGCCACACCCAGCGTCATACACACAGGCAGAAAGTCACACAGCTGGGCTATTATATAGGAGATATTTATATATATATTTATTTTTATTATTTATTGTTTTATAAAAAAAAATTTTTTTTTGGGGGGGGGGGATCAAGTTTTGATACAACAGAGTAAAGTTTCTCATGCTGATGGGATCCATCAACATGTCCTTGGCTAACAGAAGTGATGCAACCTCAGGAAGATGCCGGTACATCACTCACTGGCCTAATTCAGAGCTAATCGCAGCAGCAAAATAATTCTCTAATGGGCAAAACCATGTGCACTGCAGGTGGGGCATATGTACAGAGAGAGTTAGATTTGGGTGGGTTATATTGTTTCTGTGCAGGGTAAATACTGGCTGCTCTATTTTTACACTGCAATTTAGATTTCAGTTTGAACACACCCCACCCACATCTAACTCTCTCTGCACATGTTACATCTGCCCCCCCTGCAGTGCACATGGTTTTGCCCATCAGAGAAAAAGTTCGCTGTTGCGATCAGGTCTGAATTAGGCCCACTGTGCATCCAAGATATGGATGTTGCACTTCTACCTTACTTACGCTTCTCCCACTGCTGTGTTTACCGTGTAAGCACTGGCGTTTCTATAAACACACGGGCCCCTGAGTCCAGAGAGGGCCCACACCGCACACACTGCACCCATTTATAAAATACTTACCCCTCTGAAGTCCAGCGCCGGCATCTGTAGCGCAGCTAGAACACAGTGAAAATGGCCCAGCGGCCATTTTCATGGCGTTCTGCGCATGCGCAGTAGAGAGATCTCAGGGAAAATGGCCGCCACGCCCTCTAGTGTTCAGACTCTACGGCGCTCCGGGCAGAGAGGAGGGGGCCCGACGGAGGAGGCTGAACACGGGCTTCCTCCTCTCTTAAAACGCCCCTGCGTGTAAGCTAATTATGTGCATGCCTCAGAGTGCGATACTCCGATACTCAGGGGGCATATGGAATATTGAAGCTATTCTTTACAAATGATCTCTTTTTCTGGGTGACAATAATGGAAGAGGGTTGGACAGAGGCACGCAGAGTACAGAATTACAGATTTAGCTTTTAGTGGCTCAAAACTCCACATACACTGTCATCGTTGGCAATGCTAAGCAGTGTACTGTATCACATCTCACTCACAGCACGCAGCTTCCCTATGTACATGTATACTTGTTACACTTACTCAGTGATACAGATTCGCCCTCCTCTATCTCCCGCTAGTCACAGCGGTTCCAGTTTCCCCTCGGTGCTCTCATTCATTTCCATGATGAAGTGTGAACATGAAGCAGCTGTAGGTAGTGTGGGCTCTGGCTAGATACCTGCTGTACGGAGGTGTACACTTGATACAGTTTGTTACAGATTTGTGATACAATATCTGTTACTGCTGGGTGTTACTTACATGTACATCAATAAGGTTATACTGTGTTGATGGCTGGGATATAGCGGACGCTGTATAGTTTCAAGACGGAGGATGCAGCGTTTTGTGTCTGTACAGGATGCACAATATGAAAAGTGAAATAACTATAGCAGTACATGCTGTATAAACTGCTGACACTAATGGAGCATTTGTCCTGCCTCTACTACCGGTGATAAATGTCATTTCCATTGCTTAATCGCACTGGTTAATACCCGCATAGCATAGTGTATTTTACTTATGTGCAAAATACAGTATAGTAACCTATATCCATCTGGCGAAAAGCTTGGCTCAAAAGTCCTGATTGCTAGCCTTTAGGAGCTACATGGCTTTTTATTATTATTATTAGCATTAGCCCGCGTCTTCGCTTGCGTGGATGTCTGTTATTGCTCAGCGGAACTAATTTTACGAAGACAGTAGTGCCGTCTAATGGGGGTCATTCTGAGTTGATCGCTCGCTGCCGATTTTCGCAGCGCAGCGATCAGGTGAAAAAACGGCATTTATGCGCATGCGTATGGGCCGCAATGCGCACGCGCTTCATACGGGTACAAAGCCCGTTGTGGTTGTGCACAGGTTGTAGTGAAGTTTTCAGTCGCACTGATGGCCGCAAGAAGATTGACAGGAAGGGGGCGTTTCAGGGTGTCAACTGACCGTTTTCAGGGAGTGTTTGCAAAAATGCAGGCGTGTCTGAAAAAACGCAGGCGTGGCTGGGCGTTCGCATGACGTCAAATCCAGACACGAATAGGCTGAAGTGATCGCAAGCGCTGAGTAGGTTCAGGGCTACTCAGAAACTACACAAACTGGTTTTGCAGAGCTCAGCTGCACAGGCGTTCGCAGTTCTGCTAAGCTAAAATACACTCCCCAGTGGGTGGCGGCATAGCGTTTGCACGGCTGCTAAAACTAGCTAGCGAGCGATCAACTCGGAATGACCCCCAATATTGTGATGTATATTTTATATGGTACACATTGCTCACAAAATTTCTTTGTAAACAATAATTGCAGTTTTTTCCTTTAGGGATTAACACAAAAAGCTGCTTGGGGCTACTAACTCGTGAGCAAGCTACATAAAGCTGCCCATGGGAGAAGCAGCTGGTCCTGAGATCTGCGCCTGCAGCCCTGAGCGTTTGCCTCTGAGACTTGTTGATCATCATAGTGAAACAGACGCTTACAGGAAACAGCAGGCACTTGAATTGAAAAGGAGAATTGTGGGGGATTAGGGGTCTACGTGGTCTAAGCACAGTCTCACCTGCACCACATCCCGTTGGAATCTCTGCCTTAATTAGGTTGCTCTGCAGAGCAGTCAATTTAAGTCAGGTTCCGTTGCATAACTTGGGCAGAGTCAAGTTCCGCAGAAGCATGATCGGAACACCAACTTTCAGTGCCAAGAGTGTCAAGCGTCTGATTTTTTCTTTATTGCTCCTCGCCATGATGTCACATCAAGATCACACATACTGTACCTCACTTTCGTTCTAGGTTACAAAGCTATACAATAGTGAAAACACCATCCAAATTCATCCAGTAGTTTTTGCGATGCCGGAATGAACAGAGAAACAAAAATTCTGAAAAAATCCTGTGGATTTTTAAAAAGTGACCGCTGGTGATACACAGAGCACCTGCTGGGGGACCTGGAAAACATGACCTGTTAGTACTCCTTGAGGACTGAGTTTGGGAACCACTGTATATAATCATTAGTGTGGAGGACATTGGGTTGTCCTTATATGAGTCACTTTGCATATTTGCGCATCTTTATTACACTGTCCAAATTGCACTTCTGAGTGACTCTATGGGTGTGATTGAGAGGTGCATACAAATCCCATTGAGACTGCAAATCCGTACGCGGCATCTCTGCGAAAATATGCTAGTGTCACAGCCAAGTCTCTTATCTGACACTTGCATCATCGGACAAACATCGATCCCTCTGAATCAGGCCATATGTGGCTAGCATAAAGACACCACTTCCTAACCTCACAATATTGTTACCGCATCTTGGCCCTCATTCCGAGTTGATCGCTCGCTAGCTATTTTTTGCAGAGCAGCGATCAGATAGTCGCCGCCCACGGGGGAGTGTATTTACGCTTTGCAATTGTGCGATCGCACGTGCAGCCGAGCGGGACGAAAATGTTTTTTGCAGTTTCTGAGTAGGTCTGAACTTACTCAGCCGCTGCGATCACTTCAGCCTGTCCAGTCCCGGAATTGACGTCAGACACCCGCCCTGCAAACGCTTGGACACACCTGTGTTTTCCCTACCACTCCCAGAAAACGGTCAGTTGACACCCATAAACGCCTTCTTCCTGTCAATCTCCTTGCGATCGGTTGTGCAAATGGATTCGTCGCTAGAAGCCTTGCACAGCAACTATGCTGTTTGTACTCGTACGACGCGCGTGCGCATTGTGGTACTTACGTATGCGCAGTAGTAACCTGATCGCTGCGCTGCGAAAATCGGCAGCGTGCGATTGACTCGGAATGAGGTCCCTTGTTAGGTTACACTGTACAGAACTCAGCACAAAAAAACATTATTTCTTTCTTCAAACCTGGCTTTCTGTATCACTACTTGCCAGAGCTGTATTACCATCATGTATACTCATAATAAACCTCTGCACTTATCCAGACTCATTGCGCTGGCTTCAGATAACCCGACCTGTGATTTTCTTCCAGGAGACTAGGTTATTTATTATATATCCGCACATATATACATTCTTATCCTCCATAGCGCTCATAAAATACATACTTTGATTTATATATCCCGAAATCAGAAACAAATTAACATTTTTTTTATCTTTCATATACAATGAAATTAGTAAATATCTAAGCAGACTGTAATGTGCATGGCTTATAGAACAGCCCCCCAGTGGCCTATTAAGTCTGTTCTATTCATAACCCAGTCTACGGGGGACGCTTTAATAGTGGATGCGGAGCAATAATTCCAAAGTTCTTGTACAATAGGATATTATATTCTTTCTTGTGTTTTTTTTTAACCTAAAGTTATTTGTGTTAAATAAATAAAATGAAATGACCACTTTGAAAGTAATGCATCCTGAAGTGGGGGCCAAGACGCGCAGCTGCGAGGGGACCAGACATCCCGTTATTCTGCTGTGATCGCATTTGGACTCTATTGGTGTGTACTGGGTTTTTTCTTTTATGCGGCACAGAAGAGGTTAACCGTTTATTATTTCGGAAACTCAGGCGGTAAATGCACCAGGCTACAGAGTAAAAGATTTCCTGTATCCCTTCTTGAAAATAAAAAAAAAGGAAGATAATCTACGAAAAATGCAAAGGATGTGCTGGCACTGTCTAAATAATAAAACAGTAATAATATTTTGTCCTTGACCCAGAGGCGGCATCAGGGTCAGGAGCACCAGGTGCAGTCAATGGTACCCCCTTGCCCGCCGAAGTAGCACATGGCCTGAAAAGGGGCATGGCCTCAGATAAAGGGGCGTGGCCTTGCATGAGTCCCTTGCTGACGTCACAGAGGGGGTGTGGCCTAGTGGGAAGCCGCCCCTACCCCAAAGACTTGCACCTGCAACGCCGGCTCCTTCTCAGTGACAGTAAAGTCACACTGTAGCACCTGGCTCCTGTCACTGCGGAGAGCCAGAATTTGGGTGTTACTACCTCCGAGGGTGGCAGGCAGGAGTGGCCTGCACCCTCCTTGTGACGCCTGTGCATCGAGCTACCTTCATCCAGGGGAATGGCAGTGTAGCAGCCTGTAGTTATCTAGTTGTCTGCTTGGATTTCCCTTATAGGGGGTCATTCCGAGTTGATCGCTCGCTAGCAGTTTTTAGCAGCCGTGCAAACGCTAAGCCGCCGCCCACTGGGAGTGTATTTTAGCTTAGCAGAAGTGCGAACGAAAGGATCGCAGAGCGGCTACAAAAACATATTGTGCAGTTTCTGAGTAGCTCCAGACCTACTCAGCGCTTGCGATCACTTCAGACCATTCAGTTCCGGATTTGACATCACAAACACGCCCTGCGTTCGGCCAGCCATGCCTGCGTTTTTCCTGGCACGCCTGCGTTTTATCGAACACTCCCTGAAAACGGTCAGTTGACACCCAGAAACGCCCACTCTCTGTCAATAACTCTGCGGCCAGCAGTGTACGACTGAAATGCTTCGCTAGACCTTGTGTAAAAATACTACGGCCGTTGGGAAAGTACGTCACGCATGCGCAGAAGTGCCGTTTTTTTCCTTAATCGCAGCACAGCGAACATTTGTAGCTAGCGATCAACTCGGAATGACCCCCATAATTCCTTCATTTATTGTTAGTGGGTTGAATTCATTATGAATGATCTACTGGGCCTGTACAGGAATTTGTGGCATTTGAAGCTCATTTAATTAGATCCATTTTAACAGGAAGAACAACCCTCATTTATGGGGCCTATTCATAGATGGACATTATAGCTGCAGCCGCTGCAGATTTGTACGCAGATCCCCCTGCATGAACAATGATTAACGCTCAGGTTACGCAAGATGTGTGGTAACAACACAATGGCGGGGCCAGTAAGTGTGCGTCCATTGATGCAGATACTGACTTCAGCACACCCAGAAAATGAAGCCTCCATGCCCCCACTTTCTGGGATGCTTCCCGCCCCCAAACGCCAGCACATGTCAATCATACTGCGCCTTTTGGGGCACTGCGTGCGACACTGCAGCCCCAGATATGCACATATGCAGTACAGCTCCTGCGCATGAATAGATGAGTGCAAACATTGGGGTTCTCTGACTTACGACCTATGGGGCTAATTCAGACCTGTTCGTTCGCTAGGGTTTTTTTTGCAGTCCTGTGTTCGCATAGTCGTCGCCACTAGGGGAGTGTATTTTCGCTGTGCAAGTGTGTGAACGCATGTGTAGCAGAGATGCACAAACAGATCTTGTGCAGTCTCAGCGCAGCCCAGGACTTACTCAGCTGCTGCGATCACATCAGTCTGTCCGGGACCGGAATTGACGTCAGGAACCCTCCCTGCAAACGCATGAACACGCCTGCGCTTTTCCAACCACTCCCAGAAAACGGTCAGTTGACACCCACAAACGCCCTCTTCCTGTCAATCTCCTTGTGAATGCCCGTGCGGACGGATCCTTCGCAGAAACCCATCGCTGAGTGGTGATCCGCTTTGTACCCGTGTGACGTGCCTGCGCATTGCGGTGCATACGCATGCGCAGTTTAGACCTGATCATCCGCTGTGCAAAGCCAAAAACGCAGCCTAGCGATCAGGTCTGAATTAGCCCCATTGTACAGTTTACTGCAAACTACTGGCTCCAGAAATGCGAGCAGGATATTCCTCAGTATACTGTGCAATCCCAGCAGAGGTCGCTGATTCTTGATTCTAAAGGCCATCATCACATTTTGACAGTCTCTCTCTTCATAATGTCTATTAATGTTTATACTGCAGGTGTCAAGCTATGGCCCTCATTCCGAGTTGTTCGCTCGTTAGCTGCTTTTAGCAGCTTTGCACATGCTAAGCCGCCGCCTACTGGGAGTGAATCTTAGCTTAGCAAAATAGCGAACTAAAGATTAGCAGAATTGCGAAGACACTTCTTAGCAGTTTCTGAGTAGCTCGACACTTACTCTGCCACTGCGATCAGTTCAGTCAGTTTCGTTCCTGGTTTGACGTCACAAACACTCCCAGCGTTCGCCCAGACACTCCTCCGTTTCTCCAGCCACTCCCGCGTTTTTCCCAGAAACTGCAGCGTTTTTTTACACACTCCCATAAAACGGCCTGTTTCCGCCCAGAAACACCCACTTCCTGTCAATCACATTACGATCACCAGAACGAAGAAAAAACCTCGTAATGCCGTGAGTAAAATACCTAACTTAATAGCAAATTTACTTGGCGCAGTCGCACTGCGGATATTGCGCATGCGCATTAGCGACTAATCGCTCCGTTGCGAGAAAAAAATAAAGAGCAAACAACTCGGAATGACCCCCACTGTACAGGTGTGCCAAACATACACTCAAACAGCCCCATTTTGCACTACACAGACATTGCAACTTAACAGCACCATGCAACTTCAACTTCAAATGTGCATCTTAAGGCCTGACTCAGAGATGTACGCTATGCCGATATCAATGGAGTTTATCAATTATCATCCGACTGTGCACGTGCAAATGCACCTTAGCAATGGGGCTAGCAGTGAGGATTCACCTTAGCAATGGGGCTAGCAGTGAGGATTCACCTTAGCAATGGGGCTCGCAGTGAGGATTCACCTTAGCAATGGGGCTAGCAGTGAGGATTCACCTTAGCAATGGGGCTCGCAGTGAGGATTCACCTTAGCAATGGGGCTGGCAGTGAGGATTCACTTTAGCAATGGGGCTGGCAGTGAGGATTCACCTTAGCAATGGGGCTAGCAGTGAGGATTCACCTTAGCAATGGGGCTAGCAGTGAGGATTCACCTTAGCAATGGGGCTCGCAGTGAGGATTCACCTTAGCAATGGGGCTAGCAATGAGGATTCACCTTAGCAATGGGGCTAGCAGTGAGGATTCACCTTAGCAATGGGGCTAGCAGTGAGGATTCACCTTAGCAATGGGGCTCGCAGTGAGGATTCACCTTAGCAATGGGGCTAGCAGTGAGGATTCACCTTAGCAATGGGGCTGGCAGTGAGGATTCACTTTAGCAATGGGGCTGGCAGTGAGGATTCACCTTAGCAATGGGGCTAGCAGTGAGGATTCACCTTAGCAATGGGGCTAGCAGTGAGGATTCACCTTAGCAATGGGGCTCACAGTGAGGATTCACCTTAGCAATGGGGCTAGCAGTGAGGATTCACCTTAGCAATGGGGCTGGCAGTGAGGATTCACTTTAGCAATGGGGCTGGCAGTGAATATTCACCTTAGAAATGGGGCTGGCAGTGAGGATTCACCTTAGCAATGGGTCTGGCAGTGAGGATTCACCTTAGCAGTGGGGCTCGCAGTAAGGATTCACCTTAGCAATGGAGCTCGCAGTGAGGATTCACCTTAGCAATGGGGCTGGCAGTGAGGATTCACCTTAGCAATGGAACTCAGTGAGGATTCACCTAAGCAATGGGGCTGGAAGTGAGAATTCACCTTAGCAATGGAACTCACAGTGAGGATTCACCTTAGCAATGGAGCTCGCAGTGAGGATTCACCTTAGCAATGGGGCTAGCAGTGAGGATTCACCTTAGAAATGGGGCTGGCAGTGAGGATTCACCTTAGAAATGGGGCTGGCAGTGAGGATTCACCTTAGCAATAGATCTCGCAGTGAGGATTTACCTTAGCAATGAGGCTCGCAGTGAGGATTCACCTTAGCAATGGAGGGGGGGGGGGGAAATAACTTCTAAGAACCCACACTTTAGTAAATAATAGGATTGTAATTACCTGCTGGTAAATCCTTTTCTCGTAGTCCGTAGAGGATGCTGGGGTCCACATTACCATGGGGTATAGACAGGTCCACCGGGAGCCACTGGGCGTTTAAGAGTTTGAGAGTGTGGGCTGGCTCCTCCCTCCATGCCCCTCCTACCAGACTCAGTCTAGAAACTGTGCCCAAGGAGACGGACATCTTCAAAAGAAGGATTTTACACAGATAGTGGCGAGATTCACACCAGCTTACACACAACGCAAACCAAGCTAACTAGCTTGAAACATCAGCAACGGCTGAACAAGATTACTTACCAAGTAACAAAACAGAAATTAACCTAGACTAAGCAGTACTGAACTAAATAATCACTGCAGGATCACGAAGCGCTGGGCGGGCGCCCAGCATCCTCTACGGACTACGAGAAAAGGATTTACCGGTAGGTAATTAAAATCCTATTTTCTGTTATGTCCTAGAGGATGCTAGGGTCCACATTAGTACCATGGGGATGTACCAAAGCTCCCAGAACGGGAGGGAGAGCGCGGAGGCTCCTGCAGAACCAATCGACCAAACTTAAGGTCCTCAGAGGCCAAAGTATCGAACGTGTAGAACTTTGCGAACGTGTTCGACCCCGACCAAGTAGCTGCTCGGCAGAGTTGTAAG
Organism: Pseudophryne corroboree; assembly: GCF_028390025.1. Lineage (NCBI taxonomy): Eukaryota > Metazoa > Chordata > Amphibia > Anura > Myobatrachidae > Pseudophryne > Pseudophryne corroboree. The sequence continues at coordinate 1,002,771,076 of NC_086445.1, forward strand.
GCCGAGACACCCCGGGCAGCCGCCTAGGAAGAACCCACCTTACGAGTAGAGTGGGCCTTAACAGACGTAGGACACGGCAAGCCTGCCGTAGAATACGCATGCTGGATAGAGAACCTGATCCAGCGAGATATCGTCTGCTAAGAAGCAGGACACCCAATTTTCTTGGGATCATACAGGACGAACAGAGTGTCCGATTTTCTGTGACGAGCAGTCCTCTTCACATAGGTTTTTAGAGCCCTTACAACATCTAAGGACTTTGATGAAATTGAGGAGTCAGTCGCAACTGGCACCACAATAGGTTGGTTGATATGAAATGCCGACACAACCTTCGGAAGAAACTGCTGACGTGTCCGAAGCTCAGCTCTGTCTTCATGGAAGATCAAGTATGGGCTTTTAAATGACAAAGCCCCCAACTCCGACTCACGTCTAGCAGACGCTAAGGCTAACAAAGTGACAGCCTTTCACGTTAGAAACTTGACCTCAACCTCCTGTAGAGGCTCAAACCAGTCCGACTGGAGGAACTGCAACACCACGTTAAGATCCCAGGGCGCCGTAGGCGGTACAAAGGGAAGTTGGATGTGCAGAACTCCCTTCAAAAAAGTCTGAACCTCAGGGAGGGCAGCCAACTATTTCTGGAAGAAAATGGATAGGGCCGAAATTTGGACCTTTATGGATCCTAACCTCAGGCCCACATCCACACCTGTTTGCAGGAAGAGGAGAAAACGTCCCAGTTGAAACTCCACCGCAGGAAACTTCTTGGACTCACACCAAGATACATATTTTTTCCAAATACGATGGTAATGTTTAGACCAGGCATTCCCAACCACGGTCCTCAAGGCACACCAACAGTGCAGGTTTTAGTGATATCCAGGCTTGAGCACAGGTGACTTAATTAGTACCTTAGTTATTTTGATTGAATCATCTGTGCTGCAGCCTGGATATCACTAAAACCTACACTGTTGGTGTGCCTTGAGGACCGTGGTTGGGAATGCCTGGTTTAGACGTTACTCCTTTCCTAGTCTGTATTAGGGTATGAATAACCTTGTTCGGAATGCCTTTCCAAGCTAGTATCTGGCGTTCAACCTCCATGCCGTCAAAAGTAGCCGTGGTAAATCTTGATAGGCGAACGGCCCCTGCTGCAGCAGGTACTCCCGTAGAGGAAGTGGCCTCGGCTCTTCTAGCAGTAGATCCACGTACCAAGCCCTTCTTGGCCAGTCCGGAGCAATGAGGATTGCCTGAACTCTTGTTCTCTTTATGAGTTTGAGTGGAAGTGGAGGAAACACGTACACCGACTGGAACACCCACGGAGTCACTAGGGCGTCCACTGTCACTGGTTGTGGGTCCCTTGACCTGGAACAATACCGCCAAAGCTTCTTGTTGAGACGAGAGGTCATCATGTCGATTTGGGGTACGCCCCAAAGATCTGTTACCTCCTTTAACACCTCCGGATGAAGACCCCACTCCCCTGGATGGAGACCCATGGTGTTACTAGTGCGTCCACAGCTATCGCCTGAGGGTCCCTTGACCTGGCGCAATACCTGTTTAGCTTTTTGTTGAGGCGTGGCGCCATCATGTCCACCTGTGGGAGTTCCCATCGATTTGCAATCAGCGTGAAGACTTCTTGATGAAGTCCCCACTCTCCCGGGTGGAGGTCGTGTCTGCTGAGGAAGTCCGCTTCCCTGTTGTCTACTCCCGGAATGAAGATTGCTGACAGCGCCAACGCGTGTTTTTCTGCCCAGAGGATGATTCTTGTCACCTCTGACATTGCAGCTCTGCTCTTCGTTTCGCCCTGTCGGTTTATGTAAGCCACTGTCGTTACATTGTACGACTGCACTTGAATGGCCCTATTTCTCAGAAGATGGGCCGCTTGGAGAAGACCGTTGTAGACGGCTCTGAGTTCCAGAGTGTTTATCGGCAGGCCGGCTTCCAGACTTGACCACCTTCCTTGGAAAGTCTCCCCTGGAGTGACTGCGCCCCAGCCCCGGCGACTTGCATCCGTGGTTAGAAGGACCCAGTCCTGAATCCCGAACCTGCGGCCCTCCAGAAGGTGAGGTAATTGCAGCCACCAGAGGAGTGAAATCCTGGCCTTTGGCGACAGACGTATTCTCTGGTGCATGTGTAGATGGGATCCCGACCACTTGTCCAGGAGATCCAGTTGGAAGGACCGAGCGTGAAACCTCCCATAGTGCAGAGCCTCGTAATCTTTCCCAGAATGCGAATGCACTGATGAACCGACACCCGGGATGGCTTCAGAACATCCCGGACCATTGTTTGTATCACCAGCGCTTTTTCCTCTGGAAGAAACACCCTCTGCACTTCCGTGTCGAGGATCATTCCCAAAAGAGTACAACCTCCTGGTTGGTTCCAAATGTGATTTTGGAAGATTCAGGATCCAACCATGTTCCCTGAGCAGGTGGGTCGTGAGAAGAATGGACTGTAACAGCTTCTCCTTGGACGATGCCTTTATCAACAGATCATCCAGATATGGAATTATGTTCACCCCCTGTCTGTGGAGGAGAACTATCATATCTGCCATCACCTTGGTGAATACTCTTGGTGCTGTGGAGAGGCCAAATGGCAGGGCCTGGAACTGATAGTGACAGTCCAACAGTGCGAATCGGATACCAGGAATTCCCCCTCTTCCAGACCTGATATCACTGCCCTTAGAGACTCCATTTTGAACTCCTTCATAAACGCATTTAGCGATTTTAGGTTGAGAATGGGCCTTACCGAACCATCTGGTTTCGGTACCACGAAAAGGTTCGAATAGTAACCTTTGTTTTGCATATGAGGAGGGACCGGTACAATAACCTGTGCTTCCACCAACTTCTGGACGGCTGCCTGCAGGACAGTCCTGTCTGCCAGCAAAGCTGGCAAGTCTGTTTTGAGGAATCGGTGAGGAGGGAGATCTTGAAATTCCAGCCTGTACCCCTGGGACACAATATCCTGTACCCAGGGATCCAGGCCAGACGACACCCAGACGTGACAAAAAAGCCTGAGTCTCGCTCCCATCGGCCCCACCTCCAGGGCGTGTAGTCCACCGTCATGCAGAGGACTTCGGCGTACCTGAAGCAGGTTTCTGTTCCTGGGAACCCGCAGCAATAGGTTTCTTGGATTTGGGCCGACCTCCCCTAAAGAAGGTGTTGGACGGTCTGGCCTTTCGGGGCTTGGCAGCCCGAAAGGGCTGTGATGCAATTGAAGAAAAGGTTTTCTTCGTAGCTGGTACAGCTGAGAGAAGAAAGGGTGACTTACCCGCTGTAGCCGTGGAGATCCACGCATCCAAAGGCTTCCCCAAAGAGAGCCTGACCTGTGTAGGGTAGGGTCTCCATACTTCTCCTGTATTCCATGTCGGCAGACCACTGTCGCAGCCACAGTCCTCGACGAGCTGAGATAGACATAGAAGAAATTCCTGCAGCCATGGAACCCAGGTCTTCCATGGATTCTACCAGAAATCCTGCCGAATCCTGAATGTTACGCAAAAACAATTCAACATCAGATTTATCCATAGTATCCAAATCTTCAAGTAATGTGCCTGACCACTTTCCTATAGCTTTGGGAATCCAAGCACTGGCAATAGTGGGACGTAGTATAGCCCCTGAAGCCGTGTACATGGATTTGAGCGTATTATCAATTTCTCTTACGTCCTAGAGGATGCTGGGGACTCCGTAAGGACCATGGGGTATAGACGGGCTCCGCAGGAGACATGGGCACTATAAAGAACTTTAGAATGGGTGTGCACTGGCTCCTCCCTCTATGTTCCTCCTCCAGACCTCAGTTAGATCCTGTGCCCAGAGGAGATTGGGTGCACTACAGGTGAGCTCTCCTGAGTTTCTCTGAAAAAGAATTTTGTTAGGTTTCAGGGAGCACTGCTGGCAACAGACTCCCTGCATCGTGGGACTGAGGAGAGAGAAGCAGACCTACTTAAGTGATAGGCTCAGCTTCTTAGGCTACTGGACACCATTAGCTCCAGAGGGAGTCGGAACGCAGGTCTCCCCCCGCCGTTCGTCCCAGAGCCGGGCCTTCATCCTCCTCACAGAGCCGGAAGATTGAAGCCGGTGAGTATAAGAAGAAAAGAAGACTTCAAGGCGGCAGAAGACTTCAGATCTTCACTGAGGTAAGCGCGCAGCGGTAACGCTGCGCGCCATTGCTCCCACACACTACACACACTAGCGGGCACTGATGGGTGCAGGGCGCAGGGGGGGCGCCCTGGGCAGCAATAATTACCTCTATATCTGGCATTATAATAGGCACTGCGGAGGCAGTTATTCTTTAAATCCCCCGCCAGTTTGAGATTGAGCGGGACCGAAGCCTGCCGCTGGAGGGGGCGGAGCTTGGTCCCTCAGCACTAACCAGCGCCATTTTCTCCACAGAGATCTGCAGAGAAGCTGGCTCCCCGGTATCTCCCCTGCTAAACACGGTGACACAGGGCTGAAAAGAGGAGGGGGTCACTTGTAAGGCGCAGTGAGTGTATTAACACAGTGATTAATATAAAAAGCGCTATTATCTGGGAGTTTTTTTTCCAGTGTCAGTTGGCGCTGGGTGTGTGCTGGCATACTCTCTCTCTCTGTCTCTCCAAAGGGCCTTATTGGGGAACTGTCTCCTTATAACTATATCCCTGTGTGTGTGGGGGGGTGTCGGTACGAGTGTGTCGGCATGTCTGATGCGGAAGGCTCAGCTAAGGAGGAGGTGGAGCAGATGATTGTGGTGTCTTCGTCGGCAACGCCGACTCATGATTGGATGGACATGTGGAATGTTTTAAATGCAAATGTGACCTTATTGCATAAGAGATTGGACAAAGCAGAGTCCAGGGAAAAAGCAGGGAGTCAATCCATGGCTTCGGCTGGGTCACCGGGCCCTTCTGGGTCTCAGAAACGTCCCCTATCCCAAATAGCAGACACTGATACCGACACGGATTCTGACTCCAGTGTCGACTACGATGAGGCGAGGTTACACCCAAGGGTGGCCAAAAGTATTCATTATATGATTGTTGCAATAAAAGATGTTTTGCATATCACAGATGTCCCCTCGGTCCCTGACACGAGGGTGCGCATGTATAAGGAAAAGAAACCTGAGGTAACCTTTCCCCCATCCCATGAGCTGAACGAGTTATTTGAAAAAGCTTGGGAAACTCCAGATAAAAAACTGCAGATTCCCAAGAGGATTCTTATGGCGTATCCTTTCCCTGCACAGGACAGGGTACGTTGGGAATCCTCACCCAGGGTGGACAAGGCTTTAACACGCCTGTCCAAGAAAGTGGCGCTGCCGTCGCCGGACACGGCAGCCCTCAAGGATCCTGCGGATCGCAGACAGGAAACTACTTTAAAGTCTATTTATGCGCATACCGGTGCTTTGCTCAGACTGGCAATAGCATCGGCATGGGTGTGTAGTGCAGTTGCAGCTTGGACAGATACCTTGTCAGCTGACCTTGATACCCTAGATAGGGATATCATTTTATTGACCTTAGGTCACATTAAAGACGCAGACTTATATATGAGGGACGCTCAAAGAGACGTTGGGCTGCTGGGTTCGAGAGCCAACGCCATGGCGGTTTCTGCTAGGCGAGCCCTGTGGACCCGCCAATGGACGGGTGATGCCGACTCAAAGAAGCATATGGAGGTTTTGCCATACAAAGGTGAAGTTTTATTTGGGGAAGGTCTCGCGGACCTGGTTGCCACAGCTACCGCGGGTAAATCTACCTTTTTGCCTTTTGTTCCCCCGCAGCAAAAGAAAACTCCACAATATCAGATGCAGTCCTTTTGGTCGCGTAAGTCCAGAAGAGGTCGGGGCTCATCTTTCCTCGCCAGAGGTAAGGGTAGAGGAAAGAGAGCACCTGCTCCGGCTAGTTCCCAGGAGCAGAAGTCCTCCCCGGCTTCTACTAAATCCACCGCATGACGCTGGGGCTCCACTGAGGGAGTCAGCACCAGTGGGGGCACGTCTTCGACTCTTCAGCCAGGTCTGGGTTCTGTCAGACGTGGATCCTTGGGCGATGGATATTGTATCCCAAGGCTACAAACAGGAATTCGAAGAGGTGCCCCCTCGCCGATTTTTCAAGTCGGCCTTGCCAGCTTCTCCCCCAGAGAGGGAAGTAGTGTTCGCTGCAATTCAAAAGCTGTATCAACAACAAGTGATTGTCAAGGTTCCCCTAGTCCAACAGGGGAAAGGGTACTATTCGACCCTGTTCGTGGTCCGAAGCCGGATGGTTCGGTCAGACCCATTTTAAATCTAAAATCCCTAAACCTGTACTTGAGAAAGTTCAAATTCAAGATGGAATCGCTCCTGGCTGTGATCTCCAGCCTGGAAGGGGGGGATTTTATGGTGTCACTCGACATAAAGGATGCATACCTTCATGTCCCCATATATCCTCCTCATCAGGCGTACCTGAGATTCGCTGTACAGGACTTTCATTAGCAGTTTCAGACGTTGCCGTTTGGGCTTTCCACGGCCCCGAGGATTTTCACCAAGGTGATGGCGGAGATGATGGTGCTCCTGCGCAGGCAGGGAGTCACAATTATCCCATACTTGGACGATCTCCTGATAAAAGCAAGATCGAGAGATCAATTGCAGAAGAGCGTGTCGCTCTCCCTGAGAGTGCTACAACAACACGGTTGGATTCTCAATCTGCCAAAGTCACAATTGATTCCAACGACTCGACTATCATTCCTAGGCATGATTCTGGACACGGAACAGAAGAGGGTTTTTCTCCCGATGGAAAAAGCCCAGGACCTCCAGAACATGGTCAGATACTTGCTAAAACCAAAAAGAGTGTCTGTTCAGTGGCGTAACTACTGCCCCCGCAGTCCTCGCGGTGGCTTGGGGGCGAGGGCTGCGGGGGCGCCACTGATTTACAGCAGACTGACATGCGGACGAGCGTCCGCATGTCAGTCTGCTTTCTCCTTCCCTCCGCCGCTTGTTGGAGGGACACGGAGGGCACAGCCTCTCCTGTGTCCCTCCTGCTGCATCATCTCCGGCGGCCGCGGGTCTGATAGGGAGAAGTGCCGTCCGTGAGCTCTAATTGGCTCACGAACCGGCACTTCCCCCTATTAGACCCGCGGCCGCCGGAGATGATGCAGCAGGAGGGACACAGGAGAGGCTGTACCCTCCGTGTCCCTCCAAAAAGCGGCGGCGGCGGGATGATATCTGGCACTGGGGGGAATATCTGGCACTGGGGGGAATAACTGGCAGGGGAGGGATATCTGGCACTGGGGCATTGTCTGGCACTGGGGGCATATATGGCACTGAGGGGGAATATCTGGCAGGGGGGATATCTGGCACTGGGGCATTATCTGGCACTGGGGGCATATATGACACTGGGGGGGAATAACTGGCAGGGGGGGATACCTGGCACTGGGGCATTATCTGGAACTGGGGGCATATATGACACTGGGGGGGAATAACTGGCAGGGGGGGGGATATCTGGCACTGGGGCATTATCTGGCACTGGGGGCATATATGGCACTGGGGGGGAATATCTGGCAGGGGGGGATATCTGGCACTGGGGCATTATCTGGCACTGGGGGCATATATGGCACTGGGGGGGAATATCTGGCACTAGGGGCATATATGGCACTGGAGGGGGGGAATATCTGGCACCGGGGGCATATATGGCACTGGGGGGGGGGGGGGGATATCTGGCACTGGGGGCATATATGGCACTGGGGGGGAATATATGGCACTGGGGGCATATTTGGCACTGGGGGGGAATATATGGCACTGGGGGCATATCTGGCACTGGGGGCATATGTGGCACTGGGGGGAATATCTGGCACTGGGGGCATATGTGGCACTGGGGGGGTATATGTGTACCTGGTACATGGGGGGGCTATATTTGGCACTGGGGCATGTGAGTACCTGGCACCGTGGGGGAATATCTGGCACTGGGGACATATGTGGCACTGGGAGCACAGCCCTAGCAACGAGCATGACACACAGTGCATGAAACACCTGGCAACGAGCATGACACACAGTGCATGAAACACCTGGCAACGAGCATGACACCCAGTGCATGAAACCCCTGGCAACGAGCATGACACCCTGAGCATGAAAACCCCTGGCACCGTGCATGGAACCAAGAGCATGAAACCCCTGGCAACGAGCATGACACCCAGTGCATGAAACCCCTGACAACGAGCAGGTAATTGAAAAGTAATTAGAAGCCTTACTGTAGGACTTAATGTGTAATGGGCATTACGGTGTGTGGCATAATGTATCACGGACATTGCGGTGTGTGTCATAATGTGTCACAGGCATTACGGTGTATGGTATACTATATCGCGGGCATTGTGATATGTGGTATAATGTCTCAGGGTCATTGCAGTGTGTGGCATAATGTATCACGGACATTGCGGTGTGTGTCATAATGTGTCAGGCATTACGGTGTGTGGTATACTATATCACGGGCATTGTGGTATGTGGTATAATGTCTCAGGGTCATTGCAGTGTCGCATAATACATAACGGGCATTGCGGTGTGTGGCATAGGGTGTAACGGGCAGGGCATTGCGGTATGTGTCACAGGCATTACGGTGTATGGTATACTATATCACGGGCATTGTGGTATAATGTATCACGGACATTGCGGTGTGTGTCATAATGTGTCACAGACATTGTATGTGCTATAATGTATCAGGGGCATTGCAGTGTGTAGCATAATGTATAACGGGCATTGCGATTCCTGTCATAATGTGTCACAGGCATTACGGTGTGTGGCATAATGTGTCACGGGCATTACTGTGTGTGGCATAATGTGTCGGGGGCATTACAGTGTGTGCATATTGTGTCGTGCATTATTGTGTGTGGAATAATGTCTAAGGGCATTGCAGTATGTGGCATAATGTATACTGGGCATTACTATAATGAGGAAAAATGACAAATAATGTAAGGGGCATGAATCAGGATTATTTTTCTTTCCTGTGGTGGCCAACGTATGGGCGTGCAGGTTGCAGAACTGGGGTATAAGGTAGTCTTTTCCTGCAATGCCACGCCCCTTTATGCGAAACCACGCCCATCCCAACGAAGCCACACCCCTTAATTTGACGCGCGCGCCGAAGGCGCGCGCATATTTAGCCCTTTCTTGCTACCAATTATGTAGCATGAAGGAGGGGGGGGGGCGCCGAAGAATTTTTTGGCTTGGGGGAGAAAAATTCCTAGTTACGCCACTGTGTCTGTTCATCAATGGACTCGAGTTCTGGGTAAAATGGTAGCAGCCTACGAGGCCATACCCTTCGGCAGGTTTCATGCAGGGACGTTTCAGTGGGACCTCCTGGACAAGTGGTCCGGGTCCCATCTACTAATACATCAGAAGATAAGCCTGTCCCCCCAGGCCAGGGTGTCTCTCCTGTGGTGGCTGCAAAGTGCTCACCTTCTAGAGGGTCGCAGGTTCGGCATTCTGGACTGGGTTCTGGTGACCACGGACGCGAGCCTCCGAGGATGGGGAGAAGTCACACAAGGAAGAAATTTTCAGGGGCTACGGTCAAGCCAGGAGGCTTGTCTACACATCAACGTACTGAACTTGAGGGCCATATACAACGGCCTACGACAAGCGGAGGATCTTCTTCGCGACCTACCGGTTCTGATTCAATCAGACTACGTCACAGCCGTGGCTCATGTAAACCGCCAAGGCGGGACAAGAAGCAGAGTGGCAATGGCGGAAGCCACCAGGATTCTTCGCTGGGCGGAAAATCACGTAAGCGCTCTGTCAGCGGTCTTCAATCCGGGAGTGGACAACTGGGAAGCAGACTTCCTCAGCAGACACGATCTCCATCCAGGAGAGTGGGGACTTCATCAAGAAGTTTTTACAGAGATAACAAGTCTTTGGGGAATTCCTCACATAGACATGATGGCGTCACGCCTCAACAAGAAGCTTCGGAGGTATTGTGCCAGGTCAAGGGACCCTCAGGCAGTAGCGGTGGACGCTCTGGTGACACCTTGGGTGTTTCAGTCGGTCTATGTGTTCCCCCCTCTTCCTCTCATCTCAAAAATATTGAGAATCATAAGACAAAAAAGAGTGAAAACAATACTCATTGTTCCAGATTGGCCTCGAAGGGCCTGGTATTCAGATCTTCAGGAGATGCTCACAGAAGATCCATGGCCTCTTCCTCTCAGGGAGGACCTGTTACGACAGGGGCCCTGCGTGTTCCAAGACTTACCGCGGTTACGTTTGAGGGCATGGCGGTTGAACGCCGAATCCTAGCTGGGAAAGGTATTCCGGAGGAAGTCATCCCTACTCTGATAAAGGCTAGGAAGGAGGTGACGGCAAAACATTATCACCGTATCTGGAGGAAGTATGTTTCTTGGTGTGAAGCCAAGAATGCTCCTACAGAAGATTTCCATCTGGGCCGTTTTCTCCACTTTCTACAGACAGGAGTGGATATGGGCCTAAAATTAGGCTCCATTAAGGTACAGATTTCGGCCCTATTTTCTTTCAGAAGGAATTGGCTTCTCTCCCAGAAGTCCAGACTTTTGTAAAGGGAGTGCTGCACATCCAGCCTCCTTTTGTGCCCCCAGTGGCACCTTGGGACCTTAACGTGGTGTTACGGTTCCTGAAGTCTCACTGGTTTGAACCTCTTCAAATGGTTGAATTGAAATTTCTCACTTGGAAGGTGGTCATGTTGTTGGCCTTGGCATCTGCAAGGCGGGTGTCCGAATTGGCGGCCTTGTCTAACAAGAGCCCCTATTTGATCTTCCATGTGGATAGAGCAGAGTTGAGGACTCGTCCTCAATTTTTGCCTAAGGTGGTTTCTTCATTTCATATGAACCAACCTATTGTGGTGCCTGTGGCTACGAGTGACTTGGAGGATTCCAAGTCCCTGGATGTAGTCCGGGCCTTAAAAATTTATGTAGCCAGGACGGCTCGAGTTAGGAAAACAGAGGCACTGTTTGTCCTGTATGCAGCCAACAAAGTTGGCGCTCCTGCTTCGAAGCAGACTATTGCTCGCTGGGTCTGTAACACGATTCAGCAGGCTCATTCTACGGCAGGATTGCCGTTAACAAATTCGGTAAAGGCCCATTCCACTAGGAAGGTGGCCTCTTCTTGGGCGGCTGCCCGAGGCCTCTCGGCTTTACAGCTTTGCCGAGCAGCTACCTGGTCAGGTTCAAACACTTTTGCAAAGTTCTATAAGTTTGATACCCTGGCTGATGAGGACCTTGCGTTTGCTCAGTCGGTGCTGCAGAGTCGTCCGCACTCTCCCGCCCGGTCTGGAGCTTTGGTATAAACCCTATGGTCCTTACGGAGTCCACAGCATCCTCTAGGACGTAAGAGAAAAATAAGATTTTACTCACCGGTAAATCTATTTCTCCTAGTCCGTACTGGATGCTGGGAACTCCGTAAGGACCATGGGGAATAGCGGCTCCGCAGGAGACTGGGCACAACTAAAGAAAGCTTTAGGACTACCTGGTGTGCACTGGCTCCTCCCTCTATGACCCTCCTCCAGACCTCAGTTAGGATACTGTGCCCGGAAGAGCTGACACAATAAGGAAAGGATTTTGAATCCCGGGTAAGACTCATACCAGCCACACCAATCACACCGTATAACTCGTGATACTATACCCAGTTAACAGTATGAAATATAACTGAGCCTCGCAACAGATGGCTCAACAATAACCCTTTAGTTAAACAATAACTATATACAAGTATTGCAGACAATCCGCACTTGGGACGGGCGCCCAGCATCCACTACGGACTACGAGAAATAGATTTACCGGTGAGTAAAATCTTATTTTCTCTAACGTCCTAAGTGGATGCTGGGGACTCCGTAAGGACCATGGGGATTATACCAAAGCTCCCAAACGGGCGGGAGAGTGCGGATGACTCTGCAGCACCGAATGAGCAAACTTTAGGTCCTCCTCAGCCAGGGTATCAAACTTGTAGAATTTAGCAAACGTGTTTGACCCCGACCAAGTAGCTGCTCGGCAAAGTTGTAAAGCCGAGACCCCTTGGGCAGCCGCCCAAGAAGAGCCCACCTTCCTCGTGGAATGGGCTTTTACCGATTTAGGATGCGGCAGTCCAGCCACAGAATGTGCAAGTTGAATCGTGCTACAGATCCACTGCTTTGAAGCAGGCGCACCCAACTTGTTGGGCGCATGCAGGATAAATAGCGAGTCAGTCTTTCTGACTCCAGCTGTCCTGGAAACATAGATTTTTAGGGCCCAGAATACGTCCAGCAACTTGGAGTCCTCCAAGTCACGAGTAGCCGCAGGCACCACAATAGGCTGGTTCAAATGAAACGCTGAAACCACCTTTGGGAGAAATTGGGGACGAGTCCTCAATTCTGCCCTATCCATATGGAAAATCAGATAAGGGCTTTTACAAGACAAAGCCGCCAATTCTGACACACGCCTGGCCGAAGCCAAGGCCAACAGCATGACCACTTTCCACGTGAGATATTTTAGTTCCACGGTTTTAAGTGGTTCAAACCAATGCGACTTTAGGAAATCCAACACCACGTTGAGATCCCAAGGTGCCACTGGGGGCACAAAAGGGGGCTGAATATGCAGCACTCCCTTAACAAATGTCTGAACTTCAGGTAGTGAAGCCAGTTCTTTTTGGAAGAAAATCGATAGAGCCGAAATCTGGACCTTAATGGAACCCAATTTTAGGCCCATAGTCACCCCTGACTGTAGGAAGTGCAGAAATCGACCTAGCTGAAATTCCTCCGTTGGGGCCTTCCTGGCCTCACACCACGCAACATATTTCCGCCATATGTGGTGATAATGGTTTGCGGTCACTTCTTTCCTAGCTTTAATAAGCGTAGGGATAACTTCCTCCGGAATGCCCTTTTCCTTCAGGATCCGGCGTTCAACCGCCATGCCGTCAAACGCAGCCGCGGTAAGTCTTGGAACAGACAGGGCCCCTGCTGCAGCAGGTCCTGTCTGAGCGGCAGAGGCCATGTCCTCTGAGATCATTTCTTGAAGTTCTGGGTACCAAGCTCTTCTTGGCCAATCCGGAACAATGAGTATAGTTCTTACTCCTCTCCTTCTTATTAGTCTCAGTACCTTGGGTATGAGAGGCAGAGGAGGGAACACATACACCGACCGGTACACCCACGGTGTTACCAGAGCGTCCACAGCTATCGCCTGAGGGTCCCTTGACCTGGCGCAATATCTTTTTAGCTTTTTGTTGAGGTGGGACGCCATCATGTCCACCTGTGGCCGTTCCCACCGGTGTACAATCATTTGGAAGACTTATGGATGAAGTCCCCACTCTCCCGGGTGGAGGTCGTGTCTGCTGAGAAAGTCTGCTTCCCAGTTGTCCACTCCGGGAATGAACACTGCTGACAGTGCTAATACATGATTTTCCGCCCATCGGAGAATCCTTGTGGCTTCTGCCATTGCCATCCTGTTTCTTGTGCCGCCCTGTCGGTTTACATGGGCGACCGCCGTGATGTTGTCTGACTGGATCAGCACCGGCTGGTGTTGAAGCAGGGGTCTTGCCTGACTTAGGGCATTGTAAATGGCCCTTAGTTCCAGAATATTTATGTGTAGGGAAGTCTCCTGACTTGTCCATAGTCCCTGGAAGTTTCTTCCCTGTGTGACTGCCCCCCAACCTCGAAGGCTGGCATCCGTGGTCACCAGGACCCAGTCCTGTATGCCGAATCTGCGGCCCTCTAGAAGATGAGCACTCTGCAGCCACCACAACAGCGACACCCTGGTCCTTGGAGACAGGGTTATCAGCCGATGCATCTGAAGATGCGATCCGGACCACTTGTCCAACAGGTCCCACTGAAAGATTCTTGCATGGAACCTTCCGAATGGAATTGCTTCGTAAGAAGCCACCATCTTTCCCAGGACTCACGTGCAGTGGTGCACCGACACCTGTTTTGGTTTTAGGAGGTCTCTGACTAGAGATGACAACTCCTTGGCCTTCTCCTCCGGGATAAATACTTTTTTCTGTTCTGTATCCAGAACCATCCCCAGGAACAGTAGACGCATTGTAGGAACCAGCTGCGACTTTGGAATATTCAGGATCCAGCCGTGCTGTTGTAGCACTTCCCGAGTTAGTGCTACACCGATCAACAACTGTTCCCTGGACCTCGCCTTTATAAGGAGATCGTCCAAGTACGGGATAATTAAAACTCCCTTTCTCCGAAGGAGTATCATCATTTCGGCCATTACCTTGGTAAATACCCTCGGTGCCGTGGACAGACCAAACGGCAACGTCTGGAATTGGTAATGACAGTCCTGTACCACAAATCTGAGGTACTCTTGGTGAGGAGGGTAAATGGGGACATGCAGGTAAGCATCCTTGATGTCCAGTGATACCATGGAATCCCCCTCTTCCAGGCTTGCAATCACCGCCCTGAGCGATTCCATCTTGAACTTGAACCTTCTTATATAAGTGTTCAAGGATTTTAAATTTAAAATGGGTCTCACCGAACCGCCCGGTTTCGGTACCACAAACATTGTAGAATAGTAACCCCGTCCTTGTTGAAGGAGGGGTACCTTGATTATCACCTGCTGAGAATACAGCTTGTGAATCGCCTCCAGCACTGCCTCCCTGTCCGGGGGAGCTGTCGGTAAGGCAGATTTGAGGACACGGCGAGGGGGAGACGTCTCGAATTCCAGCTTGTACCCCTGAGATACTACCTGTAGAATCCAGGGATCCACCCGTGAGCGAGCCCACTGGTCGCTGAAGTTCTTGAGACGGGCCCCCACCGTACCTGGCTCCGCCTGTGGAGCCCCAGCGTCATGTGGTGGACTTAGAGGAAGCGGGGGAGGACTTTTGTTCCTGGGAACTGGCTGTATGTTGCAGGTTTTTCCCTCTACCTCTGCCTCTGGGCAGAAAGGACGCGCCTCTAACCCGCTTGCCTTTCTGGGGCCGAAAGGACTGTACCTGATAATAAGAATTTACTCACCGGTAATTCTATTTCTCGTAGTCCGTAGTGGATGCTGGGAACTCCGTAAGGACCATGGGGAATAGCGGGCTCCGAAGGAGGCTGGGCACTCTAGAAAGATCTTAGACTACCTGGTGTGCACTGGCTCCTCCCACTATGACCCTCCTCCAAGCCTCAGTTAGGACACCGTGCCCGGACGAGCGTACACAATAAGGAAGGATTTTGAATCCCGGGTAAGACTCATACCAGCCACACCAATCACACCGTATAACTCGTGATATGAAACCCAGTTAACAGTATGAAACAACCGAGCCTCTCAACAGATGGCTCAACAATAACCCGATTTAGTTAACAATAACTACGTACAAGTATTGCAGATACACCGCACTTGGGATGGGCGCCCAGCATCCACTACGGACTACGAGAAATAGAATTACCGGTAAGTAAATTCTTATTTTCTCTGACGTCCTAGTGGATGCTGGGAACTCCGTAAGGACCATGGGGATTATACCAAAGCTCCCAAACGGGCGGGAGAGTGCGGATGACTCTGCAACACCGAATGAGAGAACTCCAGGTCCTCCTCAGCCAGGGTATCAAATTTATAGAATTTTGCAAACGTGTTTGCCCCTGACCAAGTAGCAGCTCGGCAAAGCTGTAAAGCCGAGACCCCTCGGGCAGCCGCCCAAGATGAGCCCACCTTCCTCGTGGAATGGGCATTGACAGATTTTGGCTGTAGCAGGCCTGCCACAGAATGTGCAAGCTGAATTGTACTACAAATCCAACGAGCAATAGTCTGCTTAGAAGCAGGAGCACCCAGCTTGTTGGGTGCATATAGGATAAACAGCGAGTCAGATTTTCTGACTCCAGCCGTCCTGGAAACATATATTTTCAGGGCCCTGACCACGTCTAACAACTTGGAGTCCTCCAAGTCCCTAGTAGCCGCAGGCACCACAATAGGCTGGTTCAGGTGAAACGCTGACACCACCTTAGGGAGAAACTGGGGACGAGTCCTCAATTCTGCCCTATCCATATGGAAAATCAGATAAGGGCTTTTACAGGACAAAGCCGCCAATTTTGATACTCGCCTGGCCGAAGCCAAGGCCAATAACATGACCACCTTCCACGTGAGATATTTCAGATCCACGGTTTTTAGTGGTACAAACCAATGTGATTTTAAGAAACTCAACACCACGTTGAGATCCCAAGGTGCCACAGGGGGCACAAACGGGGGCTGAATATGCAGCACTCCCTTTACAAAAGTCTGAACTTCAGGTACTGAAGCTAGTTCTTTTTGAAAGAAAATCGACAGAGCCGAGATCTGTACCTTAATGGAGCCCAGTTTTAGGCCCATATTCACTCCTGCTTGCAGGAAATGCAGAAATCGACCTAGTTGAAATTCCTCTGTTGGGGCCTTTTCGGCCTCACACCATGCAACATACTTCCGCCATATGCGGTGATAATGATTTGCTGTAACCTCTTTCCTAGCTTTAATAAGCGTAGGAATGACTTCCTCCGGAATTCCCTTTTCCTTCAGGATCCGGCGTTCAACCGCCATGCCGCCAAACGCAGCCGCGGTAAGTTTTGGAACAGACAGGGCCCCTGCTGCCGCAGGTCCTGTCTGAGCGGCAGAGGCCATGGGTCCTCAGATATAATTTTTTGAAGTTCTGGGTACCAAGCTCTTCTTGGCCAATCCGGAACCACGAGTATCGTTCTTACTCCTCGCCTTCTTATTATTATTCTCAATACCTTTGGTATGAGGGGCAGAGGAGGGAACACATAAAATGACTGGTACACCCACGGTGTTACCAGAGCGTCCACAACTATCGCCTGAGGGTCCCTTGACCTGGCGCAATACCTTTTATAGCTTTTTGTTGAGGCGGGACGCCATCATGTCCACCTGTGGCCTTTCCCAAAGGTGTACAATCCTTTGGAAGACTTCTGGATGAAGTCCCCACTCTCCCGGGTGGAGGTCGTGTCTGCTGAGAAGATCAGCTTCCCAGTTGTCCACTCCGGGAATGAACACTGTTGACAGTGCTAACACATGATTTTCCGTCCATCGGAGAATCCTTGTGGCTTTTGCCATCGCCATCCTGCTTCTTGTGTCGCCCTGTCGGTTTACATGGGCGACCGCCGTGATGTTGTCTGATTGGATCAGTACCGGCTGGTTTTGAAGCAGAGGCCTTGCCTGTGTAGAGAAGTCACCTGACTTGACCAAAGTCCTTGGAATTTTCTTCCCTGTGTGACTGCCCCCAGCCTCAAAGGCTGGCCTCCATGGTCACTAGGACCTAGTCCAGTATGTCGAACCTGCGGCCCTCCTTAAGATGGGCACTCTGCAGCCACCATTTTAGAGATACCCTGGTCCTTGGAGACAGGGTTATCAGCCGATGCATTTTAAGATGCGATCCGGACCACTTGTCCAACAGGTCCCACTGAAAAGTTCTTGCATGGAACCTGCCGAATGGGATTGCTTCGTAGGAAGCTACCCTTTTTCCCAGGATTCGCGTGCAATGATGCACCGATACCTGTTTTGGCTTCAGGAGGTCTCTGACTAGAGATGACAGCTCCTTGGCTTTCTCCTCCCGGAGAAACACTTATTTCTGGTCTGTGTCCAGAACCATCCCCAGGAACAGTAGACGTGTCATAGGAACCAGCTGTGACTTTGGACTGTTTAGAATCCAACTCTGCTGTTGTAGCACTTTCCAAAATTGTGCTACTCCGACTAGCAACTGCTCCTTGGACCTTGCCCTAATAAGGAGATTGTCCAAGTACGGGATAATTAAAAACTCCCTTTTTTCGAAGGAGTATCATCATTTCGGCCATTACCCCGGTAAACACCCTCGGTGCCTTGTACAGTCCTGTCTGGACTTGGTAATGGTAATCCTGTACCACAAATCTGAGGTACTTCTGGCGAGGATGGTAAATGGGGACATGCAGGTAAGCATCCTTGATGTCCTGGGATACCATGTAATCCCCCTCGTCCAGGCTTGCAATAACCGCCCCGAGCGATTCCATCTTGAACTTGAATTTTTTTTTTATGTATGTGTTCAAGGATTTTAATATAAATGGGTCACACCGAACCATGCGGTTTCGGTACCCCCACCCATGTAGAATAGTAACCCCGTCCTTGTTGAAGTAGGGGCACTTGAGTATTACCTGTTGGGAATACTGCTTATTAATTGCCTTTAGTACAGCCTCCCTGCCTGAGGGAGTTGTCGGCAAGCCATAATCTAGGAAACGGCTGGGGGGAGATATCTCGAATTCCAGCTTGTATCCCTGACATACTTCTTGAAAGAAACAGGGATCCACCTGTGAGCGAGCCCACTTATCGCTGAAATTTTTTTTAGACGGCCCCCCACCGTACCTGGCTACACCTGTGGAGCCCCCGCGTCATGCTGTGGGCTCAGAGGAAGCGAGAGAAGAATTTTGAATCTGGGAGCAGGCTGACTGGTGCAGCTTTTTCCCTCTTCCCTTGTCTCTGTACAGAAGGGAAACACCTTTGACCCGCTTGCTTTTCTGAAGCCGAAAGGACTGTACCTGATACAGTGCTTTCTTAGTCTGTGAGGAAACCTGAGGTAAAAATATTTCTTCCCAGCTGTGGCTGTGGATACGAGGTCCCAGAGACCATCCCCAAATAATTCCTCACCCTTATAAGGCAGAATCTTTTTAAAGTCAGCATCACCTGTCCCGTGACAGGTCTCTAATACCCTCCTGACAGAATGGACATTACATTCATTTTGGATGCCAGCCGGCAAAATATCCCTCTGTGCATCCCTCATATATAAGACAACGTCTTTAATATGTTCTCATGTTTGACAGGGTCACCGACCACGCTGCAGCAGCACGATCTGCAGGTCTCCGTCTAGTACCTGAGTGTGTAAATACAGACTTCAGGATATCCTCCTGTCTTTTATCAACAGGTACCTTCAAAGTGGCCGTTCCTAAAACGGCAGTGCCACCTTTTTTGACAACCGTGTGAGCGCCTTATCCACCCTAGGGTATATCTCCCAGCGTAACTTATCCTCCTGGCGGGAAAGGGTACGCCATCAGTAACTTTTTAGAAATTACCAGTTTCTAAACTGGGGAACCCACGCTTTTCACACACTTCATTTATTCATCTGATGGGGGAACAAAACACTGCCTGTTTTTTCTCCCCAAACCTAAAAACCCATTTTTAGAGGTGCTTGGGTTAATGTCAGAAATGTGTAACACATTTTTTATTGCCGGGATCAAGTCACGGATGTTCCTAGTGGATTGTGTATATGTCTCAACCTTGTCGACACTGGAGTCAGACTCCGTGTCGACATCTGTGTCTGCCATCTGAGAGAGCGGGCGTTTTTGAGCCCCTGATGGCCTTTGAGACGCCTGGGCAGGCGCGGGCTGAGAAGCCGGCTGTCCCACAGCTGTTACGTCATCCACCCTTTTATGTAAGGAGTTGACACTGTCGGTTAATACCTTTCACCTATCCATCCACTCTGGTGTCGGCCCCACAGGGGGCTACATCACATATATCGGCCTCTGCTCCGTCACCATATAAGCCTCCTCATTCAACATGTCGACACAGCCGTACCGACACACCGCAGACACACAGGGAATGCTCTAAACGAGGACAGGACCCACAAAAGCCCTTTGGGGGGACAGAGTGAGAGTATGCCAGCACACACCAGAGCGCTATATAATGCAGGGACTAACTGAGTTATGTCCCCTATAGCTGCTTTTTTTATATATGTATACTGCGCCTAAATTAAATGCCCCCCCTCTCTTTTTTAACCCTTTTCTGTGTTGTAAACTGCAGGGGAGAGCTAGGGAGCTTCCCTCCATCGGAGCTGTGAGGGAAAATGGCGCCAGTGTGCTTGAGGGAGATAGCTCCGCCCCTTTTCCGCTGCCTATTCTCCCGCTTTTTTATGGAATCTGGCAGGGGTATTCCCTGAAATATCTAGAGGTTGATGAAGGAAGTCCATCTGCAATACATCATCATCATCATATGTAGGACTGTTCTTCTTTTTTTCCCATTTTTTGTTTATATATTTTTTCCTTTTTTTTTTGTTTATATTTACCTTTTATTTTTTAGTTTTATCATAACACAACAAAGAAGATATTTTTACTATATCTAATAACGATGTTGCATACAAAGGATGTTCTAATCACTAATCAGATTCATCTATAGAATTAGGAATATGTCCTTCTATATGAGATATCCATTTGTTAGACTACTCTTACCCTTGTTACAATATATTGAAACAAGCTAATTACTGTGTTTATCTCTCAGTCTGTCCTCTCTATAATCATCAGACTCAGTGGCACATCAGGTTAGAGGACAGACCAGCATTAGCTTTGAATCCTAGAGTTCGAATCATGTCTATACCAACATTTAAAAAGTTTTCCCTCTTGGTCCGATTTTTTATGCAGAGGTGATTTATATAAATAGATATACTGTTTTCCCTTTGATTAAACTTCTCTTAACCTAAAACGGCACCACTAGTATATACACGGATAATAATATTTGTCCAGTGAACCTTGTGATAAATGTCTGCTACTCATTATAGGTGAAGCTATTAGGTGATCTAATTTGTGGTGAATCAATACACCTGTCATGACACCTGAACTGAAACCATGATCTGCAATGGCTTACTATTTACTACAATATAAAGTATAACCACATTAAATTTACACCTTTCTCTGACACCAATAAGTCTATTATAAATGTATCTTTCTCTAGTCATTTCTGCCAACTATATATAATGTTATGTGTTAGTACATGAGAGCCTTCGTTTTATGCATTTTTATTGCTTTTAACATTGCTGATGACATTCACCTGTCCACACTAATCAACTCAGCCTTTAAATACCGGATGACCTAGGAGGCAGGTATCTACCTTCGAGAAAGTCACGTGAACGTGACGAAACGCGTCAGGACCCGCCCCTATCCACACTCAGCTCAGGTGAAATCTTCCAGGTGTTCCGTGGTCCCCACTGCACCCTCCGTCTACAGCATCCGACATCAGCGGCTTCAGCGCACACGCCGCCACGACCGGGTTGTGAGAGAGACGGTCCATTCCTTTCCGCTGCACAGCGTATATGGGCATTGCAGGACATTGAAGCCGAGGACGCTCGGCTCTTACCAGCCCATTTTGGAAAGGTATTGAATATCAATTTCAACTGAGGGACTTTTAATTCATTAGGATCCTACCAACACACCTGGTATTTATCAACTATCTAACAAGTGAATCACGGAACTTTTCACCCCAATAAGCTGAGTTATTACAATATACCACTAGTTCACGTCTAGTGATTGTTCTTATATATATTTATATATATTATTCACCGGTTATTTGATACTTAATCTTTTTATATGTTTTATTAATAAACATTGTTATTTTTTACGTTGGCTCTCTGTACATTATGTTTCGTTCCTGATATTCAGCGCAGCCGTTTGTTCTTTCTCATATATAGCCCCTGGGGCTATATATTGAGGTATTTTTGCCAGCCAAGGTGTTTTTATTGCTGCCTCAGGGCGCCCCCCCCCCAGCGCCCTGCACCCTCAGTGACCGGAGTGTGAAGTGTGTGAGAGGAGCAATGGCGCACAGCTGCAGTGCTGTGCGCTACCTTGGTGAAGACTGAGTCTTCATGCCGCCGATTTTCCGGACCATCTTCTTGCTTCTGGCTCTGTAAGGGGGACGGCGGCGCGGCTCCGGGACCGACCACCAAGGACTGGGCCTGCGGTCGATCCCTCTGGAGCTAATGGTGTCCAGTAGCCTAAGAAGCCCAATCCGGCTGCAAGCAGGCGAGTTCACTTCTTCTCCCCTTAGTCCCTCGCTGCAGTGAGCCTGTTGCCAGCAGGTCTCACTGAAAATAAAAAAACCTAAGTCTATTTCTTTCTAAGAGCTCAGGAGAGCCCCTAGTGTGCATCCAACCTCGGCCGGGCACGAAATCTAACTGAGGCTTGGAGGAGGGTCATAGTGGGAGGAGCCAGTGCACACCAGGTAGTCTAAGATCTTTCTAGAGTGCCCAGCCTCCTTCGGAGCCCGCTATTCCCCATGGTCCTTACGGAGTTCCCAGCATCCACTAGGACGTCAGAGAAAATACGGTGTTTTCTTTGGCTGTGAGGGAACATGGGGTAAAAATGCTGACTTCCCAGCTGTCGCTGTGGAAACGAGGTCCGAGAGACCATCCCCGAACAACTCCTCACCCTTGTAAGGCAATACTTCCATGTGCCTTTTAGAATCTGCATCTCCTGTCCACTGCCGAGTCCACAATCCTCTCCTGGCAGAAATGGACATTGCGTTTATTTTAGATGCCAGCCGGCAAATATCCCTCTGTGCATCTCTAATGTACAAGACAGCGTCTTTAATATGCTCTACGGTTAGCAATATAGTGTCCCTGTCTAGGGTATCAATGTTTTCCGACAGGGAATCTGACCACGCAGCTGCAGCACTGCACATCCATGCTGAAGCAATAGCCGGTCTCAGTAGAATACCTGAGTGTGTATATACAGACTTCAGGATAGCCTCCTGCTTTCTATCTGCAGGCTCCTTTAGGGCGGTCGTGTCCGGAGACGGTAGTGCCACCTTTTTTGACAGACATGTGAGCGCTTTATCCACCCTAGGGGATGTCTCCCAACGTGACCTGTCCTCTGGCGGGAAAGGGTACGCCATTAGTAACTTTTTAGAAATTACCAGTTTCTTATCGGGGGAAGCCCACGCTTCTTCACACACTTCATTTAATTCATCAGATGGGGGAAAAACCACTGGTAGTTTTTTCTCCCCAAACATAATACCCTTTTTTGTGGTACCTGGGGTAATATCAGAAATATGCAACACATTTTTCATTGCCGTAATCATGTAACGGGTGGCTCTATTGGAATGTACACTAGTCTCATCATCGTCGACACTGGAGTCAGTATCCGTGTCGACATCTGTGTCTGCCATCTGAGGTAGCGGGCGTTTTAGAGCCCCTGATGGCTTTAGAGACGTCTGGGCAGGCACAGGCTGAGAAGCCGGCTGTCCCACATCTGCTATGTCGTCAAACCTTTTATGTAAGGAGTCGACACTGTCGCGTAATTCCTTCCACATAACCATCCACTCAGGTGTCGACCCCGCAGGGGGTGACATCACATTTATCGGCACTTGCTCCACCTCCACATAACCCTCCTCATCAAACATGTCGACACAGCCGCACCGACACACCGCACACACACAGGGAATGCTCTGACTGAGGACAGGACCCCACAAAGCCCTTTGGGAAGACAGAGAGAGAGTATGCCAGCACACACCAACAGCGCTATATAACACAGGGATTAACACTATAACTGAGTGATTTTTCCCAATAGCTGCTTGTATACAATATATTGCGCCTAAATTTAGTGCCCCCCCTCTCTTTTTTACCCTATGTAGTTGGAAACTGCAGGGGAGAGCCTGGGAGCGATCCTTCCAGCGGAGCTGTGAGGGAAAATGGCGCCAGTGTGCTGAGGGAGATAGCCCCGCCCCTTTTTCGGCGGACTTCTCCCGCTTTTTACTAGGTATATCTGGCAGGGGTATTTTACACATATATAGTCTCTATGACTATATTATGTGTTATTTGCCAGCCAAGGTACTTAATATTGCAGCCCAGGGCGCCCCCCCCCCCCAGCGCCCTGCACCCATCAGTAACCGGAGTGTGAGGTGTGCATGGGAAGCAATGGCGCACAGCTGCAGTGCTGTGCGCTACCTTGATGAAGACCGAAGTCTTTTGCCGCCGATTTCCAGGACCCTCATCTGGCTTCTGGCTCTGTAAGGGGGACGGCGGCGCAGCTCCGGGACCGGACGACCGAGGCTGGGCCTGTGTTCGATCCCTCTGGAGCTAATGGTGTCCAGTAGCCTAGAAGCCCAAGCTAGCTGCAAGCAGGTAGGTTCGCTTCTCTCCCCTTAGTCCCTCGTAGCAGTGAGTCTGTTGCCAGCAGATCTCACTGAAAATAAAAAACCTAAAATAAACTTTCTTTTTCTAAGAGCTCAGAAGAGCCCCTAGTGTGCATCCAGCTCAGCCAGGCACAAAATTCTAACTGAGGTCTGGAGGAGGGTCATAGAGGGAGGAGCCAGTGCACACCAGGTAGTCCTAAAGCTTTCTTTAGTTGTGCCCAGTCTCCTGCGGAGCCGCTATTCCCCATGGTCCTTACGGAGTTCCCAGCATCCACTAGGACGTCAGAGAAATAAGATTTTAAACCTACCGGTAAATCTTTTTCTCCTAGTCCGTAGAGGATGCTGGGCGCCCGTCCCAGTGCGGACAAAATCTGCAAGGCTTGTATATAGTTGTTGCTTACATAAGGGTTATGTTACAGTTGAGATCAGTCTTTAGCTGATACTGTTTTTGTTCATACTGTTAACTGGTTGCGTATATTCCAGGTTATACGGTGTGGGCTGGTATGAATCTTGCCCTTAGATTAACAAAATCCTTTCCTCGTATTGTCCATCTCCTCTGGGCACAGTTTCTCTAACTGAGGTCTGGAGGAGGGGCATAGAGGGAGGAGCCAGTGCACACCCATTCTAAAGTTCTTTATAGTGCCCATGTCTCCTGCGGAGCCCGTCTCTACCCCATGGTCCTTACGGAGTCCCCAGCATCCTCTACGGACTAGGAGAAAAAGATTTACCGGTAGGTTTAAAATCTTATTTTTACGATCAGCCGGCTCTTTCAAGGCGGTGGATACTGGAACAGGTAAAACCACCTTTTTTGAGAGTCTGGATACCGACGCGTCAACAATGGGCGGGTTTTCCCATTTTTTCCTATCCTCCACAGGGAAAGGAAACGCCACCTGGACCCTTTTAGGAATCTGTAATTTTTTCTCAGGGTTTTCCCAAGCTTTTTCAAAAATAGCATTTAATTCTTTTGACGCAGGGAAGGTTAGCGAGGCTTTCTTATTTTCAGTGAAGTAAGCCTCCTCAACCTGCTCAGGTGTTGCATCAGTAATATTCAACTAAACCCTAATGGCCTCTATAATACAACTGCACCCCTTTTGCAAGAGATGCTGCCCCCCTCAAAACCTCCTCATCACCGTCCGCAGTGTCAGAATCGGTATCCGTGTCGTCTTGCATAATCTGTGCAAGAGCATGTTTTTGGGAATATACAGAGGGGGGCCCTGAGGTAACAGAACTGGACCAGACTGCCATAGAGTTCTGTAAAGCCTGAGTTGCAGACTTATTCTGTGCAACCCTAGTAGAAATCTGAGAAATCATAGTTTTGATAGAGGATAACCAAGGCTCCCTTGCTGGTATCTGTGCTAAAACAGTGCAATCCTGATTACATGGAATGGGATCATCCTGAGAGGACATATCCTCTGGAGCATATGACACAGAGTCCCTGGACATAGCTTAATGGAGATCACAGACACTCCACACACACACACAGGGGAGGACAGACAGAGTTTCACCACCAAGAATGGCAAGAGAGACACAGAGATTGGAGCCAACCCACACACAGGCAGGAAAATGGCGCTGAACGCTGCTGGGTCCGCTATGAGAAGCTCCGCCCCCAAAATGGCGCTGTCTTCCCACTCTTCATAAGATTATACTGGCCTGAGGAATTACGCTGGCAGCGATCCAGGGACCCTGACAGGCTGTGTGACCAGTGTAGTGTTTAGGCGCTGGCTCAGGGCGCCCCTCTCAACGCCGCACAATGTACCGCTGAGCCCCGGAGTGCAGATAGTTCTGCGCTCCATACCCTGTTGCCGCCATATTCACACCGCTTCCCCGCTTGCTAAGGGGGTTGGTGACTCACTCGCCACCAATCTTCTGGCTCTGTAAGGGGGTGGCGGCATGCTGCTTTGGTGAGTGATCCCCTGTGGCAGGGAATGATCGATCCCCTCAGGAGCTCAGTGTCCTGTCAGCGGAGATAGTGGCTCAGACCCCGCATGGCGGACACTGCTCCACCCCTTAGTCCCAGGATGCAGGGAGGCTGTTGCCAGCAGCCTCCCTGTAAAATAATAAACTCTAAATAAACCTTTTTCTAGAGAAGCCCTGTAGAGCTCCCCTAGCTGTGACCGGCTCCTCCAGGCACATTTTCTAAACCGAGTCTGGTAGGAGGGGCAAAGAGGGAGGAGCCAGCCCACACTCTCAAACTCTTGAAGTGCCAATGGCACCTGGTGGACCCGTCTATACCCAATGATACTATTGTGGACCCCAGCATCCTCTAGGACGTAAGAGAAATACCCATAGGTGTATGTGGAAACAACTGCGTATATATATTTACGGCGGGATGTAATGGTGTCCAAGTTTGCCGGAGGTGCGGGATGCTGGACAAACATTTTGCCTTGTAAATGAGTGCCGTTTTAAAAAATGTCCAAGTTCGACCGGCCTCCCGCACCTCTGGCAAACTTGGGTGTCATTCCATCCCGCCGATGATTTCCCCTGTCACTGAAATACATGAAGTGCAGTTATTTTTTCATCCGAGCCTTCCCTGTAGCACAAGGACAATAAAAACACACACTAAAAAATATAGCAGATGCAAATACTGTAACTCGTCACCTCGTAGCTCCGTGCCCTGTAAACAACAAAACACATAGATATTGAACTTCTCAGTGGTTAATAAAACAGTCCTACAATTCACACAAGGGGATACGTGAAGCGATCAGCTCAGTGTAGAGAGTAACACCACCACTACCAGGCAAGCACATTAAAATGGAATATGGCTTGGGATAGAACCCGGCTCCTCTATAAAAAATAAGTTCTAAGGCAGCGTGAAAACAGAGGAATATACAGTACAATTCTGCAAGTGATGGAAAGTGCTCATTCAAGTAGGACCAGCTTTGTGTTAGTTGCATATTTTCATTTAATGTCTTCTGGAATACAATTCTCCCATCAGTGAGCACACCCAAAACATCCTGTAAGTAAATGCATGAGTGAATATCTTGACGGGCTGACAGCAATAACATGATATTAACCAAGTGATTTCCCAGCATGGAGCAGGTGCCCAGGATAAAATGTCATCCGTATGGAACCAACAAAGGTATTGTGTACATCCAACCTAGAGAGAAGAACCCCACAAGCTAAACCCTCCATGTGGTATTAAAAAGAAAAACAGCAATTATTTTAAAAAAGCGACAATGCAAGTCATTGCTTTTGGGAATGTCTACGCTCCGGGGAAGTCTTATGTCCAGGTTATTAGCGCTTTGGTATAATCAAGTTTCTCATCATGTCAAAAGAGTTTCCATCCGGATGGACAGTGACAACTTCTTCTCCTTCCTGAAGAACTTGGAGGAATCCAGAGTCATCCAGCCCAACGATCCAGGCCCTAGGGCCATCCTCACCACCCAGCTGTACTTGCTGCCCACTGCAAGACATATGGAGATGTGTGATGGGGAAGCAGAGACACAAGTGACATCACAGTGAGTTATATGCTATGAAGCAATGATGTAGCAGAGTTATACCTACATATAGGCTTACCATACTCTCCCTTTAAAATCATGAATTACACCGGTTCTGTGGCTGGCTGACCTCAAGCCTCCATTTCACTTGGTTTTAATCAGCCACGGAACCTGTGTAACCCATGAGCGTCCCGGTATAAAAGGGATGGGATGGTGAGCCTACCTATATACATAATGCTGTGTGACTGAACCAGCAAGGCTATAACATGTTCTGTGTAACAGGGGAGTGGTCAGTGGATAGGGTGTGACTTCATGTAGTAGAGGCTGTGTGCCTGTAGGCTCCAATTAGGTAAATCAAGATGCATGTTCCACAATCTACCACAAAGTAGATTGTGGGACATATGTAGTAAAAAACAGTCCCAATTTTGCGGGACAGTCCTGCATCCGGGCACTGGGTCCCACGGTGGTGGTGGTGTGGGAGTTGGGAGGCCCCTGTCACCCGCTGTTCTGCTCAGCAGATCATGTGCCATCGATTCACAGGAGAGAGGGAGTGAGGACATGTCCAGAAGCTCACAGAGCACTGGGCATGACCCCAGGATGATGAAGACAGAGGTGTGGCTTGCGGAAATGCACTTCCTGCAAGGCCACTCCCCCTTTTCTGGAGTGGGCACACATAAAAGTCCCAGTCTGCACCTCTTGAAAGTTGGGAGGTATGTATTAATATGGTGTATAAAATGACTCGTTACAGGTGTTTATCTATATTCTACAACGGTGACTGAGGGGGACATTTACTAAGCAGTGATAAGAGCGGAGAAGTGAGCTAGTGGAGAAGTGGCCCCATCAACCAATCAGCAGCTCTGTATCATTTTATAGTATGCAAATTATGGATGTTACTTCAGTGCTGATTGGTTGCCATGGGAACTTCTCCACTAGCTCACTTCTCCGCTCTTATCACTCCTTAGTAAATGTCCCCCTGAAAGTCTGCTTGTAGAACTGATATTTCAGTACAGCTGTCAAAATTATTTTTCTCTTCCCCCAACTCCAACTCCTCCACAAGCTCCCCTGTCCGTCTGAAGGAGGTCAGAAACACTTAAAATCCCCTAACAAATGATCAGACAGTAGAAAAAAGTTATATTACATGAATATATTACCCACTGGTCAGTATACATTTTTTGGGTATGGATCATTAGGTCGACCCTAATTAGGTAGTCGACTCCATGGACATGGAGAAGGCTGACAGGTACAAAAAGGTCGACATAACTTTTTTGGTGTGGTTTTCGGCGTCAAAGCACAGGGCACCCCAATTAGTGTACAGTGTTTCTTGGCAGCTCCGCTACCCTCAGCACAGATCATTATTTTCAATACTAGTTCAGGGTTGCGATCGTTAGGTCGACAAGCATTGGGTCGACCGCTAAAGGTCGACAGGGTGCCTAGGTCGACAGGTTCATTAGGTCGACATGTGCAAGGTCGACAGGTCAAAAGGTCGACATGAGTTATTCACAATTTTTTTAATATTTTTTTAGCTTTTTCATACTTTACGATCCACGTGGACTACTAATGGGAACGGTAATCTTGCCCGAAGCATGGCGAGCGAAGCGACCTAGTGCATATCAACCTTTAGTGGTCGACCCAATGCATGTCGACCTAATGTGTGTCGACAACGCCCCATACCCGTAGTTCACGTGGAGGGTAACGTATGAAAAAGTAAAAAAAAAATATAAAATGCAAAAAACCCTTAAAAAGTTGTGTCAACCATATGTGTGTCGACCATTGCCATGTTGACTATTTGAACCTGTTGACCATAAGCACCGTCGACCTTTTGTCAACCTGATGGCCATGTCAATCTTTTGATGTCTACCTAATGCATGTCGACCATTCGTGTTTGACCTATTATCTGTCGACAGATAGACCGGATACCATACTCCCTCCCCCCCACACACACACACAACTTGAGCCAGGCTGCAAGTGATAAGAAGTAAATGACGCAGACTAGGACGGAGAGTCGATTTTGGAAAACCACGCGCTCAGGTGACCGACGCACAGCGCACTGGATGCCCTTGGCGCTCCGCACTTATATACAAGATTGAATATAGAATACAGAACCATCTGTAAGCAGCTGCTTTAAATTAGGCGGCTCATGTTCACATTTAACATGCAAGCAGATTGGTGGCGAAAATATTTTTCACGCGATAAACCCATTATCGGATCTGAGGTGTGATAACCTTAGAAAACCATTAAAAACAAAATAACACACAAAAAAAAAAGATTATTTTGGAAAGGAAAATAAAAGCGACGGCGTCTGGCCACCCTGATCTTGTTACACGTTTACAGTTTAATATACGGATTAATGGGAGTCATGTGACTGTGTTAAAGGAGAACGCTTTGTTTGACTATCAGTCGTGCACAATGTCCTTATCTTAATGATGGATGTTAGAAATATGAATGACACATGTATAAATCAAAACAAGCAGCGCTTAATCCCAAGCCAAAGAGTATGCGAGGGCTGCGATAAGTTATCTGGATGTTTTTTTTCTCTCAAGGTGTCAACGAGTGAACTTTTGCCCCACACTGAGCAAATGGGCCGCAAACAATGACGAAAACACTGACCTGTGTACCCAATATCTGTAATACGTGGGCAGAACGCCGTTGGGTCCTTCCATCTGAAATTTAGCAATGAGCTTCTCCAGCGCACTCGCCGACCGCGCGATCAACACATCCACCCTAAGAGGATCAATATTTGTTTTATATCTCCTGTTATGTTCTGAGATGAGATCGTTGATGCAGATTGTAGGGTTACTGTTGCTGACGTTGAAGCCGCAGCCTAGGAATAGAATGCAAACAGTAAACGGTGATATGATCTGACGCCAGACACCGCTACTTGTGTATCTTACATGCAAGTGAATGTTGACAAAGTAGGAAAATACTCCAGGGCCCAAAAGGTAACAGCCAGCCATTTTGGGAGAGCCGGTGTGATTCTGGTCAGATTTAAAGCGGCAATTAGCTTAAAGGCAAAACCAGGTTGATTTTGCCTTTAAACTAATTGCCGCTTTAAATCTAGTGACTGTCTGGAATCACTCCGGCGAGTCACCGGCTACTACATATAGCCCCAAGACTTTCACTATGTACATCAGCATTAGCAATAGAGTCCTCAGAGTGATATAACGGAGCATTTCATACCGATCAGAATATGAAACGTATTTCCCATGAGCGTCGAGTTCACCAGGACTCCCCCGATCTTCATCAAGTTACCGTAATAAATATCATTCGGCCATTTCACTTTCAGTTCAATATCCTGTAGGGAACAATGACGTACAGTATAAAGACTTTAGTAATTAAACAATGAGATATTATTTACTTTCAACTGCAAGAGTCAAAACCAACAATATATCCAGCCAGGGCCATATTACCAGGGTGTTGTTATTATACAGGGATTAGTAACACCCAATAATACATCAAATAAGACCTCATCTCAATAAATATGTGTTCAAACTATCATCTATTACAAAAAGCAAATTCTTGTTTCCAAAGCTATTAGAGACAGTGGGGCTATCCAAGGACATGTATTTTCTGCATTGTAACTCACTCCAGTGTTACTCCTGCTTTGGATCATTGTCCGGCTGAAACAGACTTCCTCCCCAGTTTAGGCTGTCTGGCAGGGGGCAGCAGGTTTCCAGCCAGGATCCGTCAGTGATGGGAACAAAGATGCAACAGCTTCATACATCACAGTGGCCCTGGGGTTACGTGGATGGCGGGCAGTGTTTGATATAAGTGGCGCATGCAAGGGGGGTTTCTAAGTACCCGGGCCACCCTCAAAACTCTGAACAGGCTGTGATTGGAGCTGCCACGCATGCCGGGCATCACTGCAGGTAAGATGACTGCTGTGCTCACTTCTAAAGATTCTGATATATATATATATATATATAGATAGATAGATAGATAGATAGATAGATAGATAGATAGATAGATAGATAGATAGATAGGTATATCTTTTTATCTATCTATCTAACACCTCATTGCAAATCCTGCATTTGCCCCTGGATATATAACTTGAAAATATCACGGTGCAGACCCCTTTTACCTATATACAATATCCTCTACAACAGCCAATGGCTTTTGTAGCTCATTCAATGTCACAGATGAACTCGCTGTACTGTAGCTTCTCTGCCAACTAAGTTTACAGAGTAGTAACTTTTACTCTGTGCATCAAAAAGGACACTTTCAAAAGAAAGAGATTGCTGGACTTGCATTTAAGAGAAGGACGGCATTTCTTGGAAACACCTAACCCTGTGCAATTAGTAATTAATAAAACACCTTGTAGTTTACTCTTTTTCACCCACTGGCATTATTATTTATCTTTATTTAAGAAACAACACAGGTAGCTCCTATTCAGACTAATGGAGACTTTAAACATCAGGAGTAGAGCGCAGTTCAACTTCTTACATTTTGTTTTTGCATTGTGTATCAGTTCTTTATATTGCATTAATAGGGACTGGACAACCCCTGAACCTGCTGCACACCCCGACCCGACTGACACCCAACACCTCAGTGCGCAGATTACCATCACCTGTTTTAATTCTTTGTAAGGATATTCATATGCCTATCCAAAGCATGTTTAAATTGCTCTACAGTCTTAGCCTCTACCATCTCCGATGGGAGGCTATTCCACTTATCCACTACCCTTTTCTGTGAAATAATTTTTCCTTAAATTTCCCCTGAACCTGCCTCCCTCCAGTTTCAGTGTATGTCCTCGAGTTCTAATACTTCTCTTCCTTTGAAGAATGTTTCCCTCCTGAACTTTGTTAAAACCTTTGGTATATTTGAAAGTTTCTATTATGTCTCCCCTTTCCCGTCTCTCCTCCATACTTTACATGTTAAGATCTTTTAGCCTTTCCGGGTAAGTTTTGTGATGTAGGCCATGCACCATTTTAGTTGCCCTTCTTTGTACACTCTCTAATGTATTTATATCCTTCTGGAGATATGGTCTCCAGAACTGGACACAGTATTCCAGATGAGGCCGTACCAATGACCTATACAGTGGCATTATTACTTCTTTTTTCCTGCTACTGATTCCTCTCCCTATGCAACCAAGCATCTGACTAGCCTTACTCATTGCTTTGTTGCATTGCTTTCCTGCCTTTAAGTCACTTGAAATAGTGACTCCTAAATCCCTTTCCTCCTCAGTAGTTTCCATTATAGTACCCTTGATACTATATTTAGCCTTTGGGTTTTTGAGACCTAAGTGCATGATTTTGCATTTTTTAGAATTAAACTGTAGTTGCCATGTTCTTGACCATTTTTCAAGCCTAGCTAGGTCAACAATCGGGGTGTGTTCAATCTGCAATCTAAATTGCAGTGTAAAAATAAAGCAGCCAGTATTTACTCTGCACAGAAACAATATAACCCCAATATAACCCATCCAAATCTAACTCTCTCTGCGCATGTTATATCTGCCCCACCTGCAGTGCACATGGGGGGTAATTCCAAGTTGATCGCAGCAGGAATTTTGTTAGCAGTTGGGCACTGCAGGGGAGGCAAATATAACATGTGCAGAGAGAGTTAGATTTGGGTGTGGTGTGTTCAATTTGCAATCTAAATTGCAGTGTAAAATAAAGCAGCCAGTATTTACCCTGCACAGAAACAATAACCCACCCAAATCTAACTCTCTCTGCACATGTTATATCTGCCTCTCCTGCAGTGCACATGGTTTTTCCCAACTGCTAACAAATTTGCTGCTGCGATCAAATCTGAATTACCCCCAAAGTACAAACCAGTCAGCTCATATCTGTCATTTTCCAAACATGGCCTGCAACTTAGCACTTAGTAGCTGATTGGTTGGTACTTTCTCCCTTTAATTTGAAGTGGGTGTGGCTAGACCCACACAGTAGCCTATCAGAGTTCACTGAACCAAACCAACTTGAAGCTAACCAAACCATAACAGGACTGGGTCCACTTTTAACAGTGAACATACAGTAAGTGTGCAGGCTAACTTGCTCTTCCAGCTCTGTGGCCCACACTATATGTAATAGCCTGTGAGCAGCAGAAAATGGCATGATTCAAGCAATTTAACTCATATATTTAAAACAGCAGCTTGGTTTTTCCTTTTAAATAATGGCCACTTTAAATCTGCAGGCTAAATTGCCAATAATCAAGCCGGTTCCTGCAACTCGCAGGCTATTCCATATGGGCCCTCGTGCTTACCTGTATTCAGTTCTCCCCAAGTTATATGTACAAATTAGAGGTGCAGAGAACCTGGCTGCAGACCACGAGATAAACAGTAGTTGCAGTAATCACCAGAAGAACATAAGAGGGTCATCAAATCAGGGCACAAATCCAGGAGAGTTGACAGAGAAGGTCAGTGCCAACCAATGGTTACTACTCTATAATTAAACCACTAATAGTGAGGTTAGGGTGCAGTTTGGGCTAGGGCTGGGGTTGGGCTGCAATTAGGGTTAGGCTGCGATTAGGGCTAGGGATAGGCTGTGGTTAGGGCTAGGGTTAGGCTGCAATTAGGCTTAGGCTACGATTAAGGTTAGGCTGCGATTAGGGTTAGGCTGCGATTAGGGTTAGGCTGCGATTAGGGTTAGGCTGAAATAAAGGCTAGGGTTAGGCTGTGATTAGGAATAGGCTGGGGTTAGGCTGCAATTACGGTTAAACTGCAATTAGAACTAGGGTTAGGTTGTGGTTAAGGCTAGGGATAGGCTGTGGGTACGGCTAGGATTAGGCTGCGATTAGGGTTAGGGAAAGGCTGTAGTTAGTATTAGGCTGTGGTTAAGGTTAGGGATAGGCTGTGGTTAAGGCTAGGGATATCTGTGGTGAAGGCTAGGGTTAGGCTGTGGGTACAGCTAGGATTAGGCTGCGATTAGGGTTAGGCGCTGTAGTTAGGATTAGGCTGTTGTTGAGGCTAGGGATATGCTGTGGTTAAGGTTAGGGATAGGCTGTGGTTAAGGCTATGGTTAGGCTGTGGTTACAGCTAGGGATAGGCTGTGGTTAGGGCTAGGGATATCTGTGGTTAAGGCTAGGGATAGGCTGTGGTTACGGCTAGGGATAGGCTGTGGTTACAGCTAGGGATAGGCTGTAGTTAAGGCTAGGGATAGGCTGTAGTTAAGGCTAGGGATAGGCTGTAGTTAAGGCTAGGGATAGGCTGTAGTTAAGGCTAGGGATATCTGTGGTTAAGGCTAGGGATAGGCTGTGGTTACGGCTAGGGATAGGCTGTGGTTAAGGCAAGGGATATCTGTGGTTAAGGCTAGGGATAGGCTGTGGTTACGGCTAGGGATAGGCTGTGGTTAAGGCTAGGGATAGGCTGTGGTTACGGCTAGGGATAGGCTGTAGTTAAGGCTAGGGATAGGCTGTAGTTAAGGCTAGGGATAGGTTGCCTTTAGGTTAGTCAATACGTTATGGAAAACTGCATTGTCAAAATGCCCACATTCACAACTTCAACATTCTGAAAATGTCAACACTATGCCAGTATCGACATCTGACATGTCACCATTTAGCCCATGTCAACATTCTAAATGTCTAGTTTTTGTACCACACACCACAGGAGGTGCACATCATGCACCAGTCTTTGCGTAGGCTGTGTACACAAAACGCATTTTGTGCATGCCTTCGCCACGCCGGACTGTGACGTAGATCAGCGTTTAGCTGAACAGCATGGCAACAATTAAAAACAAACAAGATAGCAATAAAATATTTATATCAGACGTTCTTCCATAAGAAGCCACTTCTATAGGCTACATGTAACTTGTTGCATCATTAAGATCCGCTACCATATTAAATATACACTTGTATAAATTATTCCTCCCCTGACTGCAGGACACCAGCGATAGTGCAGCTAGAACACCTGTCTCTACAAGATCCCAGCCAGAACGATCGCCCCTAGATCCCGACCAAATGCTTCCATTATCTAGGCAGCCATAGCATCATTTGCAGAGACCCTGGTAACGTCACCCCCCACAAGTACTGCAAAGGTGGAATCGCACTGTGCTTTCTCTGCCAATTCCATATGACTGTGGCATTCAGGAAAGCACTTCCATCTGCATATATTTAGCGGTTGGGCTGCTAACGTTTCATACAGAGCTCCCTATGGGCGAGAGACAGATATGTGCCCCATAAGGCTTAGAGAGATTTAAGGGAAAAATGTTTGAGGTTTGGAAACAACAGCGGGAGGCGGTGACTGAAGTGCCGGATTACTGAGCTGTGAGTAAAGGTAATGGATGAGGAACAGGCCGGCGTTCATGAAATCAGCCATGACTGGACCTAACACTTCAACTCTCTGTCCACGCTAAGACCTCTAATCTAGGCAGAGCTTGCACGACTGATAAATGGGCGCAAGGCATGAAGATTCTAATACATGGGGATGGGGGCTAGGCGGAGAGAGAGAAGTGTATAAAAAGCCGTAGTGTAAATGTGGGGAAGTCACTGGTATTAGGGAAGATGGGAAACATATGCTTGTGTTAGGGGATTGTGTAGGGAGGCAGGAAAGGTTTATAGTCCGCAGTAAGACAGGGCGAGCAGCAGCAGCAGCAGAGAGCTACGAGGTGCTGAGGGCGACTGACTGACTCAATAAATGCAGTTACCTTCAACCTCTGTCATGTACTGCAACATAGGGCAACTGTGCACTCTCTGTCATCAAGACCCAATTACACA
This sequence comes from Pseudophryne corroboree, assembly GCF_028390025.1. Lineage (NCBI taxonomy): Eukaryota > Metazoa > Chordata > Amphibia > Anura > Myobatrachidae > Pseudophryne > Pseudophryne corroboree. The sequence goes on from NC_086445.1 coordinate 1,002,806,876, forward strand.
AACGTAGCTCATTAAGAGGCAGATGTATTAAGCCTGGAGAAGGCATAAGGAAGTGATAAACCAGTGATATGTGCAAGGTGATAAAGGCACCAGCCAATCAGATTCTAACTGTTAATTTACATATTGGAGCTGATTGGCTGGTGCCTTTATCACCTTGCACATATCACTGGTGTATCACTTCCTTATGCCTTCTCCGGGTGTAGTACAGCTGACCGGCGGTCTCCTGACCGCCGGTCAGCTTACCGACACCGGGATCCCGGCAGCATACCGACGCCGGGATCCCGGCGGGGAAGGGCGAGTGCAGCAAGCCCCTTGCGGGCTCGCTGCGCTCGCCACGCTGCGGGCTCGGTGGCGACCTGCGGTCGCCACGGGTTCTATTCCCACTCTATGGCTGTCGTGGACACCCACGAGTGGAAATAGTCCCTGTTGGTCGGCATGCCGACCATCGGGACAGTGACCCGTCGGGCTGGTGGAGGAGGTCATGTGACTGTCGGTCAGCTGACCGGCGGTCACATGAATACCACCCCCTTCTCCAGGTTAATAAATCTGCCCCCTAGGAGAGGAACCCCGCTTTACGTTATAGAAGGCCAGTAAATGTGCCTATAAATGCAATGCAGAAAATAAAGTTACACATGAGATAAGACTGGAATAGTTATGGTGTGAAAAAAAAAAAAAATGCTTCACGATTTTCCGCTAAAGTAACGATGCAATTATGGGCGAGATTTATTAAATCTTGGAGAGAGATCAAGTACCAACCAATCAGCTCCTAACTGCCACGTTACAGGCTGTGTTTGAAAAATGACAGTTAGGAGCTGATTGATTGGTACTTTATCTCTCTCCGCTTTAACTTTCTCCAAGGTTTGATACATCTCACCTATGTCAATAAAATGACTGAGCAGCTGTGTCCCAGTACAACTGTCCTCAGAACACGAGAGGCAGATATCTAGTGTAATATAAAAGGTTGTCTCTTATATCTAGTCATGCAGGGCCGTAACTACGTGTGTGCCAAGGGGGCTTGGCACACAGCGCAGTTGCCCTGGGGGCGCACGGCCAGCGGCATGTAATGAGTCAAATTGACTCATTACATGCCGCCTCTGTGACTGCGCCGTGCGCCGCGCTGGAGGAGAGAAGACAGGAGCGCCGGGCAGCGGAGGAGGAGGGAGGGGGAGCAGAGAGCCGCAGCAGCGCTATTTGATTGGTAGTAAGCGCTGCTGCAGCATCCCCCTCTCCTTCTGTATTGGCTGCCTGGCGCTGCTGTGGATGCATCCCAGCATCCACAGCAGCGCCAGGCAGCCAATACAGAAGGAGAGGGGGATGCTGCAGCAGCGCTTACTACCAATCAAATAGCGCTGCTGCGGCTCTCTGCTCCCCCTCCCTCCTCCTCCTTCTCAACTGACTTCACACTGCACGGAGAGGAAGCTGCACGAGGAGCCTGTCAGCGGGGAGAAGGTAAGTATATCCCCCTCTCTCTCTCTCTTTCTCTCTCTCTCCTGCAATGTGTAAAAAGGGGTCCCATCTGCTGCAATGTGTAAAAAGGGGTCCCATCTGCTGCAATGTGTAAAAAGGGGTCCCATCTGCTGCAATGTGTAAAAAGGGGTCCCATCTGCCGCAATGTGTAAAAAGGGGTCCCGTCTGCCGCAATGTGTAAAAAGGGGTCCCATCTGCCGCAATGTGTAAAAAGGGGTCCCATCTGCCGCAATGTGTAAAAAGGGGTCCCATCTGCCGCAATGTGTAAAAAGGGGTCCCATCTGCCGCAATGTGTAAAAAGGGGTCCCATCTGCCGCAATGTGTAAAAAGGGGTCCCGTCTGCCGCAATGTGTAAAAAGGGGTCCCGTCTGCCGCAATGTGTAAAAAGGGGTCCCGTCTGCCGCAATGTGTAAAAAGGGGTCCCGTCTGCCGCAATGTGTAAAAAGGGGTCCCGTCTGCCGCAATGTGTAAAAAGGGGGACTGGCTGCCGCAATGCGTAAAAAGGGGTCCCATCTGCCGCAATGCGTAAAAAGGGGTCCCATCTGCCGCAATGCGTAAAAAGGGGTCCCATCTGCCGCAATGTGTAAAAAGTGGTCCTGGCTGCCGCAATGTGTAAAAAGTGGTCCTGGCTGCCGCAATGTGTAAAAAGTGGTCCTGGCTGCCGCAATGTGTAAAAAGGGGTCCTGGCTGCCGCAATGTGTAAAAAGTGGTCCTGGCTGCCGCAATGTGTAAAAAGGGGTCCTGGCTGCCGCAATGTGTAAAAAGGGGTCTGGCTGCCGCAATGTGTAAAAAGGGGTCCTGGCTGCCGCAATGTGTAAAAAGGGGGACTGGCTGCCGTAATGTGTAAAAAGGGGTCCTGGCTGCCGCAATGTGTAAAAAGTGGGACTGGCTGCCGCAATGTGTAAAAAGGGGGACTGGCTGCCGTAATGTGTAAAAAGGGGTCCTGGCTGCCGCAATGTGTAAAAAGGGGGACTGGCTGTCGCAATGTGTAAAAAGGGGGACTGGCTGCCGCAATGTGTAAAAAGGGGGACGCTGTCTATTGTAATGTATAAAAGGGGCTCTAACTGGTGTAGTGGCGCTACTGTCCAGCGTAATTTGAATAATGGAGACTACTGTGCACCGTAGTGTGAATTGCTATCATTTTGTTGCCACGCCCCTTCCCGTGAAGCCACGCCCCTATATATTTTTCACACGCCTACGGCGCGCACTGCGCCTATCTTGTACGGGGGGGGGGCGCCAATGTCAGTTCTTGCACACAGCGCTAAAATGCCTAGTTACGGCACTGTAGTCATGGATCTACAGGCGCCATTTCTGCGCTACACAGTAACTCACTGATGTCACTTGTTGGAAGGGAATTGACCTATCGACTAGATGCTCCCAGCCCCGCCCACCACAGTGATCAGCTGCATCACCCTTGCAGTGCTCTCACAGGGGGGAGAAGTCGGTAAGTTTGGGGCATATAATGCTTGGTGTCTTTACTGTAATAAGCACAATATAATTCCTTTCTGCATTACACTAAAATATTGACAGGCTACACATTCAGGTTCACTTTCTAACATATGTTTTTCCTTAATTCCAGGGGCTGCATTATTTAAGTGAGTGGAAGGAGACAAATTCATCAGCCATTTTAGTGGTTGCACTGTGTAAATGAGAGGGAGGAGACTGACGCATCAGCTCTTCCAGTGGTTGCACTATGTTAATGAGAGGGAGGAGACTGACACATCAGCTGTTCCGGTGGTTGCACTATGTTAATGAGAGGGAGGAGACTGACACATCAGCCGTTCCAGTGGCTGTACTATGTCAATGAGTGGGAGGAGACAGATTCATCAGCCGTTTCAGGCGCTGCACTAAATCAATGAGGGAGGAGACAAATTCATCAGCCGTTCCAGGGGCTGCACTATGTAAAAGAGTGGGAGGAGACTGACACATCAGCCGTTCCAGTGGTTGCACTATGTAAATGAGTGGGAGGAGACTGACACATCAGCCGTTCCAGTGGCTGTACTATGTCAATGAGTGGGAGGAGACAAATTCATCAGTCATTCCAGGGGCTGCACTATGTCAATGAGTGGGAGGAGACTGACACATCAGCCGTTCCAGTGGCTGTACTATGTCAATGAGTGGGAGGAGACTGACACATCAGCCGTTCCAGTGGCTGTACTATGTCAATGAGTGGGAGGAGACTGACACATCAGCCGTTCCAGTGGCTGTACTATGTCAATGAGTGGGAGGAGACTGACACATCAGCCGTTCCAGTGGCTGTACTATGTCAATGAGTGGGAGGAGACAAATTCATCAGTCATTCCAGGGGCTGCACTATGTCAATGAGTGGGAGGAGACTGACACATCAGTCATTCCAGTGGCTGTACTATGTCAATGAGTGGGAGGAGACAAATTCATCAGTCATTCCAGGGGCTGCACTATGTCAATGAGTGGGAGGAGACTGACACATCAGCCGTTCTAGTGGCTGTACTATGTCAATGAGTGGGAGGAGACAAATTCATCAGTCATTCCAGGGGCTGCACTATGTAAAAGAGTGGGAGGAGACAGATTCATCAGCTGTTCCAGTGGTTGCACTATGTAAATGAGTGGGAGGAGACTGACACATCAGCCATTCCAGGGGCTGCACTATGTCAATGAGTGGGAGGAGACAGATTCACCAGCCGTTTCAGTAATGTAACTAGAAAGAGGACACTTCCCATTGCACTAAAGTAAGTTTTCCTATGAAAAACTTGACATACCACTTGGGTAAAGTCTGCAAATGATGGCAGTAAATTTGTACCTATATTTTGTTGAGAAATGGTAGCCGGTTGGAATCTAGCACCAGCAGTTGCCATCTCACAACATGAACAAATCTCTGAATGACTCCCCCTAAAACTAAAAAGTTAGTTTTTTTGGGCACTGACCCTTATTTTATATGAAACAACATAACTATCGAGCAGTAGAATAGGTAAATAAACACTGTTATAATCTGGAAGGCCCTACCTCGTATCCAGGCATGGATCTCACAGCCTCCACCACAGCCAAAGCCATAAGGTGTTGGACGAAGGCGATTCTCTGTCCCAGCTGCGAGGACAGAGGGACAGAGATGAGTAATGTCATTAAGGCACATCCTTTCGGGCTGAGCCAGACGTTCCCACCGCGACCTGCCGAACAACAATGATCCAAGTTACCCCTGCAGTAATAACTGTATAGCATATGATCTAATGGGGGTAAATCATTTAATACTGTGAACAGTTACAGTGTAGAATAATTTAGTCTTTCTGGAAATGCAGGAAAATACATCCTCTCGCATTTTGATCAGCGGATTCGTTTATAAGTACACTGCAGTAAAGGCGTGCAAGCGCAAGTTAGCTACGTCCCTTTAAAATGCGTCCTGCTTTGTGTAATAGCATCTTGGCGTGTATCTGCATGTCCATAAGCTGGGTGAGCGCTTACCACCTGGCGACGATGACTGTCGCGTCTTTGCTACAGACGCATCTATTCACTCTATCGAGTCGATTCAATCCAATGCGATGGATGCATGCTTTTTGGAACGGCACATTGTGAATGCCTGCTTTGCAAGTTCGCGCAACAAAGCCCCTTGCGGTCTCGGTGGCTCGCCACAGTTTCTATTCCTACTCTGTGCTGACCGGCGGGCTACTCAGCGTTCAGGACCCCGGCGTCGGTATTGTGACCAGCGGTCGAGTCACATAACCGTATCCCGTAGGTCCCACCAAATAGGTTCCATTTAGCACACTAAGGTGTAGCTAAAAAAAGTAAAAGCTAGTTTGTACTCATGAAGCCTTTCAGGGGTCATATAACACCATGGGGTCCTATTGGGTGAGAAGGGACGAGTCGCAGATTTTTACATGCAGCACTATGATGGGCCAAACAAGGGGCCTAATACACAAAAAATTGAGAGATCACGTCTGCGCTCGTCTGCGAATGCTGAACTAAAAGAGGATGGGTAAATAATACACAGTCTCTGATGAGAGGATAGTTACTAAATTAGGTTGGTTAGCTTAATAATGTCCCGTGATGTCGTTAATACTCGTTGAGCCACTGTTCGTGTGTCTTTATTAATACTTCTCCGAATTGGATCTTGAGTGGATTCGTATCCTCAGTCACGTTGGACCGTAGTGGGTTTCTTCTGTACGTTGTCTTCAATATTCGTTCTCCGGATTTTCTCCTGTACTTCCGTCCAGGGTACCAGGGTAGTTCTTATCCTCAAGAGTTGGAGACAGAGAGACAGAAATAGCCGCTGATAGTGTAGTAGGCGTGTTGAGAAGTGGCGTTTTAGACTAGTAGGGAGATCTTAAAAAGAAGTAGCAACTGATGGTTGCGTACCGTACTCACGTGAGAGACGTGATGTACCCCTCGCGTAAAGGTATCTTTGGTGTTCGTGTGTTTTTCTCCTCTTCCTCCAGGCAGGATCCTATACGGTTTTTATCCTCGGGCGTGTAAAAGGAGATGGAACAGTTGATAGTGTAGTAGGTTTTTAGGTGAAGTGGATGGTTACTAAACAGCAATTCACTCTTCTAAACTTATCACTTATAGTGGGGGAGTGCGTACCGTACTCACATCCATGCAGGAAGGTGGAAAACACATAAAGGTATCTTTTCTTAGGTCGACGAGTTGTCATACATGGTCACACTCATGCAGATTAGATAGGTGAAATGAATAGTGGGCGTACCCAACTCACACTGTACGATGCGGGAACTTGTATATAATGGTATCTTTGGGATGGTCCGGCTGGTTCTAGAGTTTCCTTATTCCAGACTCTATTCCACTCATTTTATGCATGAAAAGAAACGAAGTGGGGTGTCATTGAATGACACATTTAAAATAATTTATTGCTCAAAAATTTCTAAAATAACATAAAACTGCCAATCGACTCTAGGTAAGAAAGGGGGGTGTACACGGGTGAAATGAAAGGTGTTAATATCCGGATTTTCTCACCTTAGTAGATACCGTCCCAGTCAGTCCCTAGTAGTCCTGGCCCTCACACCAACGCGTTTCGACTATAGAAGTCTTTTTCAAGGTGTGTGCTGAGGGCACTAGTGCCATTATTTATACCCCTTAGGCAGGAAGTCATGTGATGTGGGTGTGGTTACCAATTACAAAACAATAAAATTCAGCATGAAATACATAATGGCAATAATTATTGCCTATAGCAAACAATGAGCAAGCCATATAAATGTTTAAAAGATTGCTGTGTAAGTCATTTTAAAATATATTTGGTGTTTAAAAGAACTCGACACGTCACTTCCGGTATTTGGAACGCATGTGGTTCCGGAAGTGGCGTGTTTGCAGGGAGAATAAAATGGTACTGAAATGGTACTATTCGAGATAATGTTGGTGCAGTGGGAGCACAGAGATTGGGTTGCCCAGAGCAACTTTATGTTGCTGACAGGGCTTCCCGGCGGCTGAATGCAAAGCGCCGCTGAACGAGCGGTGGAACGCATATACCGGAAGTGACGGTAATGCGTTCCACCTGCTGGGGGGAAGACGCGCGCTTCCGGTGGGCGGAAATGACAGGTGGCTTGTGCGTGTCAAGTACTGGGAGTGGAACGCACGCGATCCCGGAAGTAGCGGGAGATCTTGCGTGCGTTCCACCCAAGGGGAGGGGTGTGTAGAACTTTATTTCTGTTGCGTTCCAAGGGAAGGAAACAAACTATTTTAAAAGGGGATAGTAATGCCTGACTTTTCGGGGGTCAGGTATAAAAAGTGGTCAGAAGGAAAAATTTTAAGAAATGAGGGTTGGAGACCCATCAGGTACAGGTGCTGGTTTTTACCAGTACAGTGCAGCCTTTTAAAAATGTCTCCAATTGTGGACAAACATTTTTTTTTTTTGTGTGCAACTTAGATGTCCCATGATAGCAGTATATACACAGGAGAATGTATACAGCATGAGTAATAACAGCCGCAGGACTAAGGAACAATAAAATAACTGCTATAGTACAATTGGAAAGAGGTTCACTGAGTAATGGTTATATACACAGGAGAATATGTCCGGCATACGTAGTGACAGCCGCAGGACTGGGAAAAATGAGTGCTATAATACAAAATATAGGAGGTTCACTGAGTAATGGTTAGCGTGAAATATGCATACGTGGGCAATTTAAAGATTGTATGCGGCTAATTAAAAAGGTCCCATAGTTACTGCCACAGGACTAGGAAAAAATATAATAAAGTGAAATTGGCCCATTGGGAAGAAAAAACTGTCTTTGGAGACCATGCTTTTGGGGCGAACCTGGTGCTATGGAAACGTTACATAGACGATATCCTCTTCATTTGGAAAGGGGATTCAGCCTCGTTGGACAGCTTCTGTGACTTTCTGAATACTAACGACCGAAACATAAAGCTCACATACCAGAGGAGCACAGAGAACGTCAATTTCCTCGATTTGTCAATATTTATAGAAGAAGGCGCTATACACACTAAAACATACACCAAGCCAACGGATTGCAATTCGTTCATTCCTTCAAATAGCAACCATCACCCCAACTGGTTATCATCAGTACCTGGTAGCCAGTTCCACAGAATAAGGAAAAATTGTTCCAAACTAAGGGATTATCGCAATCAAGGCACTCTAATGAAAGACCAATTCAGGAAAAAGGGATATGAAACCAGATTATTGGATGCGCCATATGAAAAATACCAACAAGCAGATAGGGAATTGATGATACAACCCACCACGTCGACAGAAGACCAGAGACAGAGACGGGGAGGTGATACAAATACAGTTACCTTCATTACTAAATATAGCAGCCAATATAAGGGGCTTGAACATATTGTAAGGAAAAACTGGGGACTGCTCCTCCAGGACCCCATACTCAAACAATACATATCGGAGAAGCCTAGATTTGTATATCGTAAGGCTGACAACTTACGCAAAAATCTAGTAAAAAGTGCACTGGAGGTCCCTAAAAAAACGACCACCATTAAGAGCAAGGGCTTCTACAGATGCGGCCAATGTCAAATGTGCCGCAATTGCAAAAGCAACACAACTGTAATAACAAGCTATACATCCACCAGCAATAAGAAAAAATATGACATCAGGGATTTCATCACGTGCGACAGCAAAAACGTCGTCTATTTAGTACAATGCAAATGCAATAAACAATATGTAGGAAGAACAACCAGGAAATTAAAAGAAAGAACGAGCGAGCACCTTAGAAATATAAAGAAAGGTCTCCCTACCCATGGAATCTCTGCCCACTTCAAAGAGAAACATGACTGTAAACCGTCAGAGATATCATTCTTCTGTGGCATTCAAGTGGTGACAGGAAATTGGAGAAAGGGGAATATTGAAGAAAAACTTGCTCAAACTGAAATGCGAAGTATTTTCAATTTAGGCACCTTGAAACCCAAAGGTCTTAACTTGGAATTCGAAACCAAATGGTTTCTCTAAGGGCTCTGGACCTTCCTCCAACCCCTCCTTCAGCACTGGTTCCCCCATTGAATCCCCTCACCCACCAGTTATCTTCCTCGCCCACCTTGTGCCAGTCAGACGAGTATGGAGCGAACCAATTTCACTTTATTATATTTTTTCCTAGTCCTGTGGCAGTAACTATGGGACCTTTTTAATTAGCCGCATACAATCTTTAAATTGCCCACGTATGCATATTTCACGCTAACCATTACTCAGTGAACCTCCTATATTTTGTATTATAGCACTCATTTTTCCCAGTCCTGCGGCTGTCACTACGTATGCCGGACATATTCTCCTGTGTATATAACCATTACTCAGTGAACCTCTTTCCAATTGTACTATAGCAGTTATTTTATTGTTCCTTAGTCCTGCGGCTGTTATTACTCATGCTGTATACATTCTCCTGTGTATATACTGCTATCATGGGACATCTAAGTTGCACACAAAAAAAAAAAAATGTTTGTCCACAATTGGAGACATTTTTAAAAGGCTGCACTGTACTGGTAAAAACCAGCACCTGTACCTGATGGGTCTCCAACCCTCATTTCTTAAAATTTTTCCTTCTGACCACTTTTTATACCTGACCCCCGAAAAGTCAGGCATTACTATCCCCTTTTAAAATAGTTTGTTTCCTTCCCTTGGAACGCAACAGAAATAAAGTTCTACACACCCCTCCCCTTGGGTGGAACGCACGCAAGATCTCCCGCTACTTCCGGGATCGCGTGCGTTCCACTCCCAGTACTTGACACGCACAAGCCACCTGTCATTTCCGCCCACCGGAAGCGCGCGTCTTCCCCCCAGCAGGTGGAACGCATTACCGTCACTTCCGGTATATGCGTTCCACCGCTCGTTCAGCGGCGCTTTGCATTCAGCCGCCGGGAAGCCCTGTCAGCAACATAAAGTTGCTCTGGGCAACCCAATCTCTGTGCTCCCACTGCACCAACATTATCTCGAATAGTACCATTTCAGTACCATTTTATTCTCCCTGCAAACACGCCACTTCCGGAACCACATGCGTTCCAAATACCGGAAGTGACGTGTCGAGTTCTTTTAAACACCAAATATATTTTAAAATGACTTACACAGCAATCTTTTAAACATTTATATGGCTTGCTCATTGTTTGCTATAGGCAATAATTATTGCCATTATGTATTTCATGCTGAATTTTATTGTTTTGTAATTGGTAACCACACCCACATCACATGACTTCCTGCCTAAGGGGTATAAATAATGGCACTAGTGCCCTCAGCACACACCTTGAAAAAGACTTCTATAGTCGAAACGCGTTGGTGTGAGGGCCAGGACTACTAGGGACTGACTGGGACGGTATCTACTAAGGTGAGAAAATCCGGATATTAACACCTTTCATTTCACCCGTGTACACCCCCCTTTCTTACCTAGAGTCGATTGGCAGTTTTATGTTATTTTAGAAATTTTTGAGCAATAAATTATTTTAAATGTGTCATTCAATGACACCCCACTTCGTTTCTTTTCATGCATAAAATGAGTGGAATAGAGTCTGGAATAAGGAAACTCTAGAACCAGCCGGACCATCCCAAAGATACCATTATATACAAGTTCCCGCATCGTACAGTGTGAGTTGGGTACGCCCACTATTCATTTCACCTATCTAATCTGCATGAGTGTGACCATGTATGACAACTCGTCGACCTAAGAAAAGATACCTTTATGTGTTTTCCACCTTCCTGCATGGATGTGAGTACGGTACGCACTCCCCCACTATAAGTGATAAGTTTAGAAGAGTGAATTGCTGTTTAGTAACCATCCACTTCACCTAAAAACCTACTACACTATCAACTGTTCCATCTCCTTTTACACGCCCGAGGATAAAAACCGTATAGGATCCTGCCTGGAGGAAGAGGAGAAAAACACACGAACACCAAAGATACCTTTACGCGAGGGGTACATCACGTCTCTCACGTGAGTACGGTACGCAACCATCAGTTGCTACTTCTTTTTAAGATCTCCCTACTAGTCTAAAACGCCACTTCTCAACACGCCTACTACACTATCAGCGGCTATTTCTGTCTCTCTGTCTCCAACTCTTGAGGATAAGAACTACCCTGGTACCCTGGACGGAAGTACAGGAGAAAATCCGGAGAACGAATATTGAAGACAACGTACAGAAGAAACCCACTACGGTCCAACGTGACTGAGGATACGAATCCACTCAAGATCCAATTCGGAGAAGTATTAATAAAGACACACGAACAGTGGCTCAACGAGTATTAACGACATCACGGGACATTATTAAGCTAACCAACCTAATTTAGTAACTATCCTCTCATCAGAGACTGTGTATTATTTACCCATCCTCTTTTAGTTCAGCATTCGCAGACGAGCGCAGACGTGATCTCTCAATTTTTTGTGTATTCGGTTTTTAGGGGGTTGAGTGACCACCTGCAGATATCACCACTGCTGCTCTCTGGGGCGCGGCAGTCCTTCTAAAGCTCCTTTTAGATTCAGTCTTTCACTCATTCAGGAGGACCACTGCTGCCCCATAGCGTCATCATGTTTTCCCACAGAAATGTGAGGAAGGATAAATTTGATAACATATTTAATAACAAACATGATTCTATTGAATTAGCAGATGAAGATTTAGAGAATGTTATGTCTAAATTAGAAAGAGCATTGATCAAAGAAGGAAAAATTTGGTGGGAGGTAGTAGCATTAGAGAGATATCTGGCCGAGGAAATTATACCCAGAGGGCTTAGAATCGATAAACTACCCACTTTTACCAACAAATCACCAGCCTTCGAAGAAGAATGGGTTCGCATCATCGACTCTTGCTCCATGTCCCTAATGAGACTCATAGTTCGAGAAAGAAGTAAAGATCTGAAAGAGCTAGAAACGGAAATTGAGACACTTAGAGGAACTGTAGAGCCGTTGGCAGATTTGCCAGACTTTAAAGATATGGAACAAGACATTATTGAAAAAATCGCTACAAATGAGAAGGAGCTAATGGAAAAAAAGAAGAAGAAGTATCTTAGGGATATGAATGACTTCAAGGAAGGAGTACAACACCAACAAACCAAAAAGGAGAAAAACTTTTTCAAAAACAAGGAAATCCATAACAGAGTAAGATTCGAAAGAAATGAAGATTGGAGAACCCCCGAATGGAGACAAAACTGGAGGCGGATTGAACATAGAATTACTCCACGAAGGAACCCCTACAGACAAACCTGGACACCCAGACAAAGAGCCCAGACGCCCAACGAACAACGGACCTACCCCAGAAGAAGATATTCACGGGACGAACTCCATTACCAGGACGGATATAACACAAGACGTCCTTACAAACGGACCTTTGAGGATAGGAACCAACGAGAAGACAGAATTTTGGAATACACCAGAAGATGTACCTCCCCCGAAATTACAAGAAAAGCTTCCAATAGATCCCACTCGTATAGGAGAAACGAAAATAACGATGACGTTTTTTTAGAACCAAGCAGGGGCCGTCACAACAGAAGACGCTAACAAGGAGAGGGAGACGAGGAAAGACCTCATCCAAAAAACATCGATCACTATACCACAAAAAAAAGACCAAAAAAATCACTCCATCTAGGACCAACAATTCCATAGAAATCGGTGAGACGGAGAACACTAATCATGAGATCGCATTTACTAAGATCTACAATCTCAGCAATCATGTCCTCACCAAAGACGAGGAAAATGTCCTCAAGAAGGGATTAAAGTATGCACCTTCCAGCAAACTGGACAAGTTTGAGGCTTATATTGATCTGCAACGGTTCATAAGAAAATTGACTTTAAAAAAATTCTTTCACGATCAGGATATCTCCACCACCCATAATGATCAAAGCGCGTCCACGTTCAAACCAAAGTCAACTTTCTTCCCCACCTTTAAGAAGGGGTGCTTTATTGAGAGCTTTGAACGAATTGTCAAAGACGAACTCGAAAACAGCGTTCTTAAGAATATAACTAAACCAAATATGACCAAAGCAGAAAGAGAGGCTCTAAAGAGTCTCCAAGATAACCATACCATAGTGATTAAACCAGCGGATAAAGGGGGTGCAGTGGTTATTCAGAATGTAGAAGAATACAAGAAGGAAATCGAAAGACAACTAAACGACGGTAGAACTTACAAGAAACTTAGAGGAAACCCGTCGGAGGGAACGTCCAAAAGAATGACAGATCTACTAGTAAAATACGAACGCAAGAAAGTCATCACTGATAAAGAACGTGACTACATCACCATCACACATCCGTCCCTACCAGTTATTTACACTCTTCCAAAAATTCATAAGGATAACACACATCCACCAGGCCGACCCATAGTAGCTGGCACAGAATCAATTACCTCCAACTTATCTCAATATATCGACCATATTCTACAGCCACTTGCACAAAATACCAGATCATATCTCAAAGATTCTACAGCAGTTTTACAAGAACTACAACTCATCAGTTGGTCACCAGAATTTATCCTCGTCACAGCAGATGTTACATCTCTGTACACTGCCATCAGTCATCAACATGGCCTGGAAGCCACCTCTCATTTCTTAGAAGCAGACTCTATGGATCACGACCGCATGACCTTCATTTTGGAAAGTATCGAATTCATCTTAACCAATAATTTTTTCTGGTTTGACAATTCATTTTACCTACAATTACATGGCACAGCCATGGGCACCAGGTTCGCCCCTAGTTATGCCAATCTCTTCATGGCCCATTGGGAAGAAAAAACTGTCTTTGGAGACCATGCTTTTGGGGCGAACCTGGTGCTATGGAAACGTTACATAGACGATATCCTCTTCATTTGGAAAGGGGATTCAGCCTCGTTGGACAGCTTCTGTGACTTTCTGAATACTAACGACCGAAACATAAAGCTCACATACCAGAGGAGCACAGAGAACGTCAATTTCCTCGATTTGTCAATATTTATAGAAGAAGGCGCTATACACACTAAAACATACACCAAGCCAACGGATTGCAATTCGTTCATTCCTTCAAATAGCAACCATCACCCCAACTGGTTATCATCAGTACCTGGTAGCCAGTTCCACAGAATAAGGAAAAATTGTTCCAAACTAAGGGATTATCGCAATCAAGGCACTCTAATGAAAGACCAATTCAGGAAAAAGGGATATGAAACCAGATTATTGGATGCGCCATATGAAAAATACCAACAAGCAGATAGGGAATTGATGATACAACCCACCACGTCGACAGAAGACCAGAGACAGAGACGGGGAGGTGATACAAATACAGTTACCTTCATTACTAAATATAGCAGCCAATATAAGGGGCTTGAACATATTGTAAGGAAAAACTGGGGACTGCTCCTCCAGGACCCCATACTCAAACAATACATATCGGAGAAGCCTAGATTTGTATATCGTAAGGCTGACAACTTACGCAAAAATCTAGTAAAAAGTGCACTGGAGGTCCCTAAAAAAACGACCACCATTAAGAGCAAGGGCTTCTACAGATGCGGCCAATGTCAAATGTGCCGCAATTGCAAAAGCAACACAACTGTAATAACAAGCTATACATCCACCAGCAATAAGAAAAAATATGACATCAGGGATTTCATCACGTGCGACAGCAAAAACGTCGTCTATTTAGTACAATGCAAATGCAATAAACAATATGTAGGAAGAACAACCAGGAAATTAAAAGAAAGAACGAGCGAGCACCTTAGAAATATAAAGAAAGGTCTCCCTACCCATGGAATCTCTGCCCACTTCAAAGAGAAACATGACTGTAAACCGTCAGAGATATCATTCTTCTGTGGCATTCAAGTGGTGACAGGAAATTGGAGAAAGGGGAATATTGAAGAAAAACTTGCTCAAACTGAAATGCGAAGTATTTTCAATTTAGGCACCTTGAAACCCAAAGGTCTTAACTTGGAATTCGAAACCAAATGGTTTCTCTAAGGGCTCTGGACCTTCCTCCAACCCCTCCTTCAGCACTGGTTCCCCCATTGAATCCCCTCACCCACCAGTTATCTTCCTCGCCCACCTTGTGCCAGTCAGACGAGTATGGAGCGAACCAATTTCACTTTATTATATTTTTTCCTAGTCCTGTGGCAGTAACTATGGGACCTTTTTAATTAGCCGCATACAATCTTTAAATTGCCCACGTATGCATATTTCACGCTAACCATTACTCAGTGAACCTCCTATATTTTGTATTATAGCACTCATTTTTCCCAGTCCTGCGGCTGTCACTACGTATGCCGGACATATTCTCCTGTGTATATAACCATTACTCAGTGAACCTCTTTCCAATTGTACTATAGCAGTTATTTTATTGTTCCTTAGTCCTGCGGCTGTTATTACTCATGCTGTATACATTCTCCTGTGTATATACTGCTATCATGGGACATCTAAGTTGCACACAAAAAAAAAATGTTTGTCCACAATTGGAGACATTTTTAAAAGGCTGCACTGTACTGGTAAAAACCAGCACCTGTACCTGATGGGTCTCCAACCCTCATTTCTTAAAATTTTTCCTTCTGACCACTTTTTATACCTGACCCCCGAAAAGTCAGGCATTACTATCCCCTTTTAAAATAGTTTGTTTCCTTCCCTTGGAACGCAACAGAAATAAAGTTCTACACACCCCTCCCCTTGGGTGGAACGCACGCAAGATCTCCCGCTACTTCCGGGATCGCGTGCGTTCCACTCCCAGTACTTGACACGCACAAGCCACCTGTCATTTCCGCCCACCGGAAGCGCGCGTCTTCCCCCCAGCAGGTGGAACGCATTACCGTCACTTCCGGTATATGCGTTCCACCGCTCGTTCAGCGGCGCTTTGCATTCAGCCGCCGGGAAGCCCTGTCAGCAACATAAAGTTGCTCTGGGCAACCCAATCTCTGTGCTCCCACTGCACCAACATTATCTCGAATAGTACCATTTCAGTACCATTTTATTCTCCCTGCAAACACGCCACTTCCGGAACCACATGCGTTCCAAATACCGGAAGTGACGTGTCGAGTTCTTTTAAACACCAAATATATTTTAAAATGACTTACACAGCAATCTTTTAAACATTTATATGGCTTGCTCATTGTTTGCTATAGGCAATAATTATTGCCATTATGTATTTCATGCTGAATTTTATTGTTTTGTAATTGGTAACCACACCCACATCACATGACTTCCTGCCTAAGGGGTATAAATAATGGCACTAGTGCCCTCAGCACACACCTTGAAAAAGACTTCTATAGTCGAAACGCGTTGGTGTGAGGGCCAGGACTACTAGGGACTGACTGGGACGGTATCTACTAAGGTGAGAAAATCCGGATATTAACACCTTTCATTTCACCCGTGTACACCCCCCTTTCTTACCTAGAGTCGATTGGCAGTTTTATGTTATTTTAGAAATTTTTGAGCAATAAATTATTTTAAATGTGTCATTCAATGACACCCCACTTCGTTTCTTTTCATGCATAAAATGAGTGGAATAGAGTCTGGAATAAGGAAACTCTAGAACCAGCCGGACCATCCCAAAGATACCATTATATACAAGTTCCCGCATCGTACAGTGTGAGTTGGGTACGCCCACTATTCATTTCACCTATCTAATCTGCATGAGTGTGACCATGTATGACAACTCGTCGACCTAAGAAAAGATACCTTTATGTGTTTTCCACCTTCCTGCATGGATGTGAGTACGGTACGCACTCCCCCACTATAAGTGATAAGTTTAGAAGAGTGAATTGCTGTTTAGTAACCATCCACTTCACCTAAAAACCTACTACACTATCAACTGTTCCATCTCCTTTTACACGCCCGAGGATAAAAACCGTATAGGATCCTGCCTGGAGGAAGAGGAGAAAAACACACGAACACCAAAGATACCTTTACGCGAGGGGTACATCACGTCTCTCACGTGAGTACGGTACGCAACCATCAGTTGCTACTTCTTTTTAAGATCTCCCTACTAGTCTAAAACGCCACTTCTCAACACGCCTACTACACTATCAGCGGCTATTTCTGTCTCTCTGTCTCCAACTCTTGAGGATAAGAACTACCCTGGTACCCTGGACGGAAGTACAGGAGAAAATCCGGAGAACGAATATTGAAGACAACGTACAGAAGAAACCCACTACGGTCCAACGTGACTGAGGATACGAATCCACTCAAGATCCAATTCGGAGAAGTATTAATAAAGACACACGAACAGTGGCTCAACGAGTATTAACGACATCACGGGACATTATTAAGCTAACCAACCTAATTTAGTAACTATCCTCTCATCAGAGACTGTGTATTATTTACCCATCCTCTTTTAGTTCAGCATTCGCAGACGAGCGCAGACGTGATCTCTCAATTTTTTGTGTATTCGGTTTTTAGGGGGTTGAGTGACCACCTGCAGATATCACCACTGCTGCTCTCTGGGGCGCGGCAGTCCTTCTAAAGCTCCTTTTACAAACAAGGGGCCTAATGCACACCTGATCGCTGCTGTGTGTTTTTGCAACAGCGGGAGATCAGGTCTGAACTGCACATGCGTATGCACCGCAATGCACAGGCGCGATGGCCCGCGGCGCCAAGGAGCGACTGGATGGTGATGGACAGGCAGAGGCGTTCGCTGGGCAGGAGGGGGCGTTCGCTGGGCGGAGTTGGGCCACCGTTTTAGGGGCGCAGTCCGGGCAACGCAGGCATGCCTGAACCGAGCGGGGGGCGGACCACGGCGGCTGCGTGATGTCACACAGGAGCTGCGCGACGTCACACAGGAGCTGCGCTGGTGGGGAGCTACCCGCATGTCAGGGCGGCTGATCGTAGCCGTGCAAAATTTTGCGCTGCTACGATGAGGTCTGAATTAGCTCCAAAAATCGGCTAGCCTGGAGGTACTGTTACTGCGGAATACAGCCACACTTACTCGCAACACGAGCAGACTTGCAGCTAATAGGATCCGGCCCCTAATAGGAATTCTCTATATTGTTCAATACTCATACACCAACATCTTCTATTATGGAACTTTAATTTCAAGGGTGTTTGTTACCTAGCATCAAATTTGTGGGCTACACTAACATCCAGGTCCCAATTTATATGATACATAGGCTAGTACCTAGAGCGGTAAGTGGTGATGCATCATTCTTTTCTACTCTTCTATACTAATAATTGCAAGTGACATGCTCCAAGAAGTGCAGCATATCATATCGCTCTTTAAATTTAGCGTCTCATTCGCATCACAGACTCAGCAAAACACCACTCACTGTGTGCTAGAGACGATGGGCTTTGACTAAAACCCAGCGCATCCGATCGTGTTTATGTCTGAAATTTAAAAGGGCAATGCTTTTACTAGCAAAACACAGAATCGCCCTTTTAAATTTTGGGCATAAATACGATCGGAAGCGCCGGGTTTTACAACTTGACACTTCATAAATAAACCCTTAGATCATTGCAACGTTTGTTATATTCTATTTACTATAAAAAAGGACACTTTCTAAAAACAATCCATTTAACAATGACTATGCGCTCGTACTTCACAAAACTATTTATATTAATAATAAAATGAATGACAGAAGTCCCCTGTCAATTTGGAGATGCTCACTCTCCCAATGGCTGTTTAACAGCGAATTCTCCTGACAGGAAAATTATAAAATTCAGCTCTTTCAACACGTTATGGTTGGCTGTGTGTCAAAACCACTGACCAATCAACGCTCTTGACACATGGCAAGCTGCAATGTGTCAGGAGAGTGCCGATCCCACTACCTCCTGATATCAGGGACAGGAGAAGCTGCCACTGAACAGTCACTGGGATGGTGAGTATTTCCCTATGGACCTTTTCGTCTCTGGGTTGTCCTGACTAATGCACGGACATCTGGGCATTTATCTCTAGCAAAGGAAAATCAGAAATTTGGTTTATTTTATATTTTAGTAGAAAACTGCTCTCATTTATGAAAGTAACATTAAGGTATAAATTTTATGTTGTTTAAAAAAATAAAAACAATGTAAGTTAAAAAAATTCAAGGCAGGATTTGCGAAGCAGATATGTACGAAGCATTGAGGACTACAATGAAAAGTTTGGTCTAACGTGGGCTATACATCAGATGGGTGATTCCCTAATGCTAATCGGCGGAAATCAGTGATATGGCTGGGAATCTGGAAAAAACTGCATGTTAAAAAAAACTGACTTGCCAAACCAATCAGTGGGTGGTATTCAAATGATATATCACGCCCAATCTCCTTTCTAAAGTGATCCCCGTTATTGCGCATATCGCACCCATAGTAATCAGGTTCAGCTGTGTCAAGGTTTAGGGCGCCTCGCTACCCCTGGGATAGCGAGCTGAAATGATGATACCACGCCCGTCAGCAGAAACAGAACGGGTGTGGAAGGGGGTGAAAAGAATTGAATACCACCCATTGTTTGGTTGTCATTTGTGAATCAATGATTTCCAACATGTTGGAATACCCTGATCCCGGCATTGGGAGAACGGGAATTGCCCCGATTCTCCCCTGATGTAAGGGCCCCTATAGTCTGGTGCAGTTAGTTTTTATACTGTAGTTCCAACACTTTTTTAGCTCTGACGTTTTAATGCTTACATGTCATAAGTATGAACTATTTGAATTATTACACCATGTAGGCAAAAGTGATTGGACACGCACACACGAAAGCAAGCGAAATGGTGTGCTCCAACAGCAGGCATGTGTACATGAAGGTATAAAACCGGTAAAGGGGCACTGACTAGATCATTTGCTAATGAAATGGCTTGCCGGAAGGAGCTCACCGAGTTTGAAAAGGGGATCATTGTAGGATGAGCAATGTCATGTTTCCAGGGTGACGCTGGACTGCTATACAGAACATTCAGTAACCCGGATGGACTGGCCAGCTGAAAGTCCAGCTCTTAACCCCACTGAGAACCTCTGGGATGATTTGCAGCGACGGTTGTGTTCTAGACCTTCTTCAGTGTCGAAGTTGGTCACTGCACTTTAGGCGTAATGGCAAAACATACCACTTGCTGTTGTCCAGGAACTTGTGGAAAGTTTGCCAAGAAGGGTGTCTGCAGTAATCACTGCACGTGTGGACCTACTGTTGTCGATAAAATCTCATTGATCTATTTGCTATCAGTGTCCAATCACTTTTGCCTACATAGTGTATTAAGGGGTATATTCAATTGATGTTGGATCCTTTACGACGGAAAGGATCTGACATTTCAGTGTTCAATTCACGGCCAAATCCAACAGGATTTGGCCATTCCCGACAATGCCAATCCGACTTTTTTTACAGTCAGATTGACATTGTCGGAAGCGGGGCTAAAACCTGTCGGATGTGGCCGCGAATCCGACAAAACACGTGGATCTGCGGCTAATCCACGTGCTTTCCAACAAGTCGGATTTTCTGACTTGTTGGATAAACGGGAGTTATGGCCCATACACACGGTGAGATTCGGGCTACGCCTGATTCTCACTATGCGACAGAGGCTAGATCGGCACAGTCAGTATCACAAGCACATAATGAGTATACTTGCGACTGGCTATGTGCAATTTTGGCTAAGTGTCAATTTTGACTATCTCTATCTCTTCTATAGAGATAGTCAAAACTGACTTTCCTGCACAGTCTATCTATTCCTGCGATGCCGACCGCGCATCGGCATCGAATCAGGATCGCAAGGTGACTTTCATCTTGCACTCTGCACTAAATTTTCTTACGATTTTGACTATAAAGTCAAAATCGTAAGAAAAAATCTCACCGTGTGTACACACCATTAGACTGAATAGGTCGAATCTGGATTTGACCTTAAACTCCCGTTTTTTCGGCAAGTCGGGAAATGCGACTTGAATTGAATACACTCCTAAATCTACAAATGAATCGCTGTTTTCCACCAGTGCACAATCTCTTCCCTACAAGCGATGTTTTTTTCTGCATTACATTAGGAAAGTTGGTTCAGGTTGATCATACAGTAAAAATGGCAGATAACATCTTAGCGATAGATTGCGTGTGAACGTTCCCAACATCTGATATTCCCCAGTGATAGAGTGACATAGAATACAATATAAAGGCTTAATTATATGGATACAGGACATAAAAAACCCTCTTCCTCTTGGTTGAGTTTTCAGAAAGTAAATTCCAAAATCATGTTTTCTTAATTGAAAAAAAAGAAAAGAAAAAAAAAAGTCTCCTGACCTTTGCCTTGAGTCTGTTGAGTCGCAATAGCGATTAACCCCATTTCCTTTGGTTCGTGAAACATCAGCCTGGAAGTGATGGGAAAATAACTGGTCAGTTAGCACAGGAAGCAGAGACAAATAAAAAGTAATTAAGTGTGAAATGAGCAATCAGCATCACTTTGCAAGAATCATTTTAGCAGTGAGGAGACTGACAAAACACCATACACCCTTACACTGCTGGCAGGGGACGCACGGTAAGTGTGCCTGTTACAGCGGGTGTGGTTCATTAGGGCGACATGAGTTAGATCGACATAGACGTGCATTAGGTCAACATGATCACTAGGTTGACATGTGCTAGGTCGACATGGAAAAAGGTCGACATGAGGTGTTTTTTTTTTAAACTTTTTTTGGTGTCGTTTTCTTCGTAAAGTGACCGGGAACCCCAATTAGTGCACCGTGTCCCCTCGCATGGCGAGCGAACTTCGGGCAAGGTTATCGTTCCCAATTGTAGTCCACGTGGATCGTTAAGTATGAAAAAGGTCAAAAAATTGAAAAAAATTGTGAAAAACTGATGTCGACCTTTTTCCGTGTCAACCTAATGACCATGTCGACCAAATGTGGTCTACCCAATGTCCGCCATCCATTACAGCAGGGGTTCGTCTATTTTGGCCAATTTCGACGACCTATGTCTTTACTCAGGCTTTTACACCGAAGAGGGCCCCTCATTTTGGGAGACACTTATTCGGGTGATACAGATGTCCCTAATTATACCAGAGACTTCTGCTGCAGAGTGGCAGAAGGTGTGTAACAAAGATTCACAATCCAACAAATTGACAGCTATAACAGCCAGCTCCTGATTGGATGAGTGCTGTGGACATATAGATTGGTAAATGCTCAATTAGCTTAGTGATATCATTCAGGTGCTCGAAAGGAAGGGGTATTTCTGAGCAAGAAAAAAAGCAATTGGTTTCCCCAGCACCCTGAATGATAACAGTAACCAGATATAAATCCCACATGATAATAGAATTCAGAGATCTTCGTTACACATATTTGCGCAAATGTGTGGTTAAGCCCCAAAGCCGCATCAAGGCCTCTCTGTATATTTGGGGTCCCTAGCGCTATATCTAGGTGCAGGGTGTGGCACCCCAAAACACCAGCATAAGCCAGAAAGCCCAGCGTGGCATACCAGTGTAAAAAACTATGGTGTTAATAAATTAGTATTTAGGAAGCCGAAGCTATAGAGAGGGTGATACAAACATGAAATGTAATTAAAATAGAGAAATAGTGTTAGAAAATGAATAAGTGAAAAGTGTTAATAGAATGTAAAGGTATGCCACACTAAAGCCATCCAGCTCAGCCAGTCCAGAGGCACCACACCTCACACCTCCATTACCCCAATCTGGGTCTAATATTAACCAGCGAGGAGCCACATGATAATGGCTCCTTACTAAAATATGTCTAAGCTAAGAGCTACCTACCTTGGAGCAACCCCATAATGCTCCATGTGGCATGTCAGGGCCTGCACCTCCTCCTAATGCAGGAACCTCTCTGCCTCTCACAACAGACATATAGATTGGTAAATGCTCAATTAGCTTAGTGATATCATGCAGGTGCTCGAAAGGAAGGGGTATTTCTGAGCAAGAAAAAAAGCAATTGGTTTCCCCAGCACCCTGAATGATAACAGTAACCAGATATAAATCCCACATGATAATAGAATTCAGAGATCTTAGTTACACATATTTGCGCAAATGTGTGGTTAAGCCCCAAAGCCGCTTCCTAAATACTAATTTATTAACACCATAGTTTTTTACACTGGTATGCCACGCTGGGCTTTCTGGCTCATTCTGGTGTTTTGGGGTGCCACACCCTGCACCTAGATATAGCACTAGGGACCCCAAATATACAGAGAGGCCTTGATGCGGCTTTGGGGCTTAACCACACATTTGCGCAAATATGTGTAACGAAGATCTCTGAATTCTATTATCATGTGGGATTTATATCTGGTTACTGTTATCATTCAGGGTGCTGGGGAAACCAATTGCTTTTTTTCTGGATGAGTGCTGTGGTCAGCCAATCAGAAGCCAGTAAGAATTTCTACCAGTATGTGGATTTTGGCAAAAGTCACCAGTGCAAGTTAGTATGAGGGCTAACCATATCAGACTAACATTGGCCCTCATTCCGAGTTGATCGCTCGCTAGCTACTTTTAGCAGCCGTGCAAACGCATAGTCGCCGCCCACGGGGGAGTGTATTTTTGCTTTGCAAGAGTGCGAACGCCTGTGCAGCCGAGCGGCACAAAAACCTTTTGTGCAAAATAAGACCAGCCCTGTAGTAACTTATTCTGTGCGATGATTGCTGCGACGAAGGTCCCGGAATTGACGTCAGATACCCGCCCTGCAAACGCATGGATACTCCCAGAAAACGGTCAGTTGACACTTATAAACTCTCACTTCCTGTCAATCTCCTTGCGATCGGCTGTGCGAATGGAATAGTCGCTAGCAGTGCAAAACAACGATGCTCTTTGTACCTGTGCGCATTGCACCCCATACGCATGCGTAGTTTTGCAGTTTTTTAAATGATCGCTACGCAGCGAACATTGGCAGCTAGCGATTAACTCGGAATGACCCCCATTGTGCATGGTGGCACTCCGGTAAGATCCATAATCAGGAAATGGGAAAATGCTGCAAAATACATATTACTATAATTTCCATTGCTAATTTCTTAAGTTAACTTTAATGTAATATAGTTATGTTTTTGACTTATGTTTCTATTTCAAGGTAATGTATATGGTAATTCTTAATAAAATAAGCAAGCGTTGTTAATTGGTCTAATATTAAAAATTAAGTCTATAAAATTTATGATACTCATTTTATGTAAAAAAAGCTTCACTACGTTAAGAAATACAACTCATTCAGATGTCTTTGTATAAGATGGCAAAAAATATTACTGGATTACTATTTGAAAATATTTCTAAACATTGCACAACATTTCCGAAATCCATCCATTTGTACAAACAATTCCATTTAATACAGTAGTTGAAAACAAATATTCAGCCGCTTTAGGGAATTTTCACATCTTATTTAAAAATGAGGAGCCCATTTATTAACGAGTGATAAAACTCATTGCGAGTGATAAAACTCACTGAGGGTCTGATTTATCAATGAGATTTATCATATGTAAGTTTTAAAAATCAATGTGTTTGATAAATGGTGCTCCAGCCAATCAGCTCCTGTTGTGTGTTTGAAAAATGACAATTGGGAGCTGATTGGCTGGAACACAATTTTATCGTACGCAACAAGCTTTAAAATTCATTGCCTATGATAAAACTCATTGATAAATCAGCCCCAGTATGATAAATGGTGCTCTAGACCAGGCCGGGCCAACTTGTGACTCTCCAGCTGCTGTGAAACTACATGTCCCAGCATGCACTGCCACATATTTGCTATTAAGTAATGCTAAAACTGTGGCAAGGCATTCTGGTAAGTGTAGTTTCACAACAGCTGGAGAGCCACAGGTTGGCCAGGCCTGCTCTAAACAATCAGCTCCCAACTGTCATTTTTCAACCACAGGACAGTTGGGAGCTGAACACACGACAGTTGGGAGCTGAACACACGACAGTTGGGAGCTGAACACACGACAGTTGGGAGCTGAAAACAGGACCGTTGGGAGCTGAAAACAGGACCGTTGGGAGCTGAACACACGGCAGTTGGGAGCTGAACACACGGCAGTTGGGAGCTGAACACACGGCAGTTGGGAGATGAACACATGACAGTTGGGAGCTGAACACACGGCAGTTGGGAGATGAACACATCACAGTTGGGAGCTGAACACACGACAGTTGGGAGCTGAACACACGACAGTTGGGAGCTGAACACACAACAGTTGGGAGCTGAACACACGGCAGTTGGGAGATGAACACATGACAGTTGGGAGCTGAACACATGACAGGAGCAGATTGGCTAGAGCAGCATTTATCATACGCAATGAGTTTTATCATTCACAACATTGATAAATGAGCCCCTGAATACAGATTTATTCTGGGATTCTGTTTACCATATTTCTATGTGTATAGGATGCACCCCAAGAAAAGGCAGTCAAAACACTTTAAAATAAATCCACCAGAAACACCGCATCCCCATAATCAGCACATAATTTGTCTATCTGGGGCGCACTTGTAACAGTTCTGTACAATGTTCAGGAACTGTGATTGAAATGCACCAGAATGTGTCTCTTCTTCTGTTGTTGCTTCTACTTCATTTCACCCCTGGTAGCAGCTGTGTCACTGTACTATATTGTCAGTGGAGCGCAGCAATAAATAGACAAGCTGGGAACCTGGTAATTGTTCTTGGAAGGTATACAGCATATGAGGAAGAATGGTCATGGAGTTACCGGCAGCCATGTGTACTGATAGGATATGGGCACAGGCTGGCAAAATGAGTGATGCTTAATATATGTTGCCCAACATGAGGTATGGTGCAGTGTTAACTGCCACTATATTGCAACACATCTCTAAAGAATATCTCACTGTAAGTGCCGTAGAGGTGTTTAAAAACACCCTCGCAAGCCATGCAAGGGGACGCGTTGCACTAAAGGGGTTTTTTTTGTGGCACAAAAGTGAAAAAACATTACAAAAAATTTAAATATCGTGTCAACCTTGTTTCCATGTCGAACTTTTCCACTGTCTACCTATTCTGCAATGACCTTTAGACCCTGTCGACGTTTTGCATGTCAACCACTTGGGGTCGATCTAATGACTGTACACCTTTTTCATGTAGATCTGATAATCCACACCCTTTCTTCTCACTCAGCACAATATACAAGGGTGGTACAATAAGTAAGGTCACTTGTGTAATGTTCTCCATTTCATTTTAACTTCCCACCAGGCCAGAGCAGGTAGACCACTGCTTCCCCTCATGGCCATTAAGCTTGCGCCTCATATCCTTCATACTTCCCCAACATCAGGTGTAAGGTGGCAGGGTTGGCGGAAACATGGTCACACACTGAGGTGCGGAATGTAATCAGATTTCTGCATCTAAAGGGCACATCAGCAGCTGAAAGTCATCACCAGCTTGTCCAGGTGTATGGTGATAATGTCACATCATGGAAACAGGTTTGGTGCACTGCCTTTGATAACGGCAGGACAGACATTCAAGATGAGCAGCGATCCGGCCGGCCAAGTACGTCCACCACTGGCAGTGCACCAAACCCAAACCTGTTTCCGTGACATGATGTTATAACAGTATGGTGTCTACAAAATATCGACATTCAGAATAACAACATTTCATTGTGTGGGAGTTCCCCAGTATGCAATATACCCAACAATAAACAGTATTGGGTGCCCAATCCACAGGAATATTGCTTCCTATTCTACTGAAGCTGAAAAACTTTATAGCAAATTAGCATTAGAACTATGGCGTTGCCACCAAGAGTTTTCCAATCATTTCAAAAAAGCACCTACAAATAATGCTGAATCCACACTGACCAACTCAAGGAAACTACCCAAAAAAACAAAACAAAAATTAGATATAGACAGCCCAATTTCTACCTTACTTTGCGAATTATATAAAACTTAAATGATGGTGAAGCAAACAATATTATGTAAGACATGTGAGCTACATACACCGCTATGTTTCACCTTCTAAACTTGAATGATTGCAGAAGTGGGAAGCCCATTAGCTAACTCAAGTGCACCAAGCAATCAAGGGTGGATGGGCATGTGAAAACGTGGACATCTGAAAATGTACAGATCTGCTGCGACACAAAGTCCTACACTTTGTAAATGAGCCCCATTTCATAATTCAAACACAATCTATTCATCTTGGTCTCCAATCAGAAATATCCTCAAAGAGTAAAGCCTGAATGAAAGACAATTATTATAAAATTGGTCCCAGACATAAATTAGGTCATCACGCATGTTTGCGTGATGATCTAATTGCAGCTGAGGCACATGCAGATCACACCAACAGAAGAAAAAAAGGACTGGGGGTGGTAAATATAATGGATCGGGAGGGAGCTGGGGTGGGAGTGGACAGGGAAGAGAAAGGGCAGAGGAAGCTACTGAAGGGAGGGACAAAGGTAAGGGTAAGATAAGCATATAATGAGAAGACTAGCAACAAGGTATGATTCTTCCGAGCTCCCAAAGAATGTCAGTCAGTACAGGACAGAATAGTCCTTGGCATATATTAGTACTATCCAGTCCTTGGATATCCTAGAAATTAGGACCAGCTAGGAGATGCGGGGGGTAACCACTGATTGCTTCATCAAAGTTGTAATATTCATGATTGAGCAGTGGGGAAGAGGTGAGGTTGGGAGGGGGAGTGGTGATGACATAGAAAATAAGCCCTGGATCACAAACTTCACAGATTTGAGCGGATGGTCCCAAGGAATGCGGGAGTACACCCCAAACTTTGAGTGTCCTTGTGACATTACGGCAGAGTGGGCAAGTATTGTGTGGTGCAAATCTTATTGGGGTTTGAGACTATGACCCATATTGTCCCCAAAGTACTTTAGCTATGCTTCTCATTTCATACATTGTGCTAACACTCCACCTGTTGAAGAACTAAAATTCCCAGCATGGCCCGGCAGCAGCTAATGGACTATAAAAAGCCACAGGTTGCTTCTGTGTTGTAGATAAACTAAAACATTTAAGCTCGACTAGCCTTTAAAATCCACTTTAAACAAGCCCCCAGTATTTGAAGCCAAAAGCAGGATCAGTTTTACACATCTATTCTGAACAGAAATTGGTGTTTATTGTAATATAAACTTTGGGAGAAACAGGAGATGGAAATCTTATGGGAGTGTAATAAAAATAAACAAACATTAACAAATTATATACGCTCAATGATTACATCCTTTGAATTTAACAAGTGTGTATATTTCATTTGGCTAGAATGTAACAGACTAACTAGCTCTGTAATAATAACCAGCGTTGTAAAATTATAAAAACAAACATGGGATAAAAGAAAAAAGCAAAGATGGGCACATGAATAATATTTGAGTATAAAATAAAGGATAATCAAGCCATAATTATTGGTGTCTGACCAATTAAGTTACAGAATATGCAGCAACCCTGCAGGATTCCGCTGTACGACTGCACAATATTTAATGAGAAATAGGTTTCAAAGTGATTTCTTTCCCGAGAGATCTAATTAGACTTTAATAACATTAACATTAGACTACATGATGAATAGCCTATACATGCTGAGGCTGACGGTAATAGCTCTTTACACAATAAAAGGTCTTAAGGGGAAAATGGGAAACATTTATTACAGAAACAGAGAACCTGAATTAGCAACACAACTTGAATTTTGGGAGAGGGTTTAGTAATTAAAGGGATACATACAGAATGATTATACATAGTGGGGCTTATTCTGAATTGAATGAATCTCAGAACTGATGCAAATGGCACATTTTTGCAAACAGCGCCCGTGAGATGGGAATTTAGGCATATTTGCATATGTCCCTCCTATGCCGAGTCTTTTCCTAGAAATAGGGCGCTTCAGGGCGGGAGCAAGGCAGTGACATGAGATTACACTTAACGCCCGGACTGGAAGTGTGTGATTCAGTCCTGCATATGGGGAAGGGAGAGGGGTGTCACTGGGGTCAGTGACACCTGTTACGCTGACAAGCCCCCCAAAAAAGGGGCATGGCCTTGTGGCCTGACCCCGGTTTCGTCACTCCTGGGCCATGTCTGACATTCCCGGAGAGGCTGGGCTGCACCGGAGACTCATCTGGCTGCAGTGCCAGCTCCTACTCTGTGACAAGAGCTGGGTGCTGCATATAATATCACACTGCAGCACCCAGTTCTCGTCACTGAGGAGGAGCTGGCATTTTGGTGTCACCCTACGGGTATTGCCTGCACCCTCGCTAATGACGCCATTAGGTAGGGACAGGGCCGGCAACAGAAATCTTGGGGCCCGGTACAGTGATTTCTCTGGGCCCCCCTAAGATTATGTACATATTAAAGTTTAACAGAATTTGCTGTGTTATATGAGCAACTGTTTATATATATATATATATATATATATACTAGGTGCTTCATCGCGCCCTACGGGCGCTCTTCACACCATCGCAAGGGGCTACGCCCCCTTAACCCTTGCATGCCTTTCTGGGGTTCAATATTTGTGTTATATGGAGTATCACCTGCATTCCTTTGTTAGTGGTTAAATATTGCACAATGAAAGGGTGTGCGATGGTGAAGGAGGCGCAGCCCCTTGCGACGGCGTGAACAGCACCTGCAGGCCACAATGTACAGAATGTAGCGGGTGCGGGGGGTACTGCGGATGGTGTCTGTAGATGCTGCGGATGGAGGGGGGGCGGAAGTGGGGGTGGGGCCCGGATGGGGAAGGGTTGGGAGGTGCTGCGGGTGGGGGAGGGGTAGAGGAGTGGGGGATGCAGATGGGGGAAGTGTCCGGAGGCACTGCAGGTGGGGGAGGGGCAGGGGTGCCATGGGTGGGGGAGGGGCAGGTGTGGGGATGTTGCAGATGGGTGAAGGGTTCCGGAGGTGCTGTGGGATGGGAAGGGGCGGGAGTGCCACTGGTGGGGTAGGGGTCCGTAGGCGCCATGGGTAGGGGAGGGGCAGGTACGGGTGTTGCGGCAGATGGGGAAGGAGGTCCGGAGGTGCTGCAGGTGGTGGTGGGGCAGGTGCGGGGGTGCCATTGGTGGGGGAGGGGTGGGTGAGGGGGGGACCGCGGATGGAGGAGGGTGTCTGCAGATGCTGCGGGTGGAAGGGGGCAGGTGTGGGGGAGACATATAAGGGGGGTGAATGGTGGAGGGGGCCTGGAGATTGCTGGGGGTGGTGAAGGGGCGGAGGAGTGGGAGCCGCGGGTGGTGTAGGGGGTCTGGAGGTACAGCATGTGGGGGAGGGGTGGAGTGCCGCATGTGGTGGAGGGGAAGGTGCGGAGGTGTGGTGCATTGGGGAGAGGTCTGGAGGTGCTGCGGGTACTGTACCTGCCAAAAAGGTAGTTGGAGGGTATGCAGTAACAGGGCCAGGACAGGGGTGACAGGGTCAGAACAGGGTTGACTGGGCCAGGACAGGGGTGACAGGGTCAGAACAGGGGTGACAGGGTCAGAACAGGGGTGACGGGGCCAGGACAGGGGTGACGGGGCCAGGACATGGGCGACGGGGCCAGGACAGAAATGACAGGGACAGGATAGGGGTGACAGGGTCAGTGTAGGGGCGGCAGGACCAGGACAGGGGTGACAGGGCCAGTATAGGGTTGACAGGGCAAGCACAGGGGTGACAGGGCCAGGATAGGGGTAGCAAGGCCAGCATAAGGGTGACAGGGCCAGGATAAGGGTGAAAGGGCCAGGATAAGGATGAAAGGGCCAGGATAAGGGTGGCAGGTCAAGGCCAGGGGTGACAGGGACATGACAGAACACAGGGCACGGGAGAGATTGGTATTAGGGACAGAACAGTGGTGACAGACAGATGTGTCTTACCGGAGTCACTGCTGCTGGCTGCTGCTGTTCCACTCCAACCTGTTGGCATCTGCTGCTGGTGGAGACTTGGCATGGCTGACTCTCTTAGGCTGTATTCCTGCTTCCTCTGCCCGTCCGCATCACTCCCCCCCTCCTCAGTCACACACCGCAGACCTCGCGCAGCTGCCGGGCACTGTGGTAAGGTGAGACTGGGAGTGACTGGTTAGCCCCCAGGAGATGCTGCGGCTGGAGGGAGGAGGGGGTCATAGCATGCACGTGGCGCGGACCTCACGGCTGCTGGGCACTATGGTAAGGGGAGACTGGGAGTGACTGGTTAGCTCCCAGGAGACGCTGATGCTGGAGGGAGGAGGGGGTCAGAGCCTGCAAGCAGCGCGGACTTCTGCAGCGCTACCCGCCGGCTAAAGTGTGTGAAGGAGCTGGGCGCAACTCACTGCGGGTGGCAGCGCTGCAGCTAGCGGTGGGGTCGCAGGGGCTGGAGATAACAGAGGCAGTACGGAAAGTGCACAGCGGCTGGTGACCCACAAAACTACAGCTAAGAAGCGTGGAGTGTGCCAGAATGTGACGCTCCTCCCTGCCAGAGAGACCCTGCTGAGTATGCTGATGTGGGGGTCAAGTATGGCATACCCCCTCACACACCCCCATACCTCCCAAATGTCCCAATTTTCGTGGGACAGTCCCATTTTTGGGGGTCTATCCCGCTGTCCCACCCGTAGGGGGGGGGGAGCAGTTGGAAAGCTCCTGTACTCGCTGTTCTGCTTAGCAGAGCAGCGGAGAATAGTGGAGACAGAGGGAGAGGGGGCATCAGGGGGTACGGATTAAGGGGGGGTTCCAGCAGCAGAGCCGGATTAAGGGGGGGGGGGCAGGCGGTACGTACCGTTGGCCCCACAGTTTTAGGGCCCCCCCCGGCTCGAGTAGCTCTGTCCCAGCTCTGAAGCTCCCCGTCCTGCCAGCAACAGCGGCAGCATTGTGCTACAGTCAGCACACGCTGCTGCGTATTGGCAGGTCTGTGGTGTTGCAGGGAGGCAGCAGTCTCCCTGCTTTCTTCTGCCTGTGCGGGTGTGTAGGGGGGAGCGACCACCTCCTCTGGATTTAGCCCTAGCTGAGGGGCCAAAATTCCATAAAAAAAAAAATAATCCTGGAATTTGCATAATGGGGCGTGGCCTCGCGTCCCGCGATTAGGTCACGCCCCCAACCCACAGCAGGCACAGCAATGAGATAGGGCTCCCCTGTCTCAAGTACCCTGTGCCCCCCGGACTCATAATCAGCCCCTGGGGGCATGCCAGCAGCTCACAGAGCGCTGGGCATGCCCCCTCACTGACGAAAACGGGGCATGTGCCATGTCCATACTATCTGCTTCTGCAGCTGCTCCTAGTGTCCTATAGATTTGGCCAGATCTGTGACTCATTTGACTAACTCCGCCCACTGTTGTGACTCCGCCCAGCGTTAGCAAATGAATCACAAGATCACAGATCTGGGCTATTATATAGGAGATATACACACACATATATAAATATGTATATCTCTCCATACTCCCCCACACTCGGCTTCCTCTCACACACCCCACAGTCTCTCTCCCCAATGACTCCATGCTGCATTCCCAGCTCCACCACCCCATCCCAAAGCACTGTATCCCCTCACCAATCCACTCTTACCCCAGGGAGAGACTAGCCTGCGCTGCACTCCCCAATATCCAGACCCTAATACCACACAGCAGGTACCTTGCGGAACTCACACCACACCAGAAGAGGCCAGCACAGGGCACTGGAATCCCAGCCAACAGCGCTGCTATGAGTGGACTCACACTCACGCTGCACAGTCACTGTGTGTGTGAGGCTCCTGTCACTCTCAGGCTGCTCCCACACTGGCTACAGCTCGCTGTCCTATTTAGATAAGACGGCTCACATCCCTGCCAGGCTCTAAGTGGCATCTCCTTGGGGCCCCTCTGATCCTTGGGGACCGGTATAGGTGTCCCCTTTGACCCCCCCCTGTCACCGGACCTGGGTAGGGAAGCCTGTTTCCGACATCTCTGGGGGTATGGTATGGCTTATCCAGATGCCGGGATCCCGGCTGCAGAATGCCGGTGGGGGGCAGGAGCACAACGAAGCCCCTTGTGGGCTCGGTGGCTCGCTACGGAATTTATTCCCACTCTATGGGTGTCGTGGACACCCTATGAGTGGGAATAGTCCCTGCTAGTCGGCATGTCGACTGTCAGGATTCGGAGGGGGCTTGATGTAGGGATCGGTATTGCACCTAGCACGGGGCATACGCATGTGCAATAGTTTGATAATCGCCTGCTGTGCGAAAATGCACAACAGAGATCAGGGCTGAATCGGGCACTTAGTTCCATGTATACATCAAATTAAACATAACAACATAGCAATAATCTACATAGACTTACTGTCACTTTAGGATAATTTGGGGAAAAATACTTAATTTTCCTAATTAATTGCCTCTGTGGCCAAGATTATGACAGTAAAACTGATAGAACATTCCAAGAAATAATAGCAATACACAGGTCAGCCAATCAGAGCGACGCTGCTCGTGGGCAACAGCAACTAACCTGCAGCCAGACATTATACTGTATATCTCTCTATATATTTATCAACAGTTTACAGATTGAGTATCCCTTATCCAAAATCGCACATTTTTGGGTCCCCTACTGAGATAATGACATATATATTATATATTATGTGCATATATACTGTAGATATATTATATAGATATATAATATAATATATATGTACATGTGTCATTATCTTAGTAGGGGAACCAAAAATGTGTGATTTTGAATTTTGGATAAGGGATACTCAACCTGTATTGTATAGCGCAGCTTATTCCATTGCTTTACAATTGGAACAGTAATAAAACAGAACTCGGCAATAACAGACAGACATAGAGGTAGGTAAGCCCTGCTAGCAAGCTTACAGTCTATAGGGAAATAGGTATATATATATATATATATATATATAAAGTGTCTGGAGCCGGCACTCCTCATCTGTCAAAACTGCTTTGCGTCGGTGCCTTCCAATTACCACTCTCCGGACTGGAGATGGCACAAGTATAACGAACATGCGGCGGCACTCAGGCGACTGAAATAAGGTACTCGTATACTCCCGTGCTGGGTCAACGTTTCAGAGTTGTTTACTTTAACTCCTTCCTGATGAAATAGCTAAACAACTCTGAAACGTTGACCCACCACGGGAGTGTATGAGTACCTTATTTCAGTCGCCTGAGTGCCGCCGCATGTTCGTTTTATATATATATATATATATATATACACACACACACACACATAACAATTTTCATAAAATAAAGTACCAGTGAGCACTAAATAGTCGATTCTGAGCAGCCACTGAGGTTATACTACTGAGGTCAATCATTCACTAGAGCATGGATTTAGAAGTAAAGAGAAAGTCTTGTTAGGACGTATTTGATGTTACCAAATGTTTGGCAGTGATTGTTGAACCATATTAATGAGCTGACTAGCTATTCCTTTAGGCCAAGAGGAAACTCGGTAAGGAGGTAAGGAATACTAGGGAAGCAGCTAATGCACCGAGTGAGACAAATGGAGGCAGACAGATTTATTCCTGCTATGCGAGATAACTCTAGAGGCATTACAGCACTACCCCAGGGTCACAATATACTTCTTGTGCACTGTAGCAGTGTGAACCATGAGACACGGTAAGCTGAAGCTCTGCATGCAGACCGACCTATGGATGCTTTTATAACTATGGGGGTAAAGGTAACTTTAAAAAAAATAGGTATTAGTGAGCGGTGTTATATTGTATCTGAGCTGCGTGAGAAAATACCTATAAACTGAGGGAAGTGACAAAAGAAACTTATCAGAACCTTCATAACTAGCCAAGCCCGAAACGGCAACATAATCTGCTGTAGTCTCAGCTATGAGGAGATGGAGAGCTCCGACTACAGATAACAGCTCAGATAAAGGGGCCATGACCTCTCTGGTGTGTACATATGAGCTGCAGCCATTAACAGGCAATACCTTCCAGTGTAGCTGTTATGTGCACTGTAGATTAAACCTAACAACAAATAATGTTCATACGTATCCATACATAAGTGTGTGCAACAAATAACAGTATGATTTACACAGGTTCTATGGTTGATTCAAACCAGGTGAAATGCAAGATTAAATTTTGCCAGCCACAGAACTTGAGTAAATCAGAAGCGTTGTGGATTAAAGTGATATTTTGGCAAATATATGTAGATAGATAGATAGATAGATAGATAGATAGATAGATAGATAGATAGATAGATAGATAGTGGGAAAACAATGGCACTCCACAGACTGATATGATGAAAATAGGATTTTGGTTACCTACCGGTAAATCCTTTTCTCGTAGTCCGTAGAGGATGCTGGGGTCCATATTAGTACCATGGGGTATAGACGGGTCCACCAGAAGCCATTGGCACTTTAAGAGTTTAACAGTGTGGGCTGGCTCCTCCCTCTATGCCCCTCCTACCAGACTCAGTCTAGAAACTGTGCCCAAGGAGACAACATACTTCGAGAGAAGGAAATACACAGACAGTGGCAAGATTCATACCAGCTCACACAACAAGGCAAATCAGGCCAACATGCCGGATAAACTCAGCAACAGCTGAAACAGTACTGAAACAGTAAAAAACGCAGAACTTACCTAGAAACCAGGCAGTACTGAACTAAATAACCACTGCAAGAAAACGAAGCGCTGGGCGGGCGCCCAGCATCCTCTACGGACTACGAGAAAAGGATTTACCTGTAGGTACCAAAATCCTATTTTCTCTTACGTCCTAGAGGATGCTGGGGTCCATATTAGTACCATGGGGATGTACCAAAGCTCCCAGAACGGGAGGGAGAGTGCGGAGGCTCCTGCAAAACTGCTTGACCAAACTTGAGGTCATCAGAGGCCAAAGTATCGAACTTGTAAAACTTACAAACGTGTTCGACCCAGACCAAGTAACTGCTCGGCAAAGCTGTATAGCCGAGACACCCCGGGCAGCCGCCCAGGAAGAGCCCACCTTACGAGTAGAGTGGGCCTTAACAGATCTTGGACACAGCAATCCTGCCATAGAATATGCATGCTGGATGGTGAACCTGATCCAGCGTGAAATCGACTGCTTAGAAGCAGGACACCCAATTTTCTTGGGATCATAGAGGACAAACAAAGTCAGATTTTCTGACGAGCCATCCTCTTCACATGAATCTTGAAAGCCCTCACAACATCCAAGGCCTGTGAAGCAATTGAGGAGTCAGTAGCCACTGGCACCACAATAGGTTGGTTCATATGAAAAGCTGACACAACCTTAGGAAGGAACTGTGGATGAGTTCTGAGTTCCACCCTATCTTCATGGAAGACCAGATAGGGACTTTTACAGGACAATGCCCCCAATTACAACACACGTCGAGCAGAAGCTAAGGCCAACAAAGTGACCGCCTTCCACGTGAGAAATTTTATTTCAGCCTCCTGCAGATGCTCAAACCAATCCGATTGCAGGAACCGCAACACCACATCAAGTTCCCAGGGTGCCGTTGGTGCCACAAAGGGAGGCTGGATGTGCAGAACCCCTTTCAAAAAGGTCTGAACCTCAGGGAGGACAGCCAATTGTTTTTGGAAGAAAATGGATAAAGTTGAGATCTGGACCTTGATGGAGCCCAATCTCAGGCCCATATCCACACCTGATTGCAGGAAAAGGAGAAAACGTTCAAGTTGAAAGTCCGCTTCCCAGTTGTCTACTCCCGGAATGAAGATTGCTGACACAGCTGCCGCGTGCCTTTCTGCCCAGAGGAGGATTCTTGCCACCTCTGACATTGCAGCCCTGCTCTTCGTTCCGCCTTGTCGGTTTATGTAGGCCACTGTGGTCACATTGTCCGACACCACCTGAACAGCCTGACCCTGCAGAAGGTGTGCTGCTTGAAGAAGGCCGTTGTATACGGCTCTTAGCTCCAGGATGTTTATCGGGAGGAGGGATTCTTGACTTGACCACCTTCCTTGGAAGGTTTCCCCCTGAGTGACTGCTCCCCAACCTCTTAGACTTGCATCTGTGGTTAGAAGGATCCAGTCCTGAACTCCGAACCTTCGGCCCTCCAGAAGGTGTGGTAGTTGAAGACACCAGAGGAGCGAAATCCTGGCTTTCGGTGACAGACGTATCCTCTGGTGCATATGTAGGTGAGATCCCGACCACTGGTCCAAGAGATCCAGCTGAAAGGATCGAGCATGAAACCTTCCGTACTGCAGAGCCTCGTAGGAGGCAACCATCTTCCCCAGAAGGCGGATGCACTGATGAACAGATACCTGGGCAGGCTTCAAGACATCCCGGACCATTATTTGAATCACCAACGCTTTTCTCCACCGGTAGAAACACCCTCTGCACCTCCGTGTCGAGGATCATCCCCAGGAAAGACAGCCTCCTTGTCGGCTCCAGATGAGACTTTGGAAGGTTCAGGATCCAACCGTGCTCCTTGAGCAGATGTGTCATGAGAGCAATGGATCTTAACAACTTCTCTCTGGACGATGCCTTGATCAGCAGATCGTCCAGATACGGAATTATGTTCACCCCCTGCTTGCAGAGGAGAACCATCATCTCTGCCATCACCTTGGTGAAGACCCTCGGTGCCGTGGAGAGACCGAGCGGCAGTGGCTGAAATGGAAAGTGATCATCTAACAGTGCAAACCTGAGATAGGCCTGGTGCGGTGACCAAATGGGAATGTGGAGGTACGCATCCTTGATGTCCTGAGATAACTGCGGTCCACCGTCATGCTGAGGACTTTGAGGTACCAGAAACCGGCTTCTGGTCCTGGGGACCTGCGGGAGTAGGCTTTTTGGTTTTGGCACGACCACCTCTAAAGAAGGTGTGAGAAGGCTTGTTCTTTCTAGGCCTCGTGGGCCGAAAGGACTGTGACGTGTTGGGAGTAAAAGGCTTCTTCGTAGCCAGTGCAGCTGAGGGGAGAAAGGGAGACTTACCCGCGGTAGCCGTGGCATTCCACCCATCCAGTGCCTCCCCAAACAGAGCCTGACCTGTATAGGGTAGGCTCTCCACACTTTTCCTGGATTCTGCGTCCGCAGACCATTGGCGCAGCCAGAGACCCCTGCGAGTCGAGACGGACATGGAGGAGATCCCTGCAGCCATGGAACCCAGGTCCTTCATGGATTCTACCAAGAACCCTGCAGAATCCTGTATGTTACGTAAAAACAAATCAACGTCACCTTTATCCATCGTAGTCAAGTCCTACTGCAGAGTGATTGACCACTTGGCTATAGCTTTAGAAATCCATGCACAGGCAATAGTAGGCCGCAGTATAGCCCCTATAGGCGGGGACTCCCATTTTTTTCTATCGTCATCCAGGAAGGGAAAAGCAACCAGGACCCTTTTAGGGATCTGGAATTTTTTCTCCGGTTTTCCCAGACTTTTTCATATATAGCATTTAATTCCTAAGATGCCGGGAAGGTGAGATGAGCTTTCTTACTGTCCGTGAAAAAGGCCTCCTCAACCTGCTCAGGAGGTGTGTCAGAAATATGTAACACATTCCGCATGGCCTCAATCATCAACTGCACCTTCTTAGCAAGTGATGCCGTCCCCCTTGACACATCCCCATCACCGTCTGCTGTGTCAGAATCGGTATCCGTGTCATCCTGCATAATTTGGGCAGGGTCACTTTTGTGAGAATGTACCGCAGGGGGCCCCGAGGGAGCAGTGTCAGACCATACTGCCATAGAGGACTGCAACACTTGAGTTGCATGTTCAGTCCTTGCAACCCTTTCAGAAATCTGAGAAATAGCCCCCCTAAGAGAGGTTAACCACTCCTGTTCTCTAACTGGGATCTGCACTACAACAGTGCAATCCTGATTACATGGGATGGGATCTTCCTGAGAAGATAAATCCTCTGCAGCATATGAGACAGAGTCTCTAGACATGTTTGCTTGCACATACACACAGGGTACAGGGCAGAGTTCCCCCCCCCAAGAATGGCAGAGAGACACAGAGATTGGAGCCAACCCACACACAGAGCTATATAGGTATAGGGAGACCCTTAACCAGCGCTGACTGTGTCCCTTAATAGGTGACACAGTCTATACACAGCCTCCCCTCCCTTCTACAACCCCCTGGTACCATACAGATAGCTGGAGGTACTCTGGAGGGACTGCACTTCAACTGGCAACGTGTCTGCAGGCAGGAAAATGGTGCTGAACGCTGCTGGGTCCGCTCTGAGGAGAAGCTCCGCCCCCTTAATGGCGCTGTCTTCCCGCTCTTCCAAGATTATACTGGCCTGAGGATTTTTTTGCTGGCTGATATCCGCATACCCCGACAGACTTTCTGGTCAGTGTAGGGTTAAAGCGCCGATTCAGGGCAGCCCTCACAGCGCAGCACCTAAGTACCGCTGAGCCCCCGGTGCACAGTTAGTACTGCGCTCCTACCCTGTAGCCGCCATCCTCACATCGGCCCCCCGCTTGCTAGGGGGGTCGGAGACTCATTCGCCACAAACTCAGCTCTGCAAGGGGGTGGCGGCATGCTGCTGGGGTGAGCGTTCCCCTGTGGCGGAGAGCTTTCTATCCCCTCTGGATACCCGGAGAGGAGAAAAGAAATGTAGGTAAGTATGCACAAGCTGTGATTTCTCCCTTTCCAAGTCACAATATTTTGCAGCAACTTCGCAACTGAATTGCAAAATTCTCCTCACAGCAGGTTTTTAGCAGCAGAAAAATATTCACAGCACCCAATTCATGGTTAATTCAACCTTTCACTCGATGGCAGCTATTACCATGTGTTGATGACACATGGACCTTAAGTAGGAGGAGATGCTCTGCATAACTATATGAATTGGATATTTGAATAAGTGTTAGTAAACCTCAGACAACATCCAACAAATCTCTACGGGGAGATCAATAAACCTCAGATGACAACTGTCCTAAATTACAGTCCCAGGTTTGAGTCCTTTTGGAGAAAAGTGCTATTACTAAATAGCTCCCAACCATCCTGATATCAGCAGGACAGTCTCACTTTACGAGCACTGTCCCGCAGTCTCTCCCACAGGCAGTCGAGAGACACTGTCGCTGCTCTGCAGAACAGTAGTGCTGGTAAAGGTGAATGGCGGGTGGCATTCAGTGCAGGGAGGAGGCTGGGAGCAGTCCAGCAGCTGCTGGAGTGCTGCACTTGTCTCCAGCATGTGGAAATGTCATTCTCCGAGCGGATCAAGGGCCCCATTCAGCTTCAGAATCGCAAATAGTCCGATTATCAAAGTACACATGTGCTGCATCTGCACTGCGCAAAAGCTACAATGTGATCGCAGTCCCAGCAAAGGGCCTAATTCAGACCTGGTCGCTGCAACGGCAGCAATTGCAGGCTGAAGCCCCATGTCTTGTGTGCACGCAATGAAAGCATCTCACTGGTGTGATCGGCTCTGCCTGATTGAGAAGGCAGAGGTGGTCGCGGAGCGGAAGGGGGTGTGCCTGCAGCATTTGAACAGCATTAGGGGGGCGTGGTCCAGACAACGCAGGCATGTCCAAACTGTTGCTGGGGTGGGTCACGGTGGCTGCCTGACATCACACGCAGCTGCTGCGACCAAAAACATGGCGGGTAGCCAACTGCCTCTGCAATTAAGTTGCAAAGGCAGGGAGATACTCACCATGTGCAAAAGCATCGCCACTGTGTGATGCTTTTGCACATGTGCTTGGGGAAGGGAGGATAAGGCCTGGCATGTGGGGCAGACTAGCCCTGTACTGGGCATCCCCCCACATGCCTCAGATTGTGATCGTAGATGTGCGTTCTTTCACACATCTACGATCAGCTCTGAATTAGGCCCAAACTGCGATCGCATAGCGATTGCCAGGAAGTGATCATTAGTAGGAGGTAACATGGCGTTTGTGAGGAGTGGTTGGGAAAACGCAGGCATGTCAT
Organism: Pseudophryne corroboree; assembly: GCF_028390025.1. Taxonomy (NCBI): domain Eukaryota; kingdom Metazoa; phylum Chordata; class Amphibia; order Anura; family Myobatrachidae; genus Pseudophryne; species Pseudophryne corroboree. The sequence continues at coordinate 1,002,847,184 of NC_086445.1, forward strand.
GGCCATTTCCAGGGCGTGCATCTGACATCAGCTTTGACTTAAAACATGGAGCCCAGTGCGACTGAATTCTCATTATTCTGAGCAGCCTTGGAGCATCCGCAGCTGTCGATGGTGCTGGATTCCTACGCATGCATCGTAGGTATGTGACTGCACATGCAATTTTGTGTTTGCATCGGTGAGCGTCTTTTACCTTTCCTGGCGGCAGAAGCAGGATTGACGCAATTTCTGTCTCAATAGTGATCCAGCCTGAATAAGGCCCCAATGCTACACTCAAAATTAGCAGCAAAAAGGTTGGAAGGTAGGTTATTATTATTTAAAAGATGTGTCCATGAAAATCTCTATACAGTACCTTGAAATGTCCCTATTTTTCAATATTAAACAACTACTCTATGCATTTCTGTATATTTACTACAATTTTAACAATCTATTCTTATGCGTTGGTCATCATATGAAACTATCATTACAGAGGAATAGTTAACATGCTAACACCACAAAGTAGCCAAGTTCAGATAATAAACTGAATATTGGGACTTAAAGATGTAATACAGCTCCCATTATCCTGGAGAAAATACAGTGCGGTTTGTAGACTCAGGTTTCAGTTTGTGTGTAATGCCCGCAGAAGGTGCTAACAGAAACGGAATGCAGATTTCAGCAAAATACATGAAATGCAGCCAGAATCTCCCCCATGTCAGGCTTTCCACAGCAATCAGTCACACGACATTCCCGGACTGGGGTGATCTACAGGGGATATGGGGAGATTCAGTGCAGGAACAGTCTGAATGCAGTCTACTACCAGCTTAATAACTCAGCCACTGCCGGAAGCGTGGGGGAGACGCTAGATAGGATTACGAAGTTCACTATATATATTGATAATGCTGATTTATTCTTAGGAATGAAAGCTATACCTTAAACACACCTTAAATACACTTTACCCTGGAGCCGCTGCGGCCGCTGTACTTAATACACACTCTACGTACTTTGTACGCTATTAGCGTACAAAGTCCCGTGCTGTGTACGGACTTAGCGTACAAACGCCGCATTGACGGTACAAAGTACACACAGCGCGTACACACCCAAATGAACACACTTTAAACCTTATACAGCAATGTGATGCGTTACTAATACACTTTAAACCTTATACAGCAATGCAATGCGATAGCAATTCACCTTTAAACCTTATCAGGGAAAGGAAGACACAACACCGGTTTGTAATTTACCGCTGGGTTCCGACACCACAGCGTATTATTGCTGAAAGGGGGTTACAATACAATACAATATAACAGTAAATGGCTACAGTCAATGTTACATACGTGAGTGGATTCGCCGCGCTACCCAGTCTGGTCCTTCGTTATCTGATAGATAACGTTGTGAGTCTTGTGTCAGACCAGGCCTGCTGCAGGCTCTCTTTATACACTTCATCCAAAACTTAACACAATGGATACTGTAATCTCTTTGTCCATTGGACACAGGGATGGTCATTTACAGTACAGGAGAGGTCATAGGTCGGTTTGAATAGGTAGGCGATGTCTTTTCCAACTGTTCTTGTGGGTGGTCTCCTCTGGAATCCCGCCGCATACATAATGTACAGAAAATACAGTTTATATTTATATTATGCTCCTGCACATAACTATCCGCAGGAACATGCGATCTTTCTCAAACCAACACCGGAATGTTACCCTTAAAATACCCTACAGCTGGATACCAAACACCACCTTATAACCTTGTTCTGTCCCCTCCTATCCTGTAAAGGTGAATCCCTTTTTTCTGTTACCATTTAAACTGCTGTTACTTTCTGATGTGGTGCAGGGATACTATGTGTACATTGTGCACTATTTGGATTAAATATGTAATGTGTTTTGATAGCCTTCCATGCGTTCACAAACTCTACCGTAACTACCCATACCACGCGCTAATGCGCAGGACCGCGAGAGCGACCATACGCAAATTGCGAATATGTGCATGCACAGCAGAGCAAGTACGCGCACGGAGGCCATCTGTGTGTAGTTTGTACTGCAATATTTTTCGACTTTGACTATATATATATATATATATATATGTATTTATTTTTATAATTATTATTTTATTTTTTACTTTGTTTAGTTACATGCTGATAACAATATAATACATAGAAAAATTGAATCAGAAGTCAAAGTGTAGAAGTGTAAATGTTGCCTCTGCTCCGGGCACACAATCATGCGGCAGCTCATCCACAAATGTATTAATGTGCAGTATATCAATTCTGGACCAGTCACTTTACCATAGCTGCCAACTTTCCTGGCTTTTTTTTGGACAGTCCCGATTGGCGAACCTGTGGAAGTATGCCCGGTGATGCAGGGTAATACAGAGTTCAGAAGCACCAATCACATCCCAAAATTATATGACAACGCCCTTTTCCTGTGTGGACAATCTACTGAATGACATGATGGTGGGAAGTATGCAGTAAACATGCACCTCCAGGATGTAATTGCTACCTAGCAAATGAATGATTGATTTCTCCTAAACACCTGTTCATCCCGCAACATGGTAAATGTTGCCATTAAAGTGGATTGATTACTTTATTTAAAATGATCATGGGATGGCTTTTTTTCCAATGCACATGAAACTTCCTGTATGTAACCACCATTAATAGTGAGCAATATAGCTGGTAGAAACGTGTAGTGACACAGACCGAAAATATACATTCTACATGTATTTTGCTGCATATTGTATTAGGTTCCTTCCCATTATATATATCTTATTAGGAATTAGTTTTAAACACGTACCAAGTCGCAGATGAAGCACAGCAGAACTTGGCGTGAGAAAAAGCTGCAGCATCACAGCAGACTCTGATTCACACTCAGCTGCATATCAAATTAATGAGTGTAATCTGCCAATGTAGTTTTGTCCCTCCCAGTTGTTTTATATATGCAAATAAGATGCACTTTTCAGTGACAAAGATGTCTGGGACCTGGAGCACCGAGAGGGGCTATTTGGTGCGACTGAAGTGATAGGGTATGAAGCAGGGACGGTTTTTAGACCTTGTGGTGCCCAGGGCGAAAGTTTCCTTTGGTGCCCTCCCCTCACCCCTCCGATAGGCAAAACAGGGTTAGTGCGCACCACAGGTGCCCCCAGTAGAGTTATGCCCCCTGTAGCTGTGCCCCCAGTAGATTTGCCCCCTGTAGCTGTGCCCTCAGTAGTTATGCCCCTGTAGTTTTGCCCTGAGTAGTTTTTCCCCGTTGCTGTGCCCCTGTAGTTTTGCCCCCTGTTGCTGTGCCCTCAGTAGTTGTGCCCCTGTAGTTTTGCCCGTTACTGTGCCCTCAGTAGTTGTGCCCCTGTAGTTTTGCCCCTGTTGCTGTGCCCTCAGTAGTTGTGTCCCCTGTTCCTGTGCCCCAGGTAGCTGCGCTTACAAAAAAAAATACTCATCAGCCCTGCTCCTGCTTCCAGACCACTGCTGCTGTCCTCCGTCTCCGGCCGCCCGCTCCTCGGATCTATGGGAGAGACGTCATGACGTCTCTCCCATAGCTCTGCACACAGACACTAGAGGTCAATTATGACCTCTAGCATCTGACGCTGCTCCCACAATGCCATGCGGTGCACAATGACTTCAGGCGCACCGCACTGCACCAGTGGAAAGGGACAGGCGGCAGTGGTTGCGGCACCCTCAGGACTGCAGCGCCCCAGGCAAAAATACTCTTTGCCCACGGCAAGAGCCACTACTGGTATGAGGACAAATGTGTAACACATAAGCAAAGTTCAGGGACACAGGTTCATCCTCGATATAAGAAGTAGGAGTAAGGGATACTGGGGATTATTCAGGTTTGTTAGCAAACCAAAAAAAGCACACTAATGGCCAAAGCCATGTGCACCGCAGGTGGGGCAGATATAACATGTGCAGAGAGAGTTAGATTTCGGTGGGTTATATTGTTTCTGTGCAGGGTACATACTGGCTGCTCTATTTTTACACTGCAATTTAGATTTCAGTTTGAACACACCCCACCCAAATCTAACTCTCTGCACATATTACACCTGCCTCACCTGCACTGCACATGGTTTTGCCCATTAGTGTACTTTTTTGGTTTGCTAGAAAGATCATTATTCTGTAGCTGCTGACTTTGTGATTGTCTGGAGAAGAGATAGATGGTAGGCAGATAAACTTGAAAAGAGGAAACTGCAGTAATTATGGCATAAGAGGACGGGAATGTGAACAGGGAAGACACATTTTTAGAACAGTATTTAGATTAATCAAAAAAGGAAAAATGAAAAGTAGACCATTCTATGGCAACTTTTCTCAACAATGACATTACCATCGTACTGTTATGTACAGAATTGGATTTTAGAGGAAACAAAAGTTCAAAGCAACTTGATATAAATGATTTCTGAGTTATTTTTGGAACGGAAAGTTACATGAAGGTGCCATCCTAATTTTGCTCAACTAAAAAACATAGTGTACAAAAAGAGTTGCAGGAACATTATGTGCCTTCTATATTTTGTGAAAAGAATCTTGTGAATTCAACATTTTATACTTGATTAATTTTTTTGTACTGATGCTCGGTATTAAACATGAACTTTTTGTCAGGAAAATTTGGACGTTGATACTCAAGCCATTAGGAAAATGGCTTTCGGATGTATTAATTTATTACCTTCTTGATTAACGATCCATATATTTACCTTTTTGAAGAACAGTGCTTCCTGTGGTAGGAGGTTTTGCCTTTTTGCTAAACTAATACTATAAAAAGTAGCCGCCAGTTTCCAAAATACCTTTAAATTTGGCCAAGATGTATAAATCTTGTTCTATTCCAGGATCCTGGTCCACGCTGTTGATGGCTTTAGGAGAACATGTCGAAAAACTATGCCAGTTCCCGGCTGGTAGGAATATCTGTCAGCTTCTTAATCAAATTCCACAGCTGTATTTTATGACACAATGAATACATATTACTGTTGTCCATCCAAAGAGTCATCAAACCACAATCTGCTTACAGGTCACCTAGAACGAGGCAGATATTATTGTATATTTCACTGAACAACTCCGGTAACATAGCTTCGGCAGAAATACTTCTTTCAACACTTCACATATTTTCAAGTTTATTCACATTATGATAGCTATTTAAAAAAAATATTTTGTGGGGTGGCATGGCTTGGCACAGCATGCTGTAGGACTTAAGTTGCTTGCTCTCCTGCTGTGATTTGCACCAAAATTTCTTTTTAGTGGAGTCCCCAGTCTAGAGTTCGGATGAGGCACTACTGCATCTCCCTGAGCCAAATTACTCTTGGGCGTGGGGATAACTGCTTCTGCCTGCCTTCTCTCCCATGATTGCTGGTGGGCACTATAGTCTCTCGTCCTCTGTGTGCTCTTGCAGTACTGACATTCCCGGCTGCTACGGTACCTAAGACCCGGCTCGCATTCGCATCCAGTCAGTCTATGCGATCCAGCTAGCTAACGTCCTCTTCATCGACTCCGCTTACAACTGAAGTTCCCAGGGCAGCAGCTGGCAACTCTGGTTGCCATCTTGGATTTCTCTTCTTGTAATGGCAGTATGTCTGTTGTACTGCAAAGCTTTTGGGTTCTGGGATATAGCTCCTGCACTGCAGTCCTGGATGTGGCAGAGTTTCCCTCAGAGTGCTTCCCTCAATAGGTTCTCTGCTCCTCCTGCTGCTCTCCTGAGGTGTGTATATCATCTTGAATCTGTGCTCAGGTAATACTCCTGTTGCTTCCTACTTTCTTGCGGTGGTGGACCAGTCCTACTGCTTATTCAGTTTGGTGGATGAGCTGTCATTTCTCCAAATTGTTTCTGCTGGCTACGATGTCTTCATTTGTGTCTCCACTCATATTAAGCTACATTCATGACTCTATAATATATTATGGGACAGTCTGGCCATGCATCTGGGGCTGCTTTAAAATGGTATGATTTGCACATACTGCAAAACCACCATTGCTGGCAGATAATCACCCCTTGTGCTCCCCCAATACCTCCCTCAACTTTTCTGACTGGTCTGACGGATGGCCTCTCTCCCTTCTCATCTCAAGTTCTTCAAGCCATCACTGCTTTCGTGTTACCAAGAAGACTGGTGAAGTACAAGTGGACATTTCCCTGATTTGGCTTGATCTATAGAAAATGAGGGAGGCCCTTGAAGACCTCACCTCTCCTAACTGCTTTTGCATCCAATATATCCCATCTGCAAGGAAGCCTCTGGAGAAGGCTGTGGGATCCTCTCCTTAATAATTCTTGGAGGATTGGCTGGAACAGCTGTTTGGTATAGATACCTTCTCCCCACAGTTCTCTGTGAAGCAAGTACATGGTCTTTATTCCAGACCTCCATCACTTGGGGCCACATCAAGAACTTTCATAGCTCATCGCCTTCATTGTAAAATTTGGGATGCTGTTCTCCATCTGGTTCAACTGCATGGCCCCCTTACGATTGACAATCCCTAAGGGTCCGATTCAAATGTATTTTGAGGTGCTATCGCTTCCTTGGAAACAGCAGTGATAGCACTGTATGGTAAAGCAGCAGGAGATGTCTATTACAAGCAGATGCCTCCTGTTGCAGTAGTGTTCCGACCTGCATCCAAGGAGCCAAAATTGGATCCCTGGAGTCACCATTGGGCAGCTTGCGTCACCCATGGTGCAGTGCAAGCTCGCCCATCACAGAGGCCAGGAAATCTCAATTCAACTCTGGATATAGTATCGTTTGCATCTGGGCATTCACATGGTAACCACCCAGTTGACACCAAGAGATGCCCATGTCTTGGATGCAGTGAACCCACCACAGTCTTAGCTTCTGTAAAACTGCTTATGCATGGCAGTGGTGGATCACTTCCATCGTGCCTACTACTGCTGCTGGCTTTAGCAGTGCAGCAGTGATCCAGTGGGCAGCACATCAGGGCAAGGAGAGAGTAGAGACTGCTGCTGCTTAGCAACAGGAGCCCCACCACAGTCTCCCACAGCAACATGTACTGGTCTGAACACAGCAGTCTCTGCTCTCTCCCTGCCCTGATGTGCCGCACAGCAGCGCTATATGCTGGGCTGGGGAGGGCAGGAAAGCTGTTGCTACTGGGCAGCAACAGTCTCTTTACACTGATGTCTCACACACCAGCACTGTGGGCCTGATTCATGTTTGTACATAAAGCAAAAAAGCAAGCAACTGGGCAAAACCATGTTGTACTGCAGGTGGGGCAGATGTAACATGTGCAGAGAGAGTTAGATTTGGATGGGGTGTGTTCAAACTGAAATCTAAATTGCAGTGTAAAAATAAAGATAATTTTTGTGGGCTACATACAAAATTAGCCAGTACTTATAACTCCCCCAAATCTAAACCTCTCTGCACATGTTACATCTGCCCCACCTGCAGTGCAACAGTTTTGTCCAGTTGCTTGGTTTTTTGCTTACACACATGAATCATGACCTTTGTGCGGGGGTGGGTCGGTGGAAGCTGTTGCTACTGGGCCGCAGCACTCTCTGCTCTCCCCCTGCCCTAAGGTGCCATATACTGACGCGCTGCTGCTAGAGCCAAATACAGTAGTAGGCAGGAGGGAAGTGTTATGGGGTTGGCGATCGCCAAGATGTCCTCTTCTCCCTGGGATCTGCCACTGATGCACAAGCAGTTTGCAAATGGTCACAAGATGTGTCCATTTTTAGACTTGCATGTGAATCAAGATCAGGGCTAAAATAAGAATTTACTTACCGATAATTCTATTTCTCGTAGTCCGTAGTGGATGCTGGGGACTCCGTCAGGACCATGGGGAATAGCGGCTCTGCAGGAGACAGGGCACAAAAGTAAAAGCTTTAGGATCAGGTGGTGTGCACTGGCTCCTCCCCCTATGACCCTCCTCCAAGCCTCAGTTAGGATACTGTGCCCGGACGAGCGTACACAATAAGGAAGGATTTTGAATCCCGGGTAAGACTCATACCAGCCACACCAATCACACTGTACAACCTGTGATCTGAACCCAGTTAACAGCATGATAACAGCGGAGCCTCTGAAAAGATGGCTCACAACAATAATAACCCGATTTTTGTAACAATAACTATGTACAAGTATTGCAGACAATCCGCACTTGGGATGGGCGCCCAGCATCCACTACGGACTACGAGAAATAGAATTATCGGTAAGTAAATTCTTATTTTCTCTGACGTCCTAAGTGGATGCTGGGGACTCCGTCAGGACCATGGGGATTATACCAAAGCTCCCAAACGGGCGGGAGAGTGCGGATGACTCTGCAGCACCGAGTGAGAGAACTCCAGGTCCTCCTCAGCCAGGGTGTGCCCCTGACCAAGTAGCAGCTCGGCAAAGTTGTAAAGCCGAGACCCCTCGGGCAGCCGCCCAAGATGAGCCCACCTTCCTTGTGGAATGGGCATTTACATATTTTGGCTGTGGCAGGCCTGCCACAGAATGTGCAAGCTGAATTGTACTACACATCCAACTAGCAATCGTCTGCTTAGAAGCAAGAGCACCCAGTTTGTTGGTTGCATACAGGATAACAGCAAGTCAGTTTTCCTGACTCCAGCCGTCCCGGAAACCTATATTTTCAGTGCCCTGACAACATCTAGCAACTTGGAGTCCTCCAAGTCCCTAGTAGCCGCAGGTACCACAATAAGCTGGTTCAGGTGAAACGCTGACACCACCTTAGGGAGAAACTGGGGACGAGTCCGCAGCTCTGCCCTGTCCGAATGGACAATCAGATATGGGCTTTTGTGAGACAAATCCGCCCATTCTAACACTCGCCTGGCCGAGGCCAGGGCCAACATCATGGTCACTTTCCATGTGAGATATTTCAAATCCACAGATTTGAGCGGTTTAACCAATGTGATTTGAGGAATCCCAGAACTACGTTGAGATCCCACAGTGCCACTGGAGGCACAAAAGGGGGTTGTATATGCAGTACTCCCTTGACAAACTTCTGGACTTCAGGAACTGAAGCCAATTCTTTCTGGAAGAAAATCGACAGGGCCGAAATTTGAACCTTAATGGACCCCAATTTGAGGCCCATAGACACTCCTGTTTGCAGGAAATGCAGGAATCGACCGAGTTGAAATTTCTTCGTGGGGCCTTCCTGGCCTCACACCACGCAACATATTTTCGCCACATGTGGTGAAAATGTTGTGCGGTCACCTCCTTCCTGGCTTTGACCAGGGTAGGAATGACCTCTTCCGGAATGCCTTTTCCCTTAGGATCCGGCGTTCAACCGCCATGCCGTCAACCGCAGCCGCGGTAAGTCTTGGAACAGACATGGTACTTGCTGAAGCAAGTCCCTTCTTAGCGGCAGAGGCCATGAGTCCTCTGTGAGCATCTCTTGAAGTTCCGGGTACCAAGTCCTTCTTGGCCAATCCGGAGCCACGAGTATAGTTCTTACTCCTCTACGTCTTATAGTTCTCAGTACCTTAGGTATGAGAAGCAGAGGAGGGAACACATATACCGACTGGTACACCCACGGTGTTACCAAAAACGTCCACAGCTATTGCCTGAGGGTCTCTTGACCTGGCGCAATACCTGTCCAGTTTTTTATTCAGGCGGGACGCCATCATGTCCACCTTTGGTCTTTCCCAACGGTTCACAATCATGTGGAAGACTTCCCGATGAAGTCCCCACTCTCCCGGGTGGAGGTCGCTGAAGAAGTTTGCTTCCCAGTTGTCCACTCCCGGAATGAACACTGCTGACAGTGCTATCACATGATTTTCCGCCCAGCGAAAAATCCTTGCAGTTTCTGCCATTGCCCTCCTGCTTCTTGTGCCGCCCCGTCTGTTTACGCGGGCGACTGCCGTGATGTTGTCCCACTGGATCAATACCGGCTGACCTTGAAGCAGAGGTCTTGCTAAGCTTAGAGCATTGTAAATTGTCCTTAGCTCCAGTATATTTATGTGGAGAGAAGTCTCCAGACTTGATCACACTGCCTGGAAATTTTTTTCCCTGTGTGACTGCTCCCCAGCCTCTCAGGCTGGCATCCGTGGTTACCAGGACCCAGTCCTGAATGCCGAATCTGCGGCCCTTTTGTAGATGAGCACTCTGCAGCCACCGCAGAAGAAACACCCTTGTCCTTGGAGACAGGGTTATCCGCTGATGCATCTGAAGATGCGATCCGGACCATTTTTCCAGCAGATCCCACTGAAAAGTTCTTGCGTGAAATCTGCCGAATGGAATCGCTTCGTAAGAAGCCACCATTTTTCCCAGGACCCTTGTGCAATGATGCACTGACACTTATCCTGGTTTTAGGAGGTTCCTGACTAGCTCGGATAACTCCCTGGCTTTCTTCTCCGGGAGAAACACCCTTTTCTGGACTGTGTCCAGAATCATCCCTAGGAACAGCAGACGTGTCGTCGGAAACAGCTGCGATTTTGGAATATTTAGAATCCACCCGTGCTGTCGTAGAACTACTTGAGATAGTGCTACTCCGACCTCCAACTGTTCTCTGGACCTTGCCTTTACCAGGCGATCGTCCATTTTCTTTGAAGAAGAATCATCATTTCGGCAATTACCTTGGTAAAGACCCGGGGTGCCGTTAACAATCCAAACGGCAGCATCTGAAACTGATAGTGACAGTTCTGTACCACGAACCTGAGGTACCCTTGGTGAGAAGGGCAAATTGGGACATGGAGGTAAGCATCCCTGATGTCCAGGGACACCATATAGTCCCCTTCTTCCTGGTTCGCTATCACTGCTCTGAGTGACTCCATCTTGATTTGAACCTTTGTATGTAAGTGTTCAAATATTTCAGATTTAGAATAGGTCTCACCGAGCCGTCTGGCTTCAGTACCACAATATAGTGTGGAATAATACCCCTTTCCTTGTTGTAGGAGGGGTACTTTGATTATCACCTGCTGGGAATACAGCTTGTGAAATGTTTCCAATACTGCCTCCCTGTCGGAGGGAGACGTTGGTAAAGCAAACTTCAGGAACCTGCGAGGGGGAGACGTCTCGAATTTCCAATCTGTACCCCTGGGATACTACTTGTAGGATCCAGGGGTCCACTTGCGAGTGAGCCCACTGCGTGCTGAAACTCTTGAGACGACCCCCCACCGCACCTGTTTGTACGGCCCCAGCGTCATGCTGAGGACTTGGCAGAAGCGGTGGAAGGCTTCTGTTCCTGGGAATGGGCTACCTGCTGCAGTCTTCTTCCCTTACCTCTATCCCTGGGCAGATATGACTGGCCTTTTGCCCGCTTGCCCTTATGGGGACGAAAGGACTGAGGCTGAAAAGACGATGTCTTTTTCTGCTGAGATGTGACTTGGGGTAAAAAAGGTGGATTTTCCAGCTGTTGCCGTGGCCACCAGGTCCGATGGACCGACCCCAAATAACTCCTCCCCTTTATACGGCAATACTTCCATGTGCCGTTTGGAATCTGCATCACCTGACCACTGTCGTGTCCATAAACATCTTCTGGCAGATATGGACATCGCACTTACTCTTGATGCCAGAGTGCAAATATCCCTCTGTGCATCTCGCATATATAGAAATGCATCCTTTGAATGCTCTATAGTCAATAAAATACTGTCCCTGTCAAGGGTATCAATATTTTCAGTCAGGGAATCCGACCAAGCCACCCCAGCGCTGCCCATCCAGGCTGAGGCGATCGCTGGTCGCAGTATAACACCAGTATGTGTGTATATACTTTTTAGGATATTTTCCAGCCTCCTATCAGTTGGCTCCTTGAGGGCGGCCGTATCTGGAGACGGTAACGCCACTTGTTTTGATAAGCGTGTGAGCGCCTTATCCACCCTAAGGGGTGTTTCCCAACGTGCCATAACTTCTGGCGGGAAAGGGTATACCGCCAATAATTTTCTATCGGGGGAAACCCACGCATCATCACACACTTCATTTAATTTATCTGATTCAGGAAAAACCACATGTAGTTTTTTCACACTCCACATAATACCCTTTTTTGTGGTACTTGTAGTATCAGAAATATGTAACATCTCCTTCATTGCCCTTAACGAGTAACGTGTGGCCCTAAAGGAAAATACGTTTGTTTCTTCACCGTCGACACTGGAGTCAGTGTCCGTGTCTGTGTCTGTGTCGACTGACTGAGGTAAAAGGACGTTTTAACGCCCCTGACGGTGTTTGAGACGCCTGGACAGGTACTAATTGGTTTGCCGGCCGTCTCATGTCGTCAACCGACCTTGCAGCGTGTTGACATTATCACGTAATTCCTTAAATAAGCCATCCATTCCGGTGTCGACTCCCTAGAGAGTGACATCACCATTACAGGCAATTGCTCCGCCTCCTCACCAACATCGTCCTCATACATGTCGACACACACGTACCGACACACAGCACACACACAGGGAATGCTCTGATAGAGGACAGGACCCCACTAGCCCTTTGGAGAGACAGAGGGAGAGTTTGCCAGCACACACCAAAACGCTATAATTATACAGGGACAACCTTTATATAAGTGTTTTTCCCTTATAGCATCTTAATATATATAATCATATCGCCAAATAAGTGCCCCCCCTCTCTGTTTTAACCCTGTTTCTGTAGTGCAGTGCAGGGGAGAGCCTGGGAGCCTTCCCACCAGCATTTCTGTGAGGGAAAATGGCGCTGTGTGCTGAGGAGAATAGGCCCCGCCCCCTTTTCGGCGGGCTTCTTCTCCCGTTTTTCTGAGACCTGGCAGGGGTTAAATACATCCATATAGCCCCAGGGGCTATATGTGATGTATCTTTTAGCCAGTATAGGTATTTCATTGCTGCCCAGGGCGCCCCCCCCAGCGCCCTGCACCCTCAGTGACCGCTGGTGTGAAGTGTGCTGACAACAATGGCGCACAGCTGCAGTGCTGTGCGCTACCTCATGAAGACTGAAAAGTCTTCTGCCGCCGGTTTCTGGACCTCTTCACTTTTCGGCATCTGCAAGGGGGTCGGCGGCGCGGCTCCGGGACCGGATTCCATGGCTGGGCCTGTGTTCGATCCCTCTGGAGCTAATGGTGTCCAGTAGCCTAAGAAGCCAATCCATCCTGCACGCAGGTGAGTTCACTTCTTCTCCCCTAAGTCCCTCGTAGCAGTGAGCCTGTTGCCAGCAGGACTCACTGAAAATAAAAAACCTAACAAAACTTTTACTCTAAGCAGCTCTTTAGGAGAGCCACCTAGATTGCACCCTTCTCGGCCGGGCACAAAATCTTAACTGAGGCTTGGAGGAGGGTCATAGGGGGAGGAGCCAGTGCACACCACCTGATCCTAAAGCTTTTACTTTTGTGCCCTGTCTCCTGCGGAGCCGCTATTCCCCATGGTCCTGACGGAGTCCCCAGCATCCACTTAGGACGTCAGAGAAAATATATTAGTTCTGCAATTACAAGCCAATTTGGTAAAACAGCTGAAAAAAAATCATGTTTCACCAGTCCTGTTAATTTTTTATATATTTTTACTTCCCTAATTGTGGATTATATTCTTACAAGTGTTTAAGGGACAAGGTTATATGCAAATTGCAAGAGAGGGTCCGACACGTTTTGTAAATCAAAATGATTACTCAACATGAGCTTGTAATCAAAGCCCAAAGGAGATTTATAAAAAGTGTACGGTTAAATAAAACCAACAATCATTCCCGGAAGGCCAGCAACGACTGTCTGACCACGGATGGTGAATGGAGATCACACCTTTCATTTGATAACTCCATGTTGTGGGTATCTGTCCTGCATCGGAGCAAGGAACGGCTTTAATGTATAATGTCACAAACACGGAGGTCGAACCTACTGAGGGAGACAAAGGAATAGACTTGTGAAGTTTGGGGGAGCTGCGCAATTGGTGGACTGTGCCGGAGTTAATAAAACACCTTATTGCTATTGTAAACAGATTGGTTTTCTCTGTGGTTCATTAAAGGACTAGCAGACATCTGCTCCTTATAATGCAATGTGTGAGCACCATGGCCACAGATGGACTGAAGCACCTCTCCTGGAGTCAGTTACTACAATGCCTTTCTAGCCATGTAACCGACTGGATAACATTTTTGAGGTTTGAGTCAAAGATTTAAAAAGGCAGCACTATTAACAGTTAAACACCCTACGGGTTGCTATTAAAAGCATTGCCCTTTTAAATTTCAGCCTTAAACATGCCAGGAAGCAGAGGCTTTTTACAAGTCGCTGCTTAGTAAATAAACCCCTGTGATACTAAGTGTTACATGGTAGGGTGAGCAACTTGCACGGTGGGCCCGATTCTGAGCTGGAAGTAAAGCAAAAAAGAAAGTAGCTTTGGACCTGATCAAATGCAAGGGGAGCAAATACATTTTTATATTTCTGTGCAGGGTAAATACTGGCTGCTTTTGCATGTAGCCCACATGTTAGACAACTGTATGTTTACACTACAATTTAGATTTCAGTTTGGACACACACCACACAAATATAACTCTCTGCACATGTTACATCTGCCCCACCTGCAGTGCTGCATGGTTTTGCCCAGGTGCAGTTACTTGCTTTTTTTTTTTTGCTTTACTTCAAAATCAGAATCAGGCCTAGAGTGACTGGGCGCCTGAACCAAAAGAGCTACCACAACAGTTGGCAACACCATGCTATACCATCTGGTCTAAGCCTTGTTCACGTGTTTATCCCACAGCAAGATGACCCAATTCCTCCAGGCTATGTCAGAACTACCTTCAAATAAAAGAGCAGCAGGCTACAAATCATGGAATAGCCACACAGTCTCCATACTGACACCCCATCTAGCTAGTTTGGGATGAAAAGGCCAGAAGGGTGAAAGCAAAGTAGCCTACAGGTGCAACGGGATGTAAGTTATGTGACCGGTGGTCAGTAGACCACCTGTGACAATGTCTCCCCCTACATCCTGCCCCCTGACAATCCCAACAGTCGACATGCCAACTATTCCACGATACCCTTAAAATGGGAATAGAACCTGTGGCAACCGCATGCCAAACCCAGTGCAACACCTTTGTGGGAACTTCTGCAACAGTGCTGGGAAGACCTTCCCAAACAATATTTTATTTCCATTGTAAACAGATTACAGGTGTGCTTGCTCTCGTCCTGAGATACAGATCAGAGTGTGCTAGAAACACCAGAGCAGAGAGCATCACCCCAGGCAGGAAAGAGTAACTGCACAGGTTAAAACATGTGCATGGTGCTAGCATGAACACTAATATGCAAAAAGTGGCTACCTTTATTAATACATTTTTTTTTTATTAAATACAATGAGACATTAAAACAATTAAGTAAAACTTTGAAAAATGTAGTGTTCTTTCTGTTGGCACAAATACACCGTCAAGGTCCGATTCACAGGTAGACGCAATGCCGATGTTTGCAGAGTTGAAAGATTGATTACCGAAGGTTACAGTTGAGGATTTGGATGCAAAGTGATTGTCAGTCAGTGTGCATTTATGGCAGATAACAGGGGGTGCTAGTTAATATCAAGCATTCTGTTGGTGTGTCCCAGGCAGCAAATGCATCCTCATATCAAGTTATAATGGGCCTCGTAGCTTAGTTGTGACGGCCATTTTCAGCAACAACAGGGTTGCTGAAATTTCTGTGTGATCGATCTTTGTACAGAAGTAGAGGGTTAGACATACTGCCGATGATCACCTCTGTGCAAATACAGTACCTGCGACCATGGCATTACTAGATTTTTGGAGTATCACTGGGTACAAAAGAGCCTAACTCACTACCGTTTGCAAATGTGAGATTGCACGCAGTGAGCGATTACCAGTAGACTGCGCATGCTCTGCGAATGCACTGCATGTGCGCGGAGGGCAAAATGCGATCGCACTGCGTATGCAGCCTAATTGTAAAGACAATGCATTTTGAATGACAGGAAGTGACCGTTCGTGGGTGGTAACATGGTGTTTGTGGGGTGTGGTTGGGTAAATGCAGGCATGTCATGGCCGTTTTCTAGGCGTGTAGCTGACATCATCTGTGAACAACGCTGCATTCAAAAACATGGCGCCCAGTGCGACTGCATTCTCATTGATTTGACTATGCTGGGGTCTGCCGCAACCGTCGATGGTGCTGATATTTTGCGTATGCATTGCGAATCTACTAATGTATACAGATTTGTGAAGGCATCGTAGGCGTCTTTTACCCTTTCTGGGCGGCTCTTCACATTGCTAATCCAATAGTGATCCATAGTGATGATACTCAAATCTACCTATCCTCCCCAGATTTATCACCATCTGTATTGGCTCGTGTCACTGGATGCATGTCTGCCATTTCATCTTGGATGACATCTCGCCACCTCAAACTCAACATTTCCAAAACCGAATTATTTTCCCACCAGCCAAGAGTAGTTACCAACCTGATATCTCCATAACTGTTGACAATGCAACTATCCACCCTACCCCACAAGCTCGCTGCCTAGGTGTCACCCTTGACTCTGAACTGTCCTTCGTCCACACATTCAATCTGTCTCTAAATCATGTTACATGCACCTTAAAAACATATCCAAAATACACCCTTATCTTACACAAGACACTGCAAAATCTCTAATCCATGCACTCATCATCTCCAGCATTGATTATTGTAATAGTCTCCTTACTGGTCTTCCCAAACATAGGTCCTCACCACTACAATCCATTTTAATCCATTTTAAATGCAGCTGCGAGGCTAATCTTCCTTGCCAGACGTTCTTCGTCTGCTGATCCGCTCTGTCATTCCCTCCATTGGTTACCGGTATTCTACGGTGTTAAATATAAAATACTTTTACTTACATACAAGACTATCACCCAAACGGCACCATCATACATCTCCTCACTCATCTCAAAATATCTCCCTACCAGACCTCTCTGCTCTGCACAAGATCTGCGTCTCTCATCCACATGTATTACCTGTTCCCACTCAAAATTACAGGAATTTACCCGGGCTTCACCCACGCTGTGGAATGCCCTCCCACGCACAATAAGACTCTCCTCTAGTCTGCAAACCTTTAAACGTTCCCTGAAAACTCATCTCTTCAGACAAGCCTATCAAATTCCAGACCCACCCACATAACCTTCAATGCTTCCCTATCCAGTTACATCCTCTCTGTAAAGTTCACAGAACCTCACATTTTGTCTTCCAATATTGCTGGGTGATCATATCATACAACCCATTAAGAAACTAGCAATCTGATGGATCATTATGTAACAGGTAGCATCTATCTTTGTGTATCAATGCCTATTTCCCTATAGCCTTCCTACCTCTATGTCTGTCTGTCTTTGCCCAGTTTTGTTCTATAACTGTTGTTCTAATTGTAAAGCGCAACGGAATATGCTGCACTATATAAGAAACTGCTAATAAATAAATAATAATAAATAGTGAATTAGGCCCAAAGACACAGTTGTGATGGGATTTGCGTCCATCTCCGAATCAGGCTCTCAGTCACACAATACACAGATGGAGAAGCCTACAAAGTAACACAGTGCAGATGTTACAGAATGCCCCAGCACAACACATTCACACAGCTCTGGCCCCAGCACAACACATTCACACAGACCTGGCCCCAGCACAACATTCACACAGCCCTGACCCCAGCACAACACATTCACACAGCCCTGGCCAAGCACAACACATTCATACAGCCCTGGCCCCAGCACAACATTCACACAGCTCTGGCCCCAGCACAACACATTCATACAGCCCTGGCCCCAGCACAACACATTCATACAGCCCTGGCCCCAGCACAACATTCACACAGCTCTGGCCCCAGCACAACACATTCACACAGACCTGGCCCCAGCACAACATTCACACAGCCCTGACCCCAGCACAACATTCACACAGCTCTGGCCCCAGCACAACACATTCATACAGCCCTGGCCCCAGCACAACACATTCATACAGCCCTGGCCCCAGCACAACATTCACACAGCTCTGTCCCCAGCACAACACATTCACACAGACCTGGCCCCAGCACAACACATTCACACAGCCCTGGCCCCAGCACAACATTCACACAGCCCTGACCCCAGCACAACATTCACACAGCTCTGGCCCCAGCACAACACATTCACACAGCTCTGGCCCCAGCACAACACATTCATACAGCCCTGGCCCCAGCACAACACATTCATACAGCCCTGGCCCCAGCACAACATTCACACAGCTCTGGCCCCAGCACAACACATTCACACAGACCTGGCCCCAGCACAACATTCACACAGCCCTGACCCCAGCACAACACATTCACACAGCTCTGGCCCCAGCACAACACATTCACACAGCCCTGACCAAGCACAACACATTCACACAGACCTGGCCCCAGCACAACACATTCACACAGACCTGGCCCCAGCACAACATTCACACAGCCCTGACCCCAGCACAACACATTCACACAGCCCTGACCCCAGCACAACACATTCACACAGACCTGGCCCCAGCACAACATTCACACAGCCCTGACCCCAGCACAACACATTCACACAGCTCTGGCCCCAGCACAACACATTCACACAGACCTGGCCCCAGCACAACATTCACACAGCCCTGACCCCAGCACAACACATTCACACAGCCCTGACCCCAGCACAACACATTCACACAGACCTGGCCCCAGCACAACATTCACACAGCCCTGACCCCAGCACAACACATTCACACAGCTCTGGCCCCAGCACAACACATTCACACAGACCTGGCCCCAGCACAACATTCACACAGCCCTGACCCCAGCACAACACATTCATACAGCCCTGACCCCAGCACAACACATTCATACAGCCCTGACCTCAGCACAACACATTCACACAGCCCTGACCCCAGCACAACACATTCACACAGCCCTGGCCCCAGCACAACATTCACACAGCTCTGGCCCCAGAACAACACATTCACAAAGCCCTGGCCCAGGCACAACACATTCACACAGCCCTGGCCAAGCACAACACATTCACACAGCCCTGGCCCCAGCACAACATTCACACAGCTCTGGCCCCAGAACAACACATTCACAAAGCCCTGACCCCAGCACAACACATTCACACAGCTCTGGCCCCAGCACAACACATTCACACAGCCCTGACCAAGCACAACACATTCACACAGACCTGGCCCCAGCACAACATTCACACAGCCCTGACCCCAGCACAACACATTCACACAGACCTGGCCCCAGCACAACATTCACACAGCCCTGACCCCAGCACAACACATTCACACAGCCCTGACCCCAGCACAACACATTCACACAGACCTGGCCCCAGCACAACATTCACACAGCCCTTACCCCAGCACAACACATTCACACAGCTCTGGCCCCAGCACAACACATTCACACAGACCTGGCCCCAGCACAACATTCACACAGCCCTGACCCCAGCACAACACATTCACACAGCCCTGACCCCAGCACAACACATTCATACAGCCCTGACCCCAGCACAACACATTCACACAGCCCTGACCCCAGCACAACACATTCACACAGCCCTGGCCCCAGCACAACATTCACACAGCTCTGGCCCCAGAACAACACATTCACAAAGCCCTGACCCCAGCACAACACATTCACACAGCCCTGGCCCCAGCACAACATTCACACAGCTCTGGCCCCAGAACAACACATTCACAAAGCCCTGGCCCCAGCACAACACATTCACACAGACCTGGCCCCAGCACAACACATTCATACAGCCCTGGCCCCAGCACAACATTCACACAGCTCTGGCCCCAGCACAACACATTCACACAGACCTGGCCCCAGCACAACATTCACACAGCCCTGACCCCAGCACAACACATTCACACAGCCCTGGCCAAGCACAATACATTCATACAGCCCTGGCCCCAGCACAACATTCACACAGCTCTGGCCCCAGCACAACACATTCACACAGCCCTGGCCCCAGCACAACATTCACACAGCTCTGGCCCCAGAACAACACATTCACAAAGCCCTGGCCCAGGCACAACACATTCACACAGCCCTGGCCAAGCACAACACATTCATACAGCCCTGGCCCCAGCACA
The DNA here is from genome assembly GCF_028390025.1 of Pseudophryne corroboree. Lineage (NCBI taxonomy): Eukaryota > Metazoa > Chordata > Amphibia > Anura > Myobatrachidae > Pseudophryne > Pseudophryne corroboree. Next base: position 1,002,867,027 of record NC_086445.1, read on the forward strand.
ACATTCACACAGCTCTGGCCCCAGCACAACACATTCACGCAGACCTGGCCCCAGCACAACATTCACACAGCCCTGACCCCAGCACAACACATTCACACAGCCCTGGCCAAGCACAACACATTCATACAGCCCTGGCCCCAGCACAACATTCACACAGCTCTGGCCCCAGCACAACACATTCATACAGCCCTGGCCCCGGCACAACACATTCATACAGCCCTGGCCCCAGCACAACATTCACACAGCTCTGGCCCCAGCACAACACATTCACACAGCCCTGACCCCAGCACAACACATTCACACAGCCCTGACCCCAGCACAACACATTCATACAGCCCTGACCCCAGCACAACACATTCACACAGCCCTGACCCCAGCACAACACATTCACACACCCCTGGCCCCAGCACAATATTCACACAGCTCTGGCCCCAGAACAACACATTCACAAAGCCCTGGCCCAGGCACAACACATTCACACAGCCCTGGCCAAGCACAACACATTCACACAGCCCTGACCCCAGCACAACACATTCACACAGCTCTGGCCCCAGCACAACACATTCACACAGACCTGGCCCCAGCACAACATTCACACAGCCCTGACCCCAGCACAACACATTCACACAGCCCTGACCCCAGCACAACACATTCACACAGACCTGGCCCCAGCACAACATTCACACAGCCCTGACCCCAGCACAACACATTCACACAGCCCTGGCCCAGGCACAACACATTCACTCAGCCCTGGCCCCAGCACAACACATTCACACAGCCTGGGCCCCAGTATAACACATTTACACAGCCCGGGTCCCAGCACAAGACATTCACACAGCCCTGATTTGGGCAATATTAAAAAAATACAGCAGAGTGTGTTGAAACATACCTGCAAGTGACTTAGGCAAGTACAAGAGGCAGCACATGACCATTATATATCTTGTTACCATATCACATGGGCAGCATGGTTTGTGTAACGGTTAGCATTACTGACTCTCAGCACTGAAGTATTGGGTTCCCACCAAGTCCCTAACAGTGTGTAGTTTGTATGTTTTCCTGTTTTTGTGGGATTCCTTTAGGTACTCTGGTTTCATCCCACAATCCAAAAACATTCCTGGAACAGCTGGGAGGCTCCCTAATCTTGGTTGGTGAACCTGCCCGCCCAGAAGCTTATTCAAGTCTCCCAGAGCTGCCCACATGCAGTGAAGTGGGCAGACTGACCGGCCCTTTACAGTGCTGGTAATCTTGGCATTGTATAACAGGGAGCAGAGCCATAATGGTGGAATTGTGCCATTATTCCCCCACCTATGCCATGTCCTCACTGTGCCGACACGACTGCCCCCTACCAGAGGGGGCAGACAGCCAGCTAGTATGGTGTATGTGTATGTGTGGTAGGGAATATAGACTATAAGCTTCCCTCAGGCAGAGTGAGAGCTTTTAATCTTACATTTTCTATTTTATTTTGCCAGATAAATTTGTTTCAGCAACACAACATGAAGCTGCGGGTGCCAATAATGTGGTAACGCATATGAAACATAGATAATGTGATAAGAACAAAGCGCTGTGCGCACTGCCAGCTGTATGTAATTTACACACCTGGCTTACATTTATTACAGCCCATTACAGTTGCCCTCATTCATAAACCCAGTCTCACAATTCAGTTCTGGCAAATTGCAGGATCTCTGAGAATGTCATCAGCAATGGTTGGAATGAGGATAAAATCCAGGATTTTTAATTGTAGAGCGTGCTGATTAAAGGGAGGTTGTCAGCAGATGTAATAATAGGATGCAGAATACTATACAAAAAGAAAAACCCATATCAAATGTATTGGCAGAAGCTTTGATGGTGGTGTCAGCAGTGTGTATTTGATGCACAGGGTAAATGCAGTAGGTACACAATGCAAGCATATTACAGGCACAACGTATCCAGACAGGAACATATGGCATTTATATGGTTATATGGTAATGGTATAGCACACATCTACATATATACAGCCAGTGGTGGCAGTGGCTCATATAATATACTGCGCTGTGGTAACACAGTGGTAAAACCTGGGTCATTACTATGATTTGCAGTCTCCGTACGGGAGATGCTCAGGGGCACAACCTTTGGTGTGGAGCACAGGAGAAGACAGGCAGCATGTACGCAGTAGTGCATTTTCAGTAGGCCAGGTCAGAGGTCACACTGTGAGCTCAGCACACCTCTGTGCAGTACATGGGTCCTGGTGGCTTCAGAGGAGAAAGTACAGCACACTCTCCTCCAACAAAATGGTCTAACTTAAGGGGGGTACACACTAGGCGATTTTAGCCTAAAAAAAAATAACGATATGTCGTTATCATTTATTTTTAGGCTTTTATCGATCCAGTGTGTATGGGGCAATATTGGTGACTGATGAATGATGAACGCTCCCGCACGCCGTTCAGCGATCACCAAAATTGAGCTGACATGCAGCTCAACCCGTCAATGTAGGGCTGAGCTGCATGCCCGGGTATGCGGCGATTACGTCACTGAACGTTATTGTTGAACGATAACATTGTGTGTACAAACTATATCGTTGAATGCTATATCGTTCAACAATATAGTTGTCCATGGGTGGTCTTCTGTTTGCCGGCGGTCGGGCTCCCGGCGCTCAGTATACCGGCGCCGGGAGCCCGACAGCCGGAATACCGACAATTATTTTCCCTCGTGGGGGTCCACGACCCCCATAGAGGGAGAATAAAATAGTGTGGCGCGCGTAGCGCGCCACCGTGCCCGTAGCGTGGCGAGCGCAGCGAGCCCGCAAGGGGCTCATTTGCGCTCGCCAAGCTGTCGGTAAGCCGGCGGTCGGGCTCCCGGCGCCGGGATGCTGGTCGCCGGGAGCCCGACCGCTGGCCAGCCGTAGTGAACCCTTGTCCATCGCCAATTCCCCATCGCCTAGTGTGTACCCGCCTTTAAGCAACACCTAAAATTGTTGTGAAAAAATGTAGCTAAACGCATAATTCATTTATTTTTTATATAGAAAAAGTCTGAACTCTAAGAGAAACCTTGTGTATTGTTTTTTGTTTTTTTTTTGTTTTGTTTTTTTTGGGGGGGGGGGGGGTAAATGCCACAAAATAAACTAAATAATATTTTAAAAATCCAAGTGTGAAATGGAGTCCAAACTACTGACCTTTTGCAGAGATTGCTGGGAATTTTGGATGATGTTCCAACCTAAGGTGTATAGTAGAGTTGTAGTGAGTGGATGCCACATACACTAGTCACTGATCCATGTGACAAAGGTGTTTTCAGGGGAGTGGAAGGGGGATGGAAGTGCCATAGAACTTCAGATGCCTTGCCCCCATCAGTTCCAAAAGCAATGGCCTCAACACATACTTACCTATTCTCCTGGATCCTCCAGAAGACTCCCACATTTTCAGGGAATCTCTAAAGCTGGCATGTCAAACTCATGGTCATCCAACTGTTGTAAAACTACAAGTCCCAGCATGCTTTACCAGCTGAAGGTATGCTGGCAAAGCATGCTGGGACTTGTAGATTCACAACAGCTGGAGGGCCACGAGTTTGACCTGCCTGCTCTAAAGCTCCTAGAAGAGTGGATGATCCCCCCACATCCCATCCACTTACTAGTGAAGTGGGTGGAATGAAGAGAATACTGGAACCATGGGTTGCGATTATAAATGAATCATTGATGATTGCGTCATTTGGCCCCAACTCGTATTCATATGTGCGCAAATTTCTGCATTTTTGCAAGGCTAATGACACAAATAATCTTGCCCTGTCCCCATCACCAGCATCTCCTCTCTGGGCTTCTGTCCGAGAGGAGATTATCAAAGTAGGTTTGGGTTAGAGACATTGAAGAGCCGCTCAGCTTGGCAGGGGAACTACTCCAGAACAATTCTGTAGAGTGATCAGCTGTATTACATTTTAAAGATTTACACCCCCCCCCCCCCCCCCACCACCACTTACTGCAGACTTTGTTTTCTCCCAGATCACTTCTTCTGTATTATCACTTTTCCACTTAGCTACATTTACTTTACATAGAGGTGCAATGGGCACAGGAACAGCACCCTGCTGCGTGAGTAATGTACTCTGCTGTGTGCTAGAACTGATTGGCATTTTGCTTGAAAGATGTTTTATTAATTCACCCACCATGGGCTTATGCATTCTCAATGTGACAGTAAGTGTGTGTGATCTGTGCTGGGAGACAGACACCTGTTTCTTTCGTTAGTTAATGGTGCTCCTGCTGCTGGTTCTGCTTTGTAAACATAGGGGGATTATAAGGCGACAGGCAAAAACAGCTGATGTAACCAACAGCAACCAGTCGCTTCTTTTAAGTTTCTAAATAGCACCAGGGGAAAAAAATTCTAGAACCGTATAGGTTGGGAGTAGTAAGAACACAAGGACACTTTTTCAAAAATGTCACTCCAGTCCATATAAAGATCTGATTGGAGTGTTCTGAGAGGAAGCAGGTAAATCCAGACAACCATTGACCGACAGCCAAAATCCCAACAAAGTCAAAATCCCGACATTTAAAATACAGACAAGATCAAAATACCTACATTAAAAACACAGACAAGGTCAAAATACCGACATTTAAAATGTCGACAGGTTAAGAAATTGACATTTTTCATGATTTTTTCATTGAAACCGACTTGTTCATACTTTTTTTGGGGGGATGCAGTGTAACTGGAGGGGGAATATAATAGTGTGCCTGAAGTGCCCACAGCGATCCATGCAAGGGGACGCGGTACACTTAAAACGGTGCCCATGTTGACATACACCCAAAAACAATGAAAACCGTGTGTCGACTTTTTGACCTGTCGACATTTTAAATGTCAGTATTTTGACCTTGTCAGTATTTTAAATGTCAGTATTTTGTCCGTCGGTCAATTGTTGTTGGGATTTTGATTGTAGGTATTTCATACACAACCTGGGAAAAGGGGGTACAAAATATCTGATCTGTGTAACCAGGCCCCATGCCTCCCAAACTTCACCTAATTTAGACAAGGTGATACCCATTCCAGGGGGTATCCGGTCTGAAGATAGACACTGTCTAGGTCAACAATGTTTAGGTTGACCACTATAGGTCGACAGTAACTTGGTTGACAGGGTCTGAAGGTCGATAGGGTTTCTAGGTTGACATGTACTAGGTCGACAGGTCAAAAGGTTGACATGAGTTTTTTCCGTTTTCTTTTTTTAACGTTTTCATACTTAACAATCCACGTGGACTACGATTGGAACGTTAATATGTGCCGAGCGAAGCGGCAGCGGAGTGAGGCACCTTGCCCGAGGCATGGCGAGTGAATCGAGCCATGCGAGGGGACACGGTGCACTAATTGGGCTTCCCGGTCACTGTACGGAGAAAACAACCCCAAAAAAACACATGAAAAACTCATGTCGACCTTTTGACCTGTCGACCTAGCACATGTTGACCTAGAAACCCTGTCGACCTTCAGACCCTGTCGACCTATAGTGGTCGACCTAAACATTGACGACCTAGACACTGTCGATTTGATGATCCACACCCTTCCAGGGGAGCCGTTCCCCTTTTGGCTGCTGCTAATAAAGGACCATAAGTGAATATGTACTGGAAACAACTGACAAAATGAGCAAATAACATGACTCAAGGTGGGGAATGCAACTGTTGCCCCGTTCGGGAGCAAACAGCTGCCATCACTTCCGCTTGCAGCCCACCCATGCTGGTGAGCAGAAATGAAGTGACCTGTTTGGGCACACAAATAGCACTTTTCACATCGCGCCTAGAGCACTTTAGTTGGGTTTAGCTGTTTTACGTGGCAAACTAAGCCTGGCATTGCAGGGCATGATCTGATTTTAAAAAAAAATGAATACCCCCCCTCCCCCGATCTAAAATGCAAATTGCACCATCAGGAATCGTATAATCATGACTGTTTTGGTTGTAATGCAATGATGTGTTGAGTTCTGCAGTCCGTAGCCCAGTCTAGCTTGGCATCCGGTACAGATCTGTTCTTCTTCAATTCGTGTTTTTGCGCTATATGGTGCGAAACACATGGCGTGACCTAGACATCGGAATACGGACAATTTGGGAAGTTTAGAATTTAGTATCTTTTTTTACAACGCAGCTGCATCCAAAATATAGGTTTGTAGACTACTAGGGGCTTAAAATTTGTACTTTTCTCACAATCATGGCAGTGTAAATTTGCACAGTGGTGCGTGGTGGGATGTATGGTGCAGCTCAGTAATATCTTTCCTTTTCCTCAGATTAACATCCTTGTTGCACGGCTACAGCATGCACATCAAATGGTGGAGGACAGGGTACGCATTCTTAGGGCATTATTCAGTTTAGTTAGCAAACCAAAAAAGCACACTAATGGGCAAAACCATGTGCACTGCAGGTGGGATAGAGGTAACATGTGCAGAGAGAGTTAGATTTTGGTGGGGTGTTCAAACTGAAATCTACAGTATAAAAATAAAGCAGCCAGTATTGACCATGCACAGAAACAATATAACCCCCTCAAATCTAACTCTCTCTGCACATGTTACATCTGCCCCACCTGCAGTGCAGCATGGTTTTGCCCATTAGTGTGCTTTTTTTTGTTTTTCTAATAAACCTGAATAACCCCCTTAGTGCTTTAATCGCATTAGCAATGTGAAACAGATGCTTATTCAGTACAAATACTAAGCAATAGGATGCATGGCTTAGTTGCATTTTTCGTGGCATGCAATACGTGGCTATTTGGCATGATTTGAGGTTAGTGAGGACACCTCTTTAGATTTCCAAACTATATCAGTCCAGGCGATCACACACTGAAGGTTTTCTGGGCATTCACAGCAAAGTACAGTCGGGAAGTATACGTGTATTTAACCACACTACATATAATATGACGGCAGCTGGCCCCCTTGCTTTACGAATGAGCCAGTTGATCTCAGGAGACTAATATTTTTATCATGTTCCCTATTTTAGAACAGCAGGCTTCAATAGTGAACTAAATTAAGCTTATAAAAATAAAACCTTTACAAATGTAAGTTTACATAAGAAATAGTAATTTCACTTGTAAAGTGAACCTCTGTTTGTTCTGACAATGGCCGTAATAATTCATTTTATTTAGGGGCATTCTGGGAGAAGCCGAAACTTTGTAAAGTTAATACGTCGCGTACTGCTTTGTCAGTCACTGCTTAGGAGTATTTTTCTGAGGGCTACTAAGTGTTTACCGTATCATTTTCACACAACCGCTCATATGCACTTATCGTTGGCAAATGTCTGAGAGCTGTACATCAGAGTTGACATTTTGGGGTCTTTTTGTAAATGGGGAATAGTCGGTTGTATAGCTAAGGTCTCTTTAAAGAATAGAATCAAATAAAATAAGTCGTTTATTTTAATTCAACTCTAAAATAAATATAACGAATATTATAATAGCTAGCAGATTTTTGAAACTGTGCATAGCAGATTGAATAATTCTTTAGAGTGCGTATAAATAAAGGTTCTGCTGCAGAACTAGCGTTGGTCAGAACATGACACATTTTACACTGGTGCAAAGGAAACATAGATAGATAGATAGATAGATAGATAGATAGATAGATAGATAGATAGATAGATAGATAGATAGAAAATTAAAACTCCATTTTGGGATTACAGAACAAACCCCTCTGGCCATAAGATGTCCCAGTTATAAAGACATTTTAAGGCTTTGCAAGTCACAACTGAGATCTTTTCATTCAGCACAAAGACACACACCGTGCAAACACACAGCTGATGGATTTAAGGCTCCGAAAATCCAGCCATTCACATTAAGGATGAAGAAGGCAAACATTCTTTTTGAGAATCCTTTGATTAACAGATAGAGAGAATTCCTTCAGATCTGTCTCAAACAATGCAAGTCTGTAGGATGAACCTATATGTACAAAAGGATTACAGAATAAACACGCCACTTACATCTTACTTCTCAAAGAATTTCAATGGACTTTGAAAACCGAAAAAATCCAAAGGGAAAAAGAAAAACGTAAGAAAGTGAGAATATTACTGAGTTTCATGTAAGTACAAATCAGAGAATATAGGCGTTTTTAACCCCCTAGACTAGACTTTCGCCGATCAGCATATAAATACATGAAGGTGTATAATACACAACACTTTTGGTATACATAAAATCCAGGATCAGGGCATTTTCCTACTTTCTTTAGCAGCTTTAACAGTACACTTTAATTAATTCAATACTTCATTAATCATGAACAGCGGGATGTATTAAAAATGGCGGCTGTCAGGATCCCAGCGTTCAGGAGACCGACACTAAAATCCAGACATCCAACATTTTACCGGCGGTCAGATTCCTGACTCCTTTTTGCTACCGGAGGCCAATACACTATGGGCTACACTTCACAGCTACCGGAGGCCAATACACTATGGGCTACACTTCACAGCTACCGGAGGCCAATACACTATGGGCTACACTTCACAGCTACCGGAGGCCAATACACTATGGGCTACACTTCACAGCTACCGGAGACCAATACACTATGAGCTACACTTCACAGCTACCGGAGACCAATACACTATGAGCTACACTTCCCAGCTACCGGAGGCCAATACACTATGGGATACACTTCACAGCTACCGGAGACCAATACACTATGAGCTACACTTCACAGCTACTGGAGGCCAATACACTATGGGCTACACTTCACAGCTACCGGAGGCCAATACACTATGGGCTACACTTCACAGCTACTGGAGGCCAATACACTATGGGCTACACTTCACAGCTACCGGAGGCCAATACACTATGGGCTACACTTCACAGCTACTGGAGGGAGGCCAATACACTACGGGCTACACTTCACAGCTACTGGAGGCCAACACACTATGGGCTACACTTCACAGCTACCGGAGGCCAATACACTATGGGCTACACTTCACAGCTATCGGAGGCCAATACATTATGAGCTACACTTCACAGCTACTGGATACCAATACACTATGGGCTACACTTCACAGCTACTGGAGGCCAATACACTATGGGCTACACTTCATAGCTACTAGAGGCCAATACACTATGGGCTACACTTCACAGCTACCGGAGGCCAATACACTATGGGCTACACTTCACAGCTACTGGAGGCCAACACACTATGGGCTACACTTCACAGCTACCGGAGGCCAATACACTATGGGCTACACTTCACAGCTATCGGAGGCCAATACATTATGAGCTTCACTTCACAGCTACTGGATACCAATACACTATGGGCTACACTTCACAGCTACTGGAGGCCAATACACTATGGGCTACACTTCACAGCTACTGGAGGCCAATACACTATGGGCTACACTTCACAGCTACCGGAGGCCAATACACTATGGGCTACACTTCACAGCTACCGGAGGCCAATACACTATGGTCAACACTTCACAGCTACTGGAGGGAGGCCAATACACTACGGGCTACACTTCACAGCTACTGGAGGCCAATACACTATGGGCTACACTTCACAGCTACTGGAGGCCAATACACTATGGGCTACACTTCACAGCTACCGGAGGCCAATACACTATGGTCAACACTTCACAGCTACTGGAGGCCAATACACTATGGGCTACACTTCACAGCTACCGGAGGCCAATACACTATGGGCTATACTTCACAGCTACTGGATGGAGGCCAATACACTATGGGCTACACTTCACAGCTACTGGAGGGAGGCCAATACACTATGGGCTACACTTCACAGCTACCGGATACCAATACCCTATGGGCTACACTTCACAGCTACCGGAGGCCAATATACTATGGGCTACACTTCACAGCTACTGGATACCAATACACTTTGGACTACACTTCACAGCTACCAGAGGCCAATACATTATGGGCTACACTTCCCAGCTACTGGAGGCCAATACACTATGGGCTATGCTTCACAGCTACTGGAGGCCAATACACTATGGGCTATACTTCACAGCTACTGGAGGGAGGCCAATACACTATGGGCTACGCTTCACAGCTACCGGAGGCCAATACACTATGGGCTACACTTCACAGCTACTGGAGGCCAATACACTATGGGCTACACTTCACAGCTACCGGAGGCCAATACACTATGGGCTACACTTCACAGCTATCGGAGGCCAATACATTATGAGCTACACTTCACAGCTACTGGATACCAATACACTATGGGCTACACTTCACAGCTACTGGAGGCCAATACACTATGGGCTACACTTCACAGCTACTGGAGGCCAATACACTATGGGCTACACTTCACAGCTACTGGAGGCCAATACACTATGGGCTACACTTCACAGCTACCGGAGGCCAATACACTATAGTCAACACTTCACAGCTACCGGAGGCCAATACACTATGGGCTACACTTCACAGCTACCGGAGGCCAATACACTATGGGCTACACTTCACAGCTACCGGAGGCCAATACACTATGGTCAACACTTCACAGCTACTGGAGGGAGGCCAATACACTATGGGCTACACTTCACAGCTACTGGAGGCCAATACACTATGGGTTACACTTCACAGCTACCGGAGGCCAATACACTATGGTCAACACTTCACAGCTACTGGAGGCCAATACACTATGGGCTACACTTCACAGCTACCGGAGGCCAATACACTATGGTCAACACTTCACAGCTACTGGAGGGAGGCCAATACACTATGGGCTACACTTCACAGCTACTGGAGGGAGGCCAATACACTATGGGCTACACTTCACAGCTACCGGATACCAATACCCTATGGGCTACACTTCACAGCTACCGGAGGCCAATACACTATGGGCTACACTTCACAGCTACTGGATACCAATACACTATGGGCTACACTTCACAGCTACTGGAGGCTAATACACTATGGGCTACACTTCACAGCTACCGGAGGCTAATACACTATGGACTACACTTCGCTGCATGAAGTTCTGGCAGTGTTCCCCAGGAACCCTCCACCAGAAATGTCCCGTGTATGGCGGTGAGCTGACCATGCATGCCCAGAGGCCAGGATAATGCTCTCTGCACATCACAGGGATGGGCTTCTTTCGGAGCCCATGTCCCCGTCTGGTGCAGGTGATACATTTACCTGAAGTGATTGCATTCTGCAATGCGATCCTGGGTTCTAATACCACGCCCATATCACATTACAAATGCAATCATTGATAAATTAACTCCTAAGACTCTTCTGCAATCTTATATTTTTCCTTTTCCATCACTCTCCTTTGCCCATACTTAACAACTTTACCTAAAAGTCTGGGGGTATTCCCAAATTTCATAAGAGTCCCGAGTCAGCCACTTTTATGGATCCTGAATAGTTTTCTAAGGGTAAGAACTATTTGCACCATATCTAAAGTGGGTTGGGCCTGATAATACCAGTTGTGTAGCCGTAGCCCTGCTCCCCACTCCACAATAGCATGAAATGAATCATTGTACAGCATAAAACCATAATGACACAAATTGCATCGTCACATCCCTGGGAAATTCTGCACAATGAAGAAAATCCCTTACAAAAGTGTCCTCTCTATCCTTATCTTACTTCAATAATCTTTCTCTGCAATATGAAATCTCATTTTATACAAAATAAGCCCCCCGGTGAGCATGCTCCATAAGAGACGCCATGACTCAGACATCTGCTCCTGGATTCTGCCTGTGCAACCTTTCCTCGGCCAGCGTCACGCCCATAGCTGACGTATTGAACAATTTCAAGTGTTGCCTATCAAATGATTCAGTCTCATGTAGTGGTTTTGTTGCACATTTGCATCAAACGATGCAGCTCACTCTCGCCAGGCATCTTACTCTGCATGGCGCATTGAGGCTAGATGATTGAGGATACACTGTATAGGGCCTAATGTCATAACCTGCGAGATGCAGACATGGGTGCGAGTCCGATGAGTCAGCCAGTATTTTAAAGGAGAAATAAAATGCAAAATAAGGATGGTTTTGGATTTCAAATTATTGCCGCTTTAAAATATGGGCAGACTTGCTGGAATTACATCCATGCCTGCATCTCCCAGGCTATTGCATAAGGCCCATAAAGAGGATGCGTTTAGCGTCCCAGCAGTTGGGATGCCGGCACTAATGTGACCGACGCTGGAATCCGGAACACAGCTCAGGACATCAATGCTGGCACAACGACAGCAGCCATCCTGAAGGTATCAGGGTGGGTGTTGAGGCCCGGGGTAAGGGTTAGGGACTAGAGGAGGGTTTGGCACTAGGGGGGTGGTTAGCCGTAGCCACCACCCATAAGTTTAGCCCTAGCTGCCACACTAGGATGGTTAGGGTAGGGGTAGTGTACTTAACCCCCAAAGGTGTCAGGATACTCTGTTTCAGGATCATGTGGTCAGTCATGTGACTGCCAGCACCCCGAATGCCAGAATAACATACCGAACCCACGTAAAGCAGTAAAAGATTTAAGATATTCCGGATATACAGTACCACTGCTCATTTAACCGACATAAAAAAAATCTGCCTGTAACTTATTTTACAAATAATTTTTTCCCCCTTAACTGGAGTCAACCAAAACATTTCAACCATTTTTTTTATTGTGCAGAAAATAAAACAATTAATAATGCATATAAAATACTTGCACACAGTTCATGTACTAAGACAGTCTATTTTTTTATATTTTTACCTTGCATAAAAAAATAAATAACATAAAATAATCTACTGTCTTCTTTTATCACGCTGGTTGAGCTCCTGTTGGTAATTGTGTGCAAGACCCCCCGCCTGCATCAGAGAATATTGGAAAGTGCCAGGGGTCAGAGTTTACCAGCGATACATTCACTACACCAGAAGCAGCATGACCTGCCAAGCAATACTGCAGGTTAACCAACCTCATTGAACACTGCTGCTAATTAAGGACTCTTGTTTTTCAGCAGGAGCGGCAGATCGCCTTCTGCACTTGTACATGACTTCAGCACTGAGTGGAGAAATTATCTTCTGATCAACTCAGACAGGAGGACCCAGATGGTCTCCGCCAGGCCTCCTTCAGAATAAATGAGGTTTAATGGGAACTCAGGCAGCCACCAGGTATAAAGAAAAGGGGGTCTGGCATTGACCTGTCTGTGAAAGGCACCGTGTATTGTTACATTGACTTAATTCCTTTCTACGCTCGGCGAAATACTACAGCTGTGCGGCCTCATCTCAAATAACAAAGGACAGGAGCCCTCAATGTATGCTTCACCCAGAATACTAAAATAATAACCCAGAATAATATCCTCTACCCTTAAGTTAGCCATTATAAACCGATTCACGCTGATTGCAGGCAAGAAGGGAGAGCGACACATAGAGAGCTATGGCGCTAATGTCACAAGCACTTACTCATAGGTGTATCAATAAAATCAGTTCTGCTTTTTAGATTTTACCTATGAAGTCAGCTTGTAAAAAATGTATCTGATTCAGTTTTACAAAAATGCACGCCCTAAAGAGCCTGAATCTGAGCTGCACAATGTTGATGTTTTAGGAGTTGAGCGATGTGTGTTGTACTATGCATGAAATTAAGAGGCTCATTCAGCATAGATCGCTAAATTGTATAAACGCAAATCGGTGTGATTGCTGCGCGTTTGAGGCTCAGTGAGATCAAAGTGACTGACAGGAAGTGACCATTTGTGGAAGGCAACATGGCCGTTTTCAGGGCATATACATGATGTAAGCTGCGATTGCTTGCAATTAAAATATGGCTCCAGAGCCACTGCATCTACATTTTTCTGAGTATGCCAGGGTCAACAGCAACTATCGACGGTACTCGGAGTCTGCGTATGAATCGCAATTCCACATATGCATTCACAGAATTGCATTCGCATCGGTGGGCATCTTTTACCATTTCAGGGAGACGCTTCACATGTGATTTTCAGCAGTAGCAGTGTTGAGACAATTGCAAATTCAGTCTCCATACCGATCCATGCTGAATCTTCCCCTAAGTCACTAAAAAGACACACAGCGCATCTGTCCCACATGCTGCATCTGAGAAGCACGGTAATCAGATGCATAATTGATGCATAATTGTTCACGTTGGAGACCAGGCGGAAAAGCACCTAGCACAGGGTTGGTGCAAATTTAGATGGTACAACCAATGGTTACATTGAAAGAATCAGCATATGGGCATCTAACGATGCTCAAAGAGGGCATCTCGGTCCTTGCAGATGCATGGGTAGACCCCAGGGAAGGTTTTGTAGCTGTATTTGCATAAACTAGTCATAGAACCAATAGTGGCAATAGATGCAGAAACAGAGGTTATAGCAACCAACTCAGAATCTAGCCTTAAATATCTCATGCAGGACACACAAGGAAAATCTTTCTTGGGCCATTAGCGTACAAGTTGGCATAAACCAGCAAAAAAAAATATATATATATATATACAGCATCTGGCCAAACCAGGCAGATAATGATATATTAATAATAATATTTATATAGCACTGTTCTCCCAAATGTCTACATTAAAAATACAAATGACAAAATAAGCTTAACAATAGAGAGAACCTGAGTATGTTTTATAGGCACTAAAGGGGCATTAGTGAATTGCATGCATTACATAGGTGTTTTTCAGTTCATGTTACAAGTGCATGGTCTAACTGCCCCAAACTGAAAGAAGTCAATGGGTTATATTTAATATCTGTTGGGATGATTCTCCAGAAAGTGGACATAAAGTCCCATGCATCAGATGCTTTTCATTTTTTCTTTTAAACTGGTCTGTTAAGAAATTGTGGTTATATGAAAACTTGATTGCTTTAGTAGCAATGCTTTACCCTATAACTTAAGACCCACTAAAATCTTATTTATTGATCTATTTTGGAGAAGTATGTTGTTAGAATTTGTGTAGCTGTCCCATGCATCACGGAGAATCACCCTGTTGGTTTGTTAAGGCCACTGACCATCTTCGGCTTTGGCCAATTGTTGTAAGAAAGCAATGTATGCTAAACAAGTCAGAATTAACATAATTAGCATTGCCGTTTTAAAACCATTGGTCAAACCGCAGATGATCAGCAGATCTGATGAACCACGATTGAGTAAATCTATCCCAATATGATTGATAGCCAATAAAGGTTACATGAACACTTTAAGTGCATACACAGATCAATAAGTCTTCAAATGAAATACATTTGGACAGATTCTGTGTATATATATATGTACATACATACATATATATATATATATACATATATATATATATATATACACACACACACACACACACACACACACACACACACACACACAAATGGGGAAAAAACCTCAGCACAGTGTTGGGAACCATCAAGAACTATTACACTACGATTTATACAGTAAATACGCACTAGTTACATCTGAACACCAGTTACATCTGACAACCATCACTGGCCAGTTGAACTAATTGAGTTTATCTTTATTGCCTCACAGATTGCTCCAACAATGACTGTGTTTGATGTGTTTTATTTGCCGAGCAAGCCTCTTACAGCTGGATAAGTGTCACAATGAAAAGACGCCCAATACTTGTGTCTGGGAACTGAAAAGTGGCCTTTCTTTCCTTTCACAAGCTGCCCATTACTTTGACCTTTCCAAAATGAGTCTTGGGCGGATTAACATGTAAAACAGTATTGAGTGAATTTCCAGTGGAATACAAGCTCAGCTCTGGATCATGAAAATATGTCCCATCTTGTAAAGCAAATGTGGTTAGCACCGTGGCCAGGGGTCAGACTGTGACCGGGGTTTGTAAGTTCCCTGTGTTTATATATACAAACATTTGCCAAACTCCTGTATCCTTTTCCAATAACATTTTCCCCATCTTTTTACTATATTACAGTGATGCAGCACTGTGGGTTTCTGTCAGGTACTCTAGTGATATCCCACAAACACCTACTGGTAGACTGCTGGGCTTCTGACTAAACTGCTTCATGTGTGTTGGTGGGGTGTAGTACGGCTGACCGGCGGTCTCCTGACCGCCGGTCAGCTTACCGACGCCGGGATCCCGGCAGCATACCGACGCCGGGATCCCAGCGGGGAGGGGTGAGTGCAGCACGCCCCTTGCGGGCTCGCTGCGCTCGCCACGCTGCGGGCTCGGTGGCGACCTGCGGTCGCCACGGGTTCTATTCCCACTCTATGGGTGTCGTGGACACCCACGAGTGGAAATAGTCCCTGTTGGTCGGCATGCCGACCATCGGGACAGTGACCCGTCGGGCTGGTGGAGGTCATGTGACTGTCGGTCAGCTGACCGGCGGTCACATGAATACCACCCGTGTTGGTGTACTTGTGATAAGGACAATTTAAACTCCATTTGGGCCAGGTATTGACATACTGTAGAATATGATAATGCTGAACTTCGCTCAGTAAGCAAATAACCACATAGTAAAAAAAATGATGCTGTAAGGGTGCGGCTCTGTAACTACAAATGTGCAAAACCCTTAACGTTCCATATAGTAAAAAAATAATGCTGTAAGGTTTCGGCTCTGTAAAAACAAATGTGCATGAACAATCAAAGTTTTTCCAAGAAAGAGTTACAAAACAGATACAAAAAAGTAGATACAGGTCTAATCGTACGATTAAATGATGGGGGCATTCCCGATCAATCAGATGACCAATCGTCCAATATCGTGCATGCTGTGCACTCTCGTGGGGTCATTTGTTGCTTCCCCTGAACTTTCTGCATGTGCAAAATATCAGGGAGTGTGGCTGATGATCTCATGCAGCACTAACACGGGGAGGAGGCGGCATAGCGGGCGGTTGTGCACTGGATTGCTCCGTGCGTATTGCCACTAGATATGTCAGATCTCGGATCGTCCGTCACATGGGTAGGTACATGTCGAACCGACGTGTGTACCCACCTTAACACCCATACATTGCCTACTCTCCCAGAATCTCTGGGAAACGCATGTAAAACCGCTTACCAAATTGGAAAGTGGATAGGAGTGTACTAGGACCATGCAAATCACAATATGTTGACGTCAATAGTGTCACCAGACCACACCCACATCTTTTTATACCTGTGCTCCGGAATTCCCAGAAGCAATGTATAAAATAATGCTAATGGCCAACAACTGCAAAAGAAACTTTCAGTTATATAAACCTGAAAGAAAACCAGAAATGTTGGCCACTGGAACCACTGTTACTCTAAAAAGAATAAGATTCAAGAAAATTTAGGGCAGAGCTGGCCAACCTATGACTCTCCAGCTGTTTTGAAACAAGCCCCAGCATACCCACCCACCAATCAGCTGCTAAAGCATGCTGGGACTTGGCTAAGTTGGCCAGGCCTGATATAGGCCACGATAATGTATAGTGTATAGGCTAAGTGTCTACATCTACAAAGACTGGAGGCAGCTACTGAATGATGTTATGAAGGTTCCTTGTGGAGTGATATTTTATCTTAATGTATACTTGTTCAGGCCAAAATATATCTGCCTCTGAGGCGTAGTTTATTTTTCCAATTCAAATACTTGAGTGCCCATTTAGAGAAAAACATGCCCAATGTAACCAATATGCAAGGGGGCATAAAGTTTTCATATATATTCCTAATGACATCATCACAATTAAACATGTTTGAATGGTGTCCCAAGAATTTTTTTATTCTCAGATTCTGTTGCTCCATTTTACATGATGAAATATTATTGTGATAAATGTCTTCTAGTGTCCTAGTAAAATCATACAACCACTGCTTACATCTTAAGTGTATTGGTGGGTGCACTTAAACCAACCGGTTCCTTCAGAAGTGTAACCCTCTCAAGAACCAGTCAAAGTTCATTATTATTATATTATGATGGCTACAACCAATTGTCATTACATATTTCAATTTTTTTAATCATATATATATATATATATATATATATATAGCATTATTTTTCAATATTATTATTAATTTTTATCTTCTGCAAATCACTGACTCATTGCCCATATACCACTCCTGGCAGCAGAATCCAGAATTAACACCAGACTGGATTAATATTTCAAACTTTAGTCTATTATACTCAGCATTATAGCCCCAACTACCTTTGATCATTCCCAGGTTCAGTATCTGCCTGATATGTACTATGGCCCTCATTCCGAGTTGTTCGCTCGCAAGCTGCCTTTAGCAGCTTTGCACACGCTAAGCCGCCGCCTACTGGGAGTGAATCTTAGCTTATCAAAATTGCGAACGAAAGATTAGCAAAATTGCGAATAGACACTTCTTAGCAGTTTCTGAGTAGCTCCAGACTTACTCCTACACTGCGATCAGTTCAGTCAGTTTCGTTCCTGGTTTGACGTCACAAACACTCCCAGCGTTCGGCCAGACACTCCCCCGTTTCTCCAGCCACTCCCGCGTTTTTCCCAGAAACGGTAGCGTTTTTTCGCACACACCCATAAAACGGCCAGTTTCCGCCCAAAAACACCCACTTCCTGTCAATCACATTACGATCACCAGAACGAAGAAAAAACCTTGTAATGCCGTGAGTAAAATACCTAACTGCATAGCAAATTTACTTGGCGCAGTCGCACTGCGGACATTGCGCATGCGCATTAGCGACTAATCGCTCCGTTGCGAGAAAAATATAACGAACGAACAACTCGGAATGACCCCCTATATAATCACAAACAGGGGTGTAGCGAGGGTGGCTCCGGTGGAGCTCGAGCTCCGGGCGCCAGAAAAGTTAGAGGGCGCACTGCTGCCTGCCCCCCCCCCCTCCACACGCTATACTGCAGCCCACTGTACAGGCAATTGCAGAGCAGGAGGAGAAGCAGAGGGTTGTACACTGACTTGGACTCAGAGACTAGGTAGGGAACAGGGCAGGCCAGAGGTGATAGTAGGAGACACTGACAGCCGGCACATGCAGGAGCTCTGCCACCCATTTATATGTCTCACTGTCTGCTTGTAGCTGTGCAGCAGGGTTACGTCTGTCCTGCTACACCACTCTTTGTCCCGGCTTCTGCAGCACCTCTTTCAGCTTTATTGGCCAGGTATATTTGCTTATACCGAAAAAAAATCCTAGTATACGCAAGTATACCTAGCCAATAAAGCTGATTCTGATTCTGCTGCAGCACGTCTATCTGCCCCAGCTGCTGCACCACCCCTCTCTGCCCCAGCTACTGCTGCAGCACCTCTTACTGCATAAGAAGCTGCAGAGCAACATGTATATGCAGCTTTACTGTGGCATAACCTGCACTACTGTGGTGTAATGTGTATAAGCGGCTCTACTGTGGTGTAATGTGTATAAGCGGCTCTACTGTGGTGTAATGTGTATAAGCGGCTCGACTGTATTGTGTAATGTGTACAAGCAGTTCTACTGTGTTGTGAAACATGTGGGTTCTACTGTGGTGTAATGTGAATAACGGACACTACTGTGCAGTGTAATCTGAATTGGTATTATTCTGTGGCCATGCCCTTTCCCCATAAAGCCACACCACTATATTTTTTTGTTGCACTGTTCTTATTTTATGCATGTGGGGCACCCAACGGAAACTGAGCTCCACAAGATCTAGAACCAGACCTGTCACCAATATAGCATTTTTTTGTATTTTGTCTTTTCAAATGTAACATACACCCAATTCAGTACAGTGGAGGGGGCGCCAAAAGATACCCTTGCTCCGGGCACCATGGCAGCTACCTACACCTCTGATCACAAATGAAACTGCTGTGCCTGAACTGGAGGTGTCTCTCCAACCATTGCAGGGATCTCCAACTTTCTAGGTGTGGGCGTCACTTATGTCCAGTGTCGGACTGGGGCATGAGGGGCCCGCTGGGGAATATGCCGTGGTAGGGCTCATGTTAAGGGGTGTAGCCAGCTGCCACAGAGGCTTGGATAACCAACAAAGAGTGAATGGTCTGGGCTCTTTGATAAATATATATAGTCAATAAATACTGCTAGTGTATCCTGATAAAGTACCAGATTAATAACAGTACTGCACTGTAGAGAAAAACACCACATTCCTGTGCAGTATAAGGCAACATGTATATTTCAAGTGCACAGTCTGGAACGGAGGAGTAGGAAGAGGAGGAGGGTTAACCCCCCTCCCCCAGTGGGGCCAATCGGGGGTTTCTCCTGTACCCCTGTGGACCAACCCTGCTTATGTCTAAATATTGGTAGACATTGAGGTAATTTCCAGTAAGGAAAGCCATTAGAATACCAGCAAACTGTCCCGCTGGACAGGACTTCTAAGTGGCACGTTGCTCAAATGAAGGGCCCAATTCAGACCTGATCGCTGTTCTGCAAAATCGCACAGCGGCTGATTATCGAATGACTGCGCATGCGTACGGAAAATCCTGTGTCTTTTGTTATCACTAGGCGAATGCAGGCTGATTGACAGGAAGCGAACGTTTGGGGGTGGTAACTGGCTGTTTTGTGGGAGTGCCTGGAAAAACAGAGGCGTTCCAAAGCGTTTTCAGGGAGGGTGTGTGACGTCAGCTTCAGCCCGATCAGCTTGTTTCTTTCGCACTGTAGGAGTAAGTACTGGGCTGCGCACAGACTGGAAAATCATTAGATGGTGAGAGTTGCACACAATTTACAGCTGACCGGCGCTTGCAACGCTTTTCGCATGGCGTATACAGACTTGCATGGGCGGTATTTCACTCTGCGGGGCGACTATCCGATCGCAACCCTCTGAAAATCACAGAGCGATCAGGTCTGAATTAGACCCTTTATCAGGAATACTGTCCTTTAGATTCATTGTTGTTAAAAACTGTCTTTGACCCCTGGAGTCCAGTCCATCTTATGGTGGCACAGAATCTGCAGGACTGTATGAATTTCATATCTTGGTGTAAGTACAATAAAAATGTGCAAATACTTCCAGTCTCATGTAAAGAGGTTTGGTACATATTATATAAGAGGGGATTGTCCAAAAGTGGACACCACCTGTAACTGATTGGAGGGATTCATTTAACGGAGTGTTTTAACGCAGCTGAAGTAGATATATAAAGTTATATAGTCTCTCAATCAGCATTCTGCCCTGGAATAAGGTTTAACATCCCTCAATACTGCTTGTACCTCCAGAAGGGGTATTCCAGAGGGGTGTATGTAGTTATGTGACCGGTGGTCTTGTCACAATACTGACAGCTACTTCCCACCCCCTGTAAATCCCAACAATCGACATGCCGTCTGGAAGGGACTATTCCCACTCATGGGTGTCCACAACAACCATAGAGTGGGAATAGAACCTATGGCGAGGGCAGCTTGCCACCGTGCCACAGCATGGCGAGTGCAGTGAGCCCACAAGGTGCTTTGTTGTACTTGCCCCCCTTCCGGCATGCTGATGCCGGAATCCTGCGGTTGTTAGGCTAACCGTCGGGATCCCCAGTGCCGGTAACGCATACCCAACCCATTACAGAAGCCTGTTCATCTTTAGACTAATAACTGAAGTGCGCTCAGAATCCTGCATTAAAATGAGGTATCTGGACTCTAGGTTGACACACATTAGTCAACATTGAGTAGGCTGACACATGAAATAGGTCGATACTGCCATTAGGTCGACATGGAAAAAGGTCGATGTGACAGGACGGTCCCGTACGAAAGCACTCGTCGCTTTCGCGTCCCGTTGGCTGCACACATAATGGAAGGTCAAGTCACACGAGGCCTGACCACATAGGGGATTCCCGCTTACCGTCAGTAACCGCCTGTTACTGACTCCACCCACTGCGTTGTGGGCGGGTTTTTGCTGCCACCACCAAACTCCTAACCTGCCGTGGCGTTTGGAACCACGGTTCTGCTCTGTATGTGCCGACGCACTGCCTTACCACACCTGTGTGGTGTTGACGAATCCCCACTAGCCACTTGCTAGGCCTCTACCGGTAGCTGGCGGAAGGCGGAACTTGGAGACGTTAGGTGCTTCCCTGGACAGCCGGAGGACGGGGCTAGGTTTGGCCTAACCCTGTAGGTCACAAGATGAAGCAGTCTTCTTGAGGCAATGATGTTTATTTGCTCAATGATAAAAACCTTTAAAAAGGCTCCTCCCTATTGCTAGGGGCAACAGCATACAATCAGATGTTTCAGCAGAATAAAGATGGTACAATACAATCTCTATGGGCCAACTGCCCTCCTTTTATCCCACTGCAATACACATTACCACAGGGGGTAAGCCCGCCCTGTGGTGTACAACCAATCAATGTTTACCCATGAGCTGTGCATGCCTTGGTCACATGCACAGCTAACATTGTCCCCTATGGACAGTGGGGAGTGGTCGTTCTCCTTTGACTGTCCCATCCTGGAGGATCAGGATACGCCCCGGTGCCGTTCAGTCTAGGCTGGGGGAAGTTTTCCCTCCTAAAACTGACTTCCAGAAACCTGCCCGGGACCCAGCTCACTGCCTGCAGCCTGGATTTGGGCTCCAGAGCTGGGCAGCCTGGCTCCCCGGTCCAGGTTTCCGGGCCACTGCGGGTGATCTCCATGGAGCTCCAGAAAACCACTCAGCTTGTTTCACAGCTGAGCTTCTTCTCTTTCTCCCAAAGCCCCTTTAAAGTGTGAGGCTGGATGGGAAAGTATTCCGTTTTGGGGGAAAAGGTCTGGGAGAATCCATCAGCCTGCACAGCCATGGATTCCCCCCTCCTGGGACACACAACCAAGTAAGTGCAATTTACCTTTAAATACATCACATTTAAAACACACTGTACATGTTATTACATTTAAAACAATGTCTTTGTTTTTCTTTTTACATCCTGTCCCCTAGTCCTGCAGCCTGGCTGCTAGGACTCTGTCTGTGCTGGAGGTATGGGGCTGGCTTCCCCCATCCTCCAGCCTGTCTGCCTGCCTCTGAGGTCCAGGGAGCTGGCGCTCCCTGTCCCCCCAGTGGGGCACTCATTTTGTGGCCTCGCCGCATGTAGCGGCGCACCCCCCTGATCCGAAGCCCAGCGGCCCGGGACACTTGTCCCGGCCGCTGTGGCTCTGGCTTGTTTCAGCGCTGAGGTGCCGGGAGCGTAGCTCCCGGACCCCAGCACTTACCAACCTACTCATCCCCCCGCCGCCAGGGAGCCGGCTAGCCCGGTCCTCTGTATGCGGCGCTGGATTTGTGGCCTCGCCGCAGCGTCCGGCGGGGAGCCGGCTGCGGCGCACCCCCCTTGCCGCCCAGCGAACCTGGCCACCTCCGATGGGCTGTGGCGCCCCCAGCGGCGGCACACACAGAGAGCGCTGCAGCGGGAGTGGATCTCCCGCCTGCAGCGGCTCTCCCTTCTCCCCGGCGCGCACACAGATAGTGCGCCCGGGGCTGCACTGACCACTGCCGGGAGCGGAGCTCCCGGACTCTGGCGGTCAGAGGCTCCCCTCTCCCCCGGCGCGCACACTCTGCTCAGCGCGCCGGGGGCTGCCCTCACTGCCATGGTCTCCGGAGAGGTCCGGGACCACGGCACATCATAAAAATAAATTTTTTAAACATTTATACAACATGGCGCCTAGCGCCCACAGTATTTTAAACCTGGCGCCAAGCGCCCATTGTCTTTATAATGGCGCCGGGCACCAGGGGTTAACCCCTTCAGTGCCGCGGCGGCCATTTCCCACGTGGCTGGAGCCTCTCCGGCCACAGTCGACATGAGTTTTTCACCCTTTTTTGACCTTTTTCATACTTTACGATCCACATGGACTACAATTGGGAACGGTAACCTGTGCCAAGTGCAGCTGTAGCGGAGTGAGGCACCTTGCCCGAAGCATGGCGAGCAAAGCAAGGGGACACGGTGCACTAATTGGGGTTCCCGGTCACTTTACGAAGAAAACGACACCAAAAAACTCACAAAAAACTCATGTTGACCTTTTTCCATGTCAATCTTGTTCATGTTGACCTAATGGCGGTGACGACCCATTTCCAGTGTCGCCCTATGGGTGTCGAGCTAATGTGTGTCAACCCTGAGTCCCATATCCTTAAAATGATGCCCATGGTAACTGGAAACTTGAATTAATCCCCCTTATGGTAATGCCTATATCAAAGGTACAGCTCAACTAGGATAACGATTGAGACCAAAACTGATCTACATGACTCTTGCAGAGATGTAATGGACAGTGAACCCAAATCAATAAAACAGAAAGGTATTAACATGAAATAGTATCACTGTAATAATGATAAAGGACAGTGGAGTGTAGTATGTCTGACCGGCGGTCAGGAGGCCGCCGGTCAGCTTACCGATGCCGGGATCCCAGCAGCATACCGACGCCGGAATCCCGGTGGGGAGGGCCGAGTGCAGCAAGCCCCTTGCGGGCTCGGTGTGCGATCGCCACGGGTTCTATTCCCACTCTATGGGTGTTGTGGGCACCCACGAGTGGAAATAGTCCCTGTTTCGGCATGCCGATCATTGGGATAGTGAGGGGGCGGGATGTCGGTGGAGGTCGTGTGACCGTCGGTCTCCCGACCGCCGGTCATATGAATACCAGCCAGGACAGTGCACTATATTTAAAAGCATAACATATAAATAAATCTAAACCCACTATGTTGTTCCTTTAGTACTCTTTCTGTCTGCCTCACAGTCCTCTATATCTCAGTTACTTCCTAGTGAGAACAGTAAGGACACAAGGAAGCTTTACATCAGCACTTTACAAGATTTCTTTTTAAGCACAGCCATGAGACGATTCACACAAACTTACCTCTTCCCCGTCAATAATTATCAAATTATGGAGATAAAGTACTTAAAAATAAGATCAATTGCACACTGTGAAAGGGTCATGTTGCCCAAAGGGTGACAGAATCCTGTTAACGGTTCAGTAGTAAAATGGCTATTTCTGTAATGAGGCGAGACTGAAGAACTTTCACTGAGCCAAGGAACAGGAGGCATTGTGGGTAAATTTGAAAGCATTTTATAAACAATATTAACCAGTGAAATTGTACTGGTAAAGGGAACCCATTACATATCTATACAAAATACAGATAACCAACCTTCATTACTCCAGCTGGTGCTCAATTACCTGTCCACTGAGTAAGGATGATGGGTTATATAGTTATTTAGCCGTTGTAGCCTTGCCTGGGGGTGTTTGTTTCTACTCTTGTGCTCTTCTGATGACCCACCCCACTTTCTCACTACCAGGGTGCCACTTTCTGTCACACTCTCCTGCGCCACCTCTCTCCGCTGTGTCGATTCTCATATTGAGTTGTCTATCTCATTTTCTCTATTTACAATTATATAGCAACCATACTGAGAGTGGTAATGAGATCGCTCTAAACTAGATGGCAGAATAGAGAATTTTTAGGAATAAAATAAAACTAAAATATATTTAGCAGCTGCAGGGGCGCAAGTTCATCCTAGTCGCACGGAGGCAAGTTGGAGTTTGGTGACCTCCCCACCCTCCTTAAATAAAGGGAAAACTGTGTGCACACACACGACTAACAGAATTATATAGACATCAGTCTCAGCCGGTATACAGAGACTGGAGCCCGCAGTGAATGGTGCCCGCTGTGTGAAGACGGGCAGTGGGTCAGAATCAATAGATTCAGCCATCTGCAACATGCAGAGTTCACCGGTGGGCCACATCGGACAGTCCATCAGCAGCGGTGGTGGCACCGTCACTTGCTGCAGCAGTCTGAACGGTACTGGAGCAATACCAGATAGAAGCCATCCTGTGCCCTATTGCAGTTAGATGGGCTCCCAGGACAGAGCCGATAAACTCTGCAGCAGTGGGTGTGCTGCAGAGCTCCATGGGAAGAGCAGCGGTCACACTTTGATCCTGCTGTGAACCACACAAGTGCCCATTTAGGGCTTGGAGCCCAGAGGCAGGTGTCTCCATTGCCTCTGGAAGTTACGCCCCTAATCAGCTGATTCTACTGGAAATTATTGCAAGTTTTAAATGGTCAAAAGCCAAATTGCCCACAGACATTTTATGGCAGTTCACTGAGCAAGTTGAATACCATACATGGCCGGACTGGTCATCTGGCAAATGCTAAAAGGGCTAATGGCATGAGTGGCTGGTCTAGTCACCTGAAAGCCTGGCAGAGCAACTCCATCTTCTGACACTCTGCTGGGATGAAGAGAGATGAAGTATGCTGCAAGGCCACACCCCTGTGACTCGAGACACATATGTGAGGCATGGCCGTGCCCCTTTTTGTACGTACACAGTAAGGGGTTCCAGGGCAAAATTACAGCCCTACTCAGTCCCTGATACCAGACCACATGTAAGCAGTTTAGGGCCTTGCTTCCACTCAATGGCATATCTATAATGGGAGCCATGTGCATGGTGCACATGGGCCCGAGTGCAGATGGGGCCAAACTGCACACCCTGCACCCATTTCTTCTATGCTCATCTTTCCAACATCCAGTGTTGGCAGCCGCATCACTGCAAAATACAGGGAAAATAGCACGGTGGCCATTTTCCCACATGCACAGTAGTAAAAAAACAGGGAAATGGTCGCTGCACCCTTTTCTCAGAGGCCTATGCATGCGCAGTAGACTCTGGCACGGTGTCTATTAGTGCTCAGAGCAGTGCCACAATCTACAGAGGAAGGGGCCCAGACGTAGACTGCACACGGGCCCACTCCTCTCTTGATGCAAACCTGCTTTCACTGATACATAAAATTACTAAAAGCATGCTATACACGGACTACCAATTCTTGGTGCATTCTTGTTTGGGCATGTGGAAAAGAACAAGGGTGGTCATTCCGAGTTGTTCGCTCGCTAGCTACTTTTAGCAGCAATAAAAATGCAAAGCCGCCGCCCCCTGGGAGTGTATCTTAGCATAGCAGAATTGCTAATGAAAGATTAGCAATTCTGCTATTAAGTATTTCCTTGCAGTTTCTGAGTAGCTCCAGACCTACTCCTAGATTGCGATCACCTCAGTCCATTTAGTTCCTGGTTTGACGTCACAAACACGCCCAGCGTCCGGCCAGCCAATCCCCCGTTTCTCCAGCCACTCCTGCATTTTCTGCTGCCACGCCTGCGTTTTTTAGCACACTCCCGGAAAACGCTCAGTTACCACCCAGAAACACCCACTTCCTGTCAATCATTCTCCGATCAACAGAGCGACTGAAAAGCTTTGTTCGCCCGTGACTAAAATAGCATAGTTCTGTGTGAAATTACTCAGCGCGTGCGCCCTGTGGTGCATACGCATGCGCAGAACTGCTGGATTTTAGCCTATTAGCAATTCTGCTAAAAATAGCAGCGAGCGAACAACTCGGAATGACCACCAATGTGTACTAAGCACAAAAAAAAGACATAATTATCAATGATCCTTATTACCGCCCAGTTCATGAGATATATCTAGAGCACTACATTGCCTAACCCCTGGAAACACTTAGAGCTGGAACAGTTCCTCTATCTACAGGAATAACAGTCCTACATTTTGATGTAGTTTTTGTTCTGATGCAGCATAGCCATTTAATACCAACAGAAGCAGTTGAACAAAATGGCTTCCGTTACTAAAAGATTTCCACTCTGCATTGTAAAGGGATATAGTTGGCAGACATCAATGCTAATATCTAGAAAGGGATTAACAATTAAGAATGTGAAGTACATTATCATTGATCTCCAGCAGAAAGACTATGGATCAATAAACAAAGCAATCTGTAAATGTGTCTCATTGCGCAAATCCTTTTAGTCAAAAACTGCTAAAGTGTCATTAGTAAATCTCACAAGGTGCAGACCAAATCTTTCATTCACTTGTGGACGCTAAAATAAAAATCTTTGAGAAAGAGATTAGCAAGGATGTAAAGATTTGCTGAAGTCCGATATGACTCTAATGGTGCATTCATTGGAGGTACATTCCTACCGCCATAAGTAGTCGTGATCTAATGCTGTATATACCTCGTTCCACTGTTGGGCAATTATAGACATGCTTTGCCCCACTTAAAAAATTTCCCTCATGGTCTGCTCATAATGGAGGCAAACATATTTGTGGGCTGATCCAATCGTGGGACTGTGGTTTATTAATGCATTACACACGGATTATGTTTTTGAGGCAGTTCCTGATGAAGTGATAGGCTAACTATTGGGTCCGCCCGCAAAATGTCTGCTCCCACTGAGTCAGTGACTTCTAAGTTTTTAAATCCAACTTACTTTTCTGTGATGCCTTATATGTAACAGGCAACAGATAAAAGTGACAAAAAGTAACAATGGTAAAAACAGATAATCTTAGGGGTAAATTAAATAAAGCTTCTAAAAGTGAAAAGAAGTGATGTTGCCCGTAGCAACCAGAGTCTCGCTATCATTTCTTTTTTGCATCCTAGGAAATGATAGAATCTGATTGGTTGCTATGAGCAGCATCACCTCTTTTCACTTTTAGAAGCTTTAGTAAATTTACCCTTTAGAACCTATCACCTACCAATGAATGATATTGAATATAAGGGTGTTTTTTAAAGTTGGGTTGTCAAAAGCATAAGAAAAGTGACAGATATAGCATGTATATTTATTCCATTAAGGTTTCATCTAGTGATTTCCTTTACTTTTAGTGAATCTCTATTCCAACTTACTATACATCCATCCTCATATAGCACCAAATAGCCATGAACTTTGCTACTTAGCCATGTCAAAGCACTAATCTTAAGTACGCAGTTCACTATTAGCGAACGAAGATACAAAATAGTGGGAAAAGTAGCACAATGGAGGAACCATTGCACAGGAATCACGTTATTCTGCGTGAAAGGATAGTTGTATGAGGAAACATCTGTAGGAGAGAGATTCAGCTGCACTCTAGTAACTTACAAAAAAAGATTATGGGGGTCATTCCAAGTTGATCACTAGCTGCATTCGTTCGCTGTGCAACGAAGGCAAATAAAGGCACTTCTGCACATGCGGGGCAATGCGCACGTACAACGTACTATTACAACGAACGATGTAGTTTCACACAGGTGTAGTTTCACACAGGGTCTATCGAAGCTTTTCGGCCGCAGAGTGATTGACATGAAGGGAGCATTTTTGGGTGTCAACTGACCGTTTTCAGGGAGTGTTCGAAAAAACGCAGGCGTGCCAGCAAAAACGCAGACATGGCTGGGCGAACGCAGGGCGTGTTTGTGACGTCAAAACAGACTGTTCAATTCCTGAAGTCATGGCAAGCGCTGAGTAGGTCTGAAACTACTCAGAAACTGCACAAAATGATTTTGTAGCCGCTCTGCAATCCTTTCGTTCGCACTTCTGCTAAGCTAAAATACACTCCCAGTGGGAGGCGGCATAGCGTTTGCACGGCTGCTAAAAACAGCTAGCGAGCGAACTCGGAATGACCCCCTATGATCCTTATCAATGTTGGACAACCACTGACACATTGATGCCACTCTTGTTGATGCTGTAAATATCCTGAGGAAAGTTTCTGTGCAAACCGAAATGTTGCTAAGGATTGTATGACTATTTTTGTTTAATAAATGTGCTTCATTTCTTTACTAAGCGAATGAATGAATTGTGACTGGTTCAATGAATCTAATATGTGAATAAGGTTAAAGTCCTTTGAAGACTCCTTGTCTTGTGGCTCCTTCATGTGATCCACAAGCACAAGGCTGGTCAACGTAAAGGATTATTCAAGTGGGTGCGATTGGATCTTAACCCATGTTCAAACAACCCATTCGCTATTGTTCTTATCCCTTGTATATGAATTTGTGAGATCAGGTGCTCTAAGGCAATCACAGCCTAACTCCTGGCTCCAGTTGTTTTTAATCATTGAGGATCACTGACCCTCTGTTTTATTCTGGTGTTATCCTGCCCTTTTTGGGATTTAAAGATTTGTATTTCTTCAAAGGACTTTAAATAACCTGATTCACATATTAGAATCATTGAGCCAGTCTCAATTAATTGAATGAATTGGGTATGAGAAGTCAAATACATTTTTCAAGCCTTTTAGAAGTCACCTACCCCTGAAGAAGTCCTTCTTGACAAAACGCGTGGAGTTTATCAATATTCGTTCAATACCCATTTGCCCGACTATTCCCACTAGAGGTCACACCTTTTCAAGGTGAGGGTGATACTATGTCAACTAGCATTTGTGGTGAATGTATAAGTCCAAAACATTGCCAACTTTTATTGTAAATTTATTGTATCTTTGTAATGTCATGGTTTGTGTAAAAGATTTTTGCTTTGCCTAACAACTTCGAAATTACCAATTAAAACTGCCTAATAACTTATTGTTGTCAGGTGATCTATTTCTTGGTGAGAGGGTATATTTACAGGCCAAAATTGGGTACCAAAAAGGTCAAATTACTTGAGGAGGCCTTTGAACGAGAACTCTGAATTGGGTACTTCACATCTTTCGATTAGCGCACTCTGGACTTCTATTGTTTCTGTTCATGTTCTAGGGTCCTACTAACAGGGGTCCTTCCTGTGGTGCTGCCATCCCTCAGCGATAAAAAGGGTATATTTTCTGTGTGTCTATATATATATATATATATATATACATATATATTTTTTTTTTTTTTTAAGAATAGTGGTTTCAAGCGCTACACCACACACACAAAACAGATGTATAGAGTCTGCAGTCCTTAAATATGCTTCCAATTCAAATCTAAAAAGTCCTTCCGCACTCCCCTATAGGAAGGGTGGCAGCTTTCCTCCAAAAAAACGATGTTCCAAGCGGTTCGAAGCAATAATCTGGATAAAGATGAGAAATAGCGCCTTCTAGTGCAGTAAATAGGAGTTTGATTTACGGATGCCTTCACCAGTATAATACCCTTGAAATGCACAAATACAATTTCAAGTGGACATATCCACTTTTTATATCACATAGGTCCAGTGGGTAATCACAATCAGGATGGCTTTTTCCTTCACCACGCATAAACTTCGAATATCTCCGATCCCCGGCCTTTTAGAAATCCACAATTGCAGCTGAGTAAGTGTAACAACCTCGCTGGCTTGTCCCTTCTGGGTTGTGTCTATGTTATCTTCGTGATCATATATATATATATACACAGTTGTGCTCATAAGTTTACATACCCTAGCAGAATTTGTGATTTTCTGGCCATTTGTCAGAGAATATGAATGATAACTCACAAACTTTTCTTTAACTCCTGGTTAGTGGTTGGGTGAAGCCATTTATTGTCAAACAACTGGCCTAGGAGTCACGTGCAGTCCCGGCATTCGGGGAAAGGGGTCCCATGTAAACATGGGACCCATTTCAGTGCGTGGTCCAAGTAAATGCGTTTTATTATTTTTCCAAGTACGTGGATTACAAAAAAGAAGAGGACCAATCTACACTGGATTTTGGTGAGTATAATTTTATTTTCAGGTACCCCATGGATTCTACTTGGAGAAGTGGACAGAGTCGGCGTGTGAACATAGGTAAGTATGTGTGTGTCGGCATGTATGTATGTATGTAATAAAGTTTTACTTTCACGGTGTGCGTGTACTGTTTTTATTTGGGTATTTTTTTGCAGTAGAACTACAGGTACTAGCGGGCCCGTTTCCCCCCCCGCATGCTGGTACTTGTGGTTCTCCAAGTACCAGCTTGCGGAGGAGGCTTGCTGGGACTTGTAGTTCTGCTACAAAAAACAATATTCTTTTATTTGACACGGCTATCAGCCCCCCATCCGCAGCCCTTGGATGGGGAGGACAGCCTCGGGCTTCACCCCTGGCCCTTGGCTGGCTGGAGGGGGGGACCCCTTGATTTAAGGGGTCTCCACTCCTCCAGGGTACCCCGGCCAGGGATAACTAGTTAGTGATTTAATGCCACGGCCGCAGGGACCGATATAAAAGTGTACCCCGGCTGTGGCATTATCTCTCTGACTAGTGGAGCCCGGTGCTGGTGTTAAAAATACGGGGGACCCCTACGCTTTTTGTCCCCCGTATTTTTTGCACCAGGACCGGACGCTGAGCCCGGTGCTGGTTGTAAAAATACTGGGGATCCCCTGTCAATTTTTTTCCTGTATTTTTACAACCAGGACCGTCTCAAAGAGCCAGAGGCTGGTTATGCTTAGGAGGGGGGACCCCACGCATTTTTTTTCTTGATTTTTAACCCATTCCCACTGAAAAACATGCTCTGATCTCTCCATATTATTTTAGTCAGTAAAAAAAAATATTCTTTTAAAAAATATATAAATAATACTTGTGGCTTCTAATAGACAAACCAAGTAGATAATCCCTTCTAATATAAATAGATATGCTATTAGCAACAAAAAATACACAAAAAAAATATGTTTTTACATTTTTTTATTAGATTCCGCCAGCAAAATGAGGCGGAAAGAAATTGACGAAATGACTGTCGAAAAGCACTGTTGTCGAATCGACATTCTTCAATTGAATATACTTTTGTCGAAAAGCCGCATTTTTACCATTGCAGACATGTCGAATTTGACAACTGTCGAATTTCAAAAAGTCGAATCTAAAACGGACGTTTTTTTGCCGAAAAGTACTGTATTGCATTGTCGAAAAAAAAATTGTGTCGAAAATGCCCCATTTTTCGACATTTGCGGCAATTCGACCGCAATTGCATATACCTAATAGTATCTACAAAGCATGGCCTGCTTAATGCATTACTGTTATTGAAAAAACAAACAGTGACACCCACAGGATGTCAAAATGAACACAGTACATAAACACAGTGATGATAAAGGAAGTGTGCATGGTGAAACATTTATCATAGTGATCACATTTTTTAAAGAATAAATTCCGAAGCTATAATGAATTTTACACAGCAGCTGACATTTTCATCCTAGCATTTTATTTTACGAAACTGTACCTAAAAATGAATTGATCAGTAGGGAATTATGTTTCCTTTCTGGTAATGCATGTCCTTTATAGCAAAACAAAACAACAAAACTTAATTTCTAAACACTATTGGGTATAACCCTGGTTTATCCAGTACTTGAAGAGTTAAACCAGCATCTACCAGCAACAGTGAAGCTTTCAGTGCACAGCGGTGCAATATTAAAACAAAACACCGCACTTAAATATGATAATACTAGAGCACTAAGAAGGTCAGGGCAGGTCGGGCCAAAGGTAAGGTATGGTAATTCTGGAACATTGAAATAGTTGTTTTCCAGTTGAACCACAATTTCACTGCAAACTTCAATGTCAACTGCAATCACAGGACGGCAGGCGAGTGAAATAATGAGTGTTAGTGTGCTCTGTGTGGCTTGCGAGAGCACAGCATACAATCATGAAACATAATACGTCCAATCAGACTTTTAATACAGCATACTCAGGGCTCCCGGCTAATCCCCCCATAGCAGATTTTGGGAGTAGCAAGCAAATATAAGTTGGAAGCAAAATGTTAGCCTGCTTCCTGAAATTAGGGTGAGGGAGCTATAACAATATGGATACAATGGCTGGTTATGCTGTTTATGGACGTATGACATAAACCAGAGAATAAATAGCTCCCCTCCTGCTTGCAAACTGAAGCCCCCCAAGGAGAAAGGAGAGAAGCCGTTAGATACATGTGTCACCTGTGCCAGCGGAGACCTTGCCACACACACCTAAGAAACGGGTTCAGGAAGGCAAAACAAAGTATCATTCTACTTACACCTGATCAGACTAATTATATTATATTATATATATATATATATATATATATATATATATATATATACACATACACATACATACACACACTAGCTTGGTGGTTCTCAAACTCGGTCCTCAGGACCCCACACGGTTCACGTTTTCCATGTCACACAGCAGCTGCACTGTATATCACCAACTGTCACATTTGAAAAATCTACAGGTGACCTGCAAAACATGAACCGTGTGGGGTCCTGAAGACAGAGTTTGAGAACCTGTGCACTAGCTGTTCTACCCATTCTTTGCACCGGAGTTTCTGATTTTCATGGTTGTAAATATACTGTAATTGAGTGTTAAAAATTTGTTAAATCTAGAGATGTTAATTTGAGACGTCTTAATGTAAGTAAATATTACACCATGGTTCTTGGCATTACCCGAGGAGCACCCGTAGCAGATACGGTAAAAAGTGAAAGGACCATTTTCATAATTAATTAAATTCCACCCACTGGAGGTGCAATTGTCAGGAAGGGCATTATCGTTCACGCAACGCAAGCCATGCATCGGTAATGATGTCATTATGTCAACCCCATATTCATCACCTTAGGGGACGTTTAGTACAATTCTAATTACGTAGCTTTCCTATTTCCCACCTGAAGAATACCTATGTTACATTTCATATTCCTAACTTAGTAATGAGTCAGTCAGTGAGTGAGTAAGGGCTTTCACAAATACACACACATATATATTAGAGATGAGCGGGTTCGGTTTCTCTGAATCCGAACCCGCCAGAACTTCATGTTTTTTTTCACGGGTCCGAGCGACTCGGATCTTCCCGCCTTGCTCGGTTAACCCGAGCGCGCCCGAACGTCATCATGACGCTGTCGGATTCTCGCGAGGCTCGGATTCTATCGCGAGACTCGGATTCTATATAAGGAGCCGCGCGTCGCCGCCATTTTCACACGTGCATTGAGATTGATAGGGAGAGGACGTGGCTGGCGTCCTCTCCATTTAGATTATAAGAGACTGAGAGAGATTTACTGGAGCTGACTAGGAGTACTGTTACTGTAGAAGTGTAGAGACTGAGTGGAGAGAGTTTACTAGTGAGGACAGTGCAGTTTACTTTATAATCCGTTCTCTGCCTGAAAAAAGCGATACACAGCACACAGTGACTCAGTCACATACCATATCTGTGTGCACTGCTCAGGCTCAGGCCAGTGTGCTGCATCATCTATTATCTATATATAATATTATATATATCTGTCTGACTGCTCAGCTCACACAGCTTATAATTGTGGGGGAGACTGGGGAGCACTACTGCAGTGCCAGTTATAGGTTATAGCAGGAGCCAGGAGTACATAATATATTATATAGTGAGTGACCACCAGACACACAGTGCAGTTTATTTAATATATCCGTTCTCTGCCTGAAAAAAGCGATACACACAGTGACTCAGTCAGTCACATACCATATCTGTGTGCACTGCTCAGGCTCAGGCCAGTGTGCTGCATCATCTATTATCTATATATAATATTATATATATCTGTCTGACTGCTCAGCTCACACAGCTTATAATTGTGGGGGAGACTGGGGAGCACTACTGCAGTGCCAGTTATAGGTTATAGCAGGAGCCAGGAGTACATAATATATTATATAGTGAGTGACCACCAGACACACAGTGCAGTTTATTTAATATATCCGTTCTCTGCCTGAAAAAAGCGATACACACAGTGACTCAGTCAGTCACATACCATATCTGTGTGCACTGCTCAGGCTCAGGCCAGTGTGCTGCATCATCTATTATCTATATATAATATTATATATATCTGTCTGACTGCTCAGCTCACACAGCTTATAATTGTGGGGGAGACTGGGGAGCACTACTGCAGTGCCAGTTATAGGTTATAGCAGGAGCCAGGAGTACATATTATATTAAAATTAAACAGTGCACACTTTTGCTGCAGGAGTGCCACTGCCAGTGTGACTGACCAGTGACCTGACCACACTGACCACCAGTATAGTTAGTAGTATACTTATATTGTGATTGCCTGAAAAAGTTAAACACTCGTCGTGTGACTTCACTTGTGTGTTTTTTTTTATTTATTCTATAAAAATAAAACTCATTCTGCTGACAGACAGTGTCCAGCAGGTCCGTCATTATATAATATATAATATATACCTGTCCGGCTGCAGTAGTGATATATATATATTTTTTATATCATTTATCATCCAGTCGCAGCAGA
Source organism: Pseudophryne corroboree (assembly GCF_028390025.1). NCBI lineage: Eukaryota > Metazoa > Chordata > Amphibia > Anura > Myobatrachidae > Pseudophryne > Pseudophryne corroboree. The sequence continues at coordinate 1,002,902,470 of NC_086445.1, forward strand.
CACAGTACGGTAGTTCACGGCTGTGGCTACCTCTGTGTCTCTGCACTCGGCAGGCAGTCCGTCCATAATTGTAATACCACCTAACCGTGGATTTTTTTCATTCTTCTTTATACATACATAGTTACATAGACATCTTCTCTTTATCAACCAGTCTATATTAGCTGCAGACACAGTACAGTACGGTAGTTCACGGCTGTGGCTACCTCTGTGTCTGCACTCGGCAGGCAGTCCGTCCATAATTGTATACCACCTAACCGTGGTTTTTTTTCATTCTTCTTTATACATACATAGTTACATAGACATCTTCTCTTTATCAACCAGTCTATATTAGCTGCAGACACAGTACAGTACGGTAGTTCACGGCTGTGGCTACCTCTGTGTCTGCACTCGGCAGGCAGTCCGTCCATAATTGTATACCACCTAACCGTGGATTTTTTTCAGTCTTCTTTATACATACATAGTTACATAGACATCTTCTCTTTATCAACCAGTCTATATTAGCTGCAGACACAGTACAGTACGGTAGTTCACGGCTGTGGCTACCTCTGTGTCTGCAGTCGGCAGGCAGTCCATAATTGTATACTAGTATCCATCTCCATTGTTTACCTGAGGTGCCTTTTAGTTGTGCCTATTAAAATATGGAGAACAAAAATGTTGAGGTTCCAAAATTAGGGAAAGATCAAGATCCACTTCCACCTCGTGCTGAAGCTGCTGCCACTAGTCATGGCCGAGACGATGAAATGCCAGCAACGTCGTCTGCCAAGGCCGATGCCCAATGTCATAGTACAGAGCATGTCAAATCCAAAACACCAAATATCAGAAAAAAAAGGACTCCAAAACCTAAAATAAAATTGTCGGAGGAGAAGCGTAAACTTGCCAATATGCCATTTACCACACGGAGTGGCAAGGAACGGCTGAGGCCCTGGCCTATGTTCATGGCTAGTGGTTCAGCTTCACATGAGGATGGAAGCACTCAGCCTCTCGCTAGAAAAATGAAAAGACTCAAGCTGGCAAAAGCAGCACAGCAAAGAACTGTGCATTCTTCGAAATCCCAAATCCACAAGGAGAGTCCAATTGTGTCGGTTGCGATGCCTGACCTTCCCAACACTGGACGTGAAGAGCATGCGCCTTCCACCATTTGCACGCCCCCTGCAAGTGCTGGAAGGAGCACCCGCAGTCCAGTTCCTGATAGTCAGATTGAAGATGTCAGTGTTGAAGTACACCAGGATGAGGAGGATATGGGTGTTGCTGGCGCTGGGGAGGAAATTGACCAGGAGGATTCTGATGGTGAGGTGGTTTGTTTAAGTCAGGCACCCGGGGAGACACCTGTTGTCCGTGGGAGGAATATGGCCGTTGACATGCCAGGTGAAAATACCAAAAAAATCAGCTCTTCGGTGTGGAGGTATTTCACCAGAAATGCGGACAACAGGTGTCAAGCCGTGTGTTCCCTTTGTCAAGCTGTAATAAGCAAGGGTAAGGACGTTAACCACCTCGGAACATCCTCCCTTATACGTCACCTGCAGCGCATTCATAATAAGTCAGTGACAAGTTCAAAAACTTTGGGTGACAGCGGAAGCAGTCCACTGACCAGTAAATCCCTTCCTCTTGTAACCAAGCTCACGCAAACCACCCCACCAACTCCCTCAGTGTCAATTTCCTCCTTCCCCAGGAATGCCAATAGTCCTGCAGGCCATGTCACTGGCAATTCTGACGAGTCCTCTCCTGCCTGGGATTCCTCCGATGCATCCTTGCGTGTAACGCCTACTGCTGCTGGCGCTGCTGTTGTTGCCGCTGGGAGTCGATGGTCATCCCAGAGGGGAAGTCGTAAGCCCACTTGTACTACTTCCAGTAAGCAATTGACTGTTCAACAGTCCTTTGCGAGGAAGATGAAATATCACAGCAGTCATCCTACTGCAAAGCGGATAACTGAGGCCTTGACAACTATGTTGGTGTTAGACGTGCGTCCGGTATCCGCCGTTAGTTCACAGGGAACTAGACAATTTATTGAGGCAGTGTGCCCCCGTTACCAAATACCATCTAGGTTCCACTTCTCTAGGCAGGCGATACCGAGAATGTACACGGACGTCAGAAAAAGACTCACCAGTGTCCTAAAAAATGCAGTTGTACCCAATGTCCACTTAACCACGGACATGTGGACAAGTGGAGCAGGGCAGGGTCAGGACTATATGACTGTGACAGCCCACTGGGTAGATGTATGGACTCCCGCCGCAAGAACAGCAGCGGCGGCACCAGTAGCAGCATCTCGCAAACGCCAACTCTTTCCTAGGCAGGCTACGCTTTGTATCACCGCTTTCCAGAATACGCACACAGCTGAAAACCTCTTACGGCAACTGAGGAAGATCATCGCGGAATGGCTTACCCCAATTGGACTCTCCTGTGGATTTGTGGCATCGGACAACGCCAGCAATATTGTGTGTGCATTAAATATGGGCAAATTCCAGCACGTCCCATGTTTTGCACATACCTTGAATTTGGTGGTGCAGAATTTTTTAAAAAACGACAGGGGCGTGCAAGAGATGCTGTCGGTGGCCAGAAGAATTGCGGGACACTTTCGGCGTACAGGCACCACGTACAGAAGACTGGAGCACCACCAAAAACTACTGAACCTGCCCTGCCATCATCTGAAGCAAGAAGTGGTAACGAGGTGGAATTCAACCCTCTATATGCTTCAGAGGTTGGAGGAGCAGCAAAAGGCCATTCAAGCCTATACAATTGAGCACGATATAGGAGGTGGAATGCACCTGTCTCAAGTGCAGTGGAGAATGATTTCAACGTTGTGCAAGGTTCTGATGCCCTTTGAACTTGCCACACGTGAAGTCAGTTCAGACACTGCCAGCCTGAGTCAGGTCATTCCCCTCATCAGGCTTTTGCAGAAGAAGCTGGAGGCATTGAAGAAGGAGCTAAAAGGGAGCGATTCCGCTAGGCATGTGGGACTTGTGGATGCAGCCCTTAATTCGCTTAACAAGGATTCACGGGTGGTCAATCTGTTGAAATCAGAGCACTACATTTTGGCCACCGTGCTCGATCCTAGATTTAAAGCCTACCTTGGATCTCTCTTTCCGGCAGACACAAGTCTGCTGGGGTTGAAAGACCTGCTGGTGACAAAATTGTCAAGTCAAGCGGAACGCGACCTGTCAACATCTCCTCCTTCACATTCTCCCGCAACTGGGGGTGCGAGGAAAAGGCTCAGAATTCCGAGCCCACCCGCTGGCGGTGATGCAGGGCAGTCTGGAGCGACTGCTGATGCTGACATCTGGTCCGGACTGAAGGACCTGACAACGATTACGGACATGTCGTCTACTGTCACTGCATATGATTCTCTCAACATTGATAGAATGGTGGAGGATTATATGAGTGACCGCATCCAAGTAGGCACATCACACAGTCCGTACTTATACTGGCAGGAAAAAGAGGCAATTTGGAGGCCCTTGCACAAACTGGCTTTATTCTACCTAAGTTGCCCTCCCACAAGTGTGTACTCCGAAAGAGTGTTTAGTGCCGCCGCTCACCTTGTCAGCAATCGGCGTACGAGGTTACATCCAGAAAATGTGGAGAAGATGATGTTCATTAAAATGAATTATAATCAATTCCTCCGCGGAGACATTGACCAGCAGCAATTGCCTCCACAAAGTACACAGGGAGCTGAGATGGTGGATTCCAGTGGGGACGAATTGATAATCTGTGAGGAGGGGGATGTACACGGTGATATATCGGAGGGTGAAGATGAGGTGGACATCTTGCCTCTGTAGAGCCAGTTTGTGCAAGGAGAGATTAATTGCTTCTTTTTTTGGGGGGGTCCAAACCAACCCGTCATATCAGTCACAGTCGTGTGGCAGACCCTGTCACTGAAATGATGGGTTGGTTAAAGTGTGCATGTCCTGTTTTGTTTATACAACATAAGGGTGGGTGGGAGGGCCCAAGGACAATTCCATCTTGCACCTCTTTTTTCTTTTCTTTTTCTTTGCATCATGTGCTGATTGGGGAGGGTTTTTTGGAAGGGACATCCTGCGTGACACTGCAGTGCCACTCCTAGATGGGCCCGGTGTTTGTGTCGGCCACTAGGGTCGCTAATCTTACTCACACAGTCAGCTACCTCATTGCGCCTCTTTTTTTCTTTGCGTCATGTGCTGTTTGGGGAGGGTTTTTTGGAAGGGACATCCTGCGTGACACTGCAGTGCCACTCCTAGATGGGCCCGGTGTTTGTGTCGGCCACTAGGGTCGCTAATCTTACTCACACAGCTACCTCATTGCGCCTCTTTTTTTCTTTGCGTCATGTGCTGTTTGGGGAGGGTTTTTTGGAAGGGACATCCTGCGTGACACTGCAGTGCCACTCCTAGATGGGCCCGGTGTTTGTGTCGGCCACTAGGGTCGCTAATCTTACTCACACAGCTACCTCATTGCGCCTCTTTTTTTCTTTGCGTCATGTGCAGTTTGGGGAGGGTTTTTTGGAAGGGACATCCTGCGTGACACTGCAGTGCCACTCCTAGATGGGCCCGGTGTTTGTGTCGGCCACTAGGGTCGCTAATCTTACTCACACAGCTACCTCATTGCGCCTCTTTTTTTCTTTGCGTCATGTGCGGTTTGGGGAGGGTTTTTTGGAAGGGACATCCTGCGTGACACTGCAGTGCCACTCCTAGATGGGCCCGGTGTTTGTGTCGGCCACTAGGGTCGCTTATCTTACTCACACAGCGACCTCGGTGCAAATTTTAGGACTAAAAATAATATTGTGAGGTGTGAGGTATTCAGAATAGACTGAAAATGAGTGTAAATTATGGTTTTTGAGGTTAATAATACTTTGGGATCAAAATGACCCCCAAATTCTATGATTTAAGCTGTTTTTTAGTGTTTTTTGAAAAAAACACCCGAATCCAAAACACACCCGAATCCGACAAAAAAAATTCGGTGAGGTTTTGCCAAAACGCGTTCGAACCCAAAACACGGCCGCGGAACCGAACCCAAAACCAAAACACAAAACCCGAAAAATTTCAGGCGCTCATCTCTAATATATATATATATATATATATATATATATATATATATCACATATATACACACATACACACACACACATACTGTGCACAGTCAACTAGCATTCTGGTCCTGGGGAAGGGGTCCCTCACTTTCCATCTTACACAACTTTTGGCTAATCCCTGTACTTGTTGCGATAGCGATATATCGGACAGCACTCCAAAAACATGAGACACTGAAGAGTTTATTTACATTTTCCACATATCAGTGATGTTTCGGGCACTATAGTGCTCCCCAGGACTTTGGCACATTCACAGGATATGTTCAAGTGCATTCTGATTAAAACCAAAAAAAGTTTTAATACCCATTAAAGAGAGAGAAAGGTGGAATCCAAAGAATTACATTTCAATATATTAGCACAATATATCTGCAAAAAAGACTGTAATAGGGTAATATTTTACAAAAGTGGAAGATTTTTTGGAGTGATTGTGCCGCAACAGGATTTCACTGCGTAACTTTTTTCATTTTTAAAGGCAAAAACAACTTATCCATCAGGCTATAAGATCAGGGAGGTGTCTGATTAGCTCCAAATTTATTCTGCAGCAGGACAATGACACAATACATGCAGCCAATGTCATTAAGAACTATTTTCAGCGTAAAGAAGAACAAGGAGTTCTGGAAATGATATGGTCCCTACAAAGCCCTGATCTAATCATCATTGAGTTTGTCTGGGACTACATGAAGAGACAGAAGGATTTGAGCAAGCCTACATCCACAGATCTGTGGTTAGTTCCAAAAGATCTTTGGAACAACCTCCCTGACAAGTTCCTTCAACAACTGTGTGCAAGTGTACCTAGAATAGTTGATGCTATTTTGAAGGCAAAGAGTGATTTGATTTAGATATTGAAATATTGATTTTAGATTTCTGTTCATTCAATTGGCATTTTGCTAATTGATATAAATAAACTATTAACACTTCTATTTTTGAAAACATTCTTACTTTGCAGCATTTTTCCACACCTGCCTAAAACTTTTGCCTTTGCGCATGTGCATGTATGAATTGGGAATAAATACCTTCTCTGAAATTCAGCCATAACCATAACAGTAATAGGTTTAACCACTTGCCTGGCATGGTCGCATCAGATGCGACCATGCCTGCAAGTGCTTTATCTGACCTGGTCGCACAGGATGTGACCAGTCAGCTAGAGAGTGTTAGCAGCGGCAGGGAAGGGAAACTTCCCGCCGCTGCTGCTCTCAGATGGACCGGAAGGTCCCTCTGCCTCCCCGGACTATCCCCCTGTGTCTGCCGTGCTACCGATCAGTTAGCACGGCAGGACCCTCCTCCCCTCCAGCGGCTGCAGACAATGGCAGCCGCTTGTAAGTGTAAACCAACCCCCCCCCCAGGGCACCCCCTGCCACCTCGTGTGTACCTGGCAGCTGTCCGTGGTGTAAAAACTAAAGTTGCGATGTCACCGATGTTCACAATGTTCCCGATCAATGTTCCGATGTTTGAAAAAATATATATTTTTTTTTTCTTTCTTTTTTTAACTAAAATAATTTTGGATAGGGTTAAATTCATGTTCTTCACCTAATTCACTCATAAAAACCCCCGACAATTTCTGAGCGTTTTTTGGCGAAAAAAATCATCAGTTAAGTGGTTAAAGCATTTTTTTAGACAAACATCCATTTTCAGCTGAGACTATTGGGGGCTGGACGGAGCAGAAGGAAGCATATTTAGTTAATCTATAGTTAATATAAAGCCGGCGAGTGACTATGGTTTATACCTAGAAATATTCTGTGGAATACAGTCTATGAGCATAGTGCTGGCAGTAATATCATTTTACAAAGTGTTTGCAGGAGGAAGCATTGCTATAGTCAGCTGTGAATAATTACACGCATCTGAGCACAAATTACCTTGGTTACAAATATACCTAGTTATAATATTTATATCCTGGTACTATGTACACCAACCTTGCTGTCTGTGCAGCAGACGGTGAAAGCCCATGTTTGTCTTAAAGTATGTAAGTCACAAACGCAGCATTCTGTTGGCTGACATGTTCATGAAAAGGCAGTTTGCAAGTTTACTAAAAGATACTTCACTCCAACATCATGTACTACCAGAGGCGTCACTGACCTCTTTTCTACCTGGTGCGGCAGGGGGCGTGGCGTCGCGGGAAGACCCGCGGGAGGGGCGTGGCTTCACGAGAGGGGGCGTGGCTAATCGCCCGACCCGCAATTTCGTTACTCCCGAGGTCCGGGAGCTGTGGCCTGCCCCCGGAGACTGGCGTGTCTGCAGTGCCAGCTCCTACATGGAGACAGGAGCCGGGTTGCTGCTCGTAATGTTACGATGCAGCACCCGGCTCCTTTCACTGAGCAGGAGCCAGCACTTTGGTGTCACCCCTCAGCGGATGACACCTGGGTGCGGGCCGCACTCCCCGCACCCACCCTGTGACGCTACTGTGTACTACCCCTGGTATAAAACATTGGGTGCATAACCTGCAATCGTAGGCGGGTATTCAATTCAATGAAGTGCCATTTTTTTTCGACTGGTCGAAAAAACGGCACTAATTCGGCATAGGGTATTCAATTGCAGCCATTTTCGCCCATTTTTTAATCCATTTTCACCCATGCCGTTTCACTTTTTTTTTGTCGAATTGGAATGGGCGAAAGCTCGGCAAAAATGGATGAAAATGCTTGCGAATTTGCCAAACCATGCGTATTGGTGGCGAATTCGCCAATACACGTGGTTTTCGCCTGTACCAAATTTTTCGACCATTCGAAAAAACGGCATGGGCATTGTATACGTTGAATGTAAATTTGACCTAAAAACGGGTGAAAACTTTTTGACTGGTCGAAAAAACTGCACTAATCGAATACCGCCCATATTTTCTTAAACTAAGTATTTAAAACATGGTTATCAATTCATTTAGTCAAAAATACCACAAAAGTAAATGAACTAGGAAACTCAACATGAGGGTTCAGAATTAGAGTGAGACCAGTCACGCAATTAGGCAATTATCTTGCAGGGGCACTTACCTGTTGGGTTCCATATGCACTTGCTGTGTGTATGGTGATGAATGAGTATTTGGATGGAAGGGGAGGTGGCTAAGAGTCAGCTTAGTGCCTCCCAAGTGCTAGGTGTGCCCCCAGAGCTACACACCAGCAACAGTGTGATCACTCTCTCAATTCTGAGTCACACCTGCTGTTGCATTTCCAGGATATGAAATGTAACTAAATACTGAATACTTTCCAAAAACAACAATTATAAACAAGTAAAAATATAAATTTGTGTACTTTTGCAGAATCAGGAAGTCCTATGCAGCCCCTTTGCTATTCTGTCCCCTTAAAAACATCCCAATTACATTAGCCAATCGGTGATGGAACTTCTCAACTTATCTACACCTCGCTGACTTGTCCCATAGAACTGCACATTTGATGCCATAAGGTGATATGCAGGAGCATGTACAGGGAGAAGGCAGGGAAGTGGATATACATTGCACTCTTGGCACCTGCAATGACGCAGCCATCAATGCAGACCTGGACCACTTATATTAAAATGACACAACAATCCTTTGCTAAGTGCCCTGTACTAAACATGATTAAGCGACGTTACCTAGACAACCAGAACTGTGGCATTGCACACAGCGAGAGGCAGGGTTGCGATGACATGATCCACAGTGCCACACCTGTTGCACCTCCCATTTGGAGCTTCCTCTCAGTTATCCCAAGGGAGCATTGGTACAAAGTTAGCAAGTATGATATATATATATATATATATATATATATATATAGACACACATATTTACACGTAGGGCAAAAGCTGGTTTATCCATTGGCTTCTAATACCCAGGTGACCCTATAAGAATGACACTATAATCCATGGGAACCAGATACTTATACTAGAAAATGACGGAATTGGACTTCCTAGGCCAGAGGTTCCCAAACGCGGCCCTCAAGGCACCCAACGGTCCTGGTTTTAAATGTATCCATGCTTGGCCACAGGTGATGATTTAACCATCTGTGCCCAGCCATGGATATACCTAAAACCTGGACCATTGGGGTGCCTTGAAGACCACGTTTGGGAACCTCTGTCCTAGGCACAAACTTTCAGAGCGTCCACAATTCTTTGTAAAATAACATACTAGAAACTGGGGGATATACAAACCATTCACAAAACAGAAGAATCTGCCATAGATTTAGAGTGTGACATCCACTTTAGCTGGTCCCGTGCTCCAGACACAATGGGTATGGTCAGGCTGGGTAACGGGATCAGGAACATATCTGGTGTACATAACATAACTCACACTGGCAGCAGAGCAGTATGCAGCCCGGGAGGGTAGAACAGATGTTCCGTCCCTCTCCAGTAAGACACCAGGCATCTGCTTACAATTTCAAGGCAATTGTAAATACACCACAGAAGGTCAATTTGTCCAATTAATGTCTATGTGTAAATCTACTGCTAGGTTTTCAGTTATGGGTGGGGAGGGGGGTTCATTTCGTTCTGTTACACACTTGATATTTTAAAAGGAAACAGACTTTAACAGAGACCTGTGTCAATTTCCATTGTAGGTTGTACAATAATAAACACTGATCACGCTTTACTTCCTCAGCAATGCTGCGATTTCCCTGCTCGCATGCACTTGCGGGGGGGGCTAACGAGAGAAAGGTGTTTGCAGATAAAGGGGAAAATTCCAAAATGCTAATTTGTCAAATATTTTGCAGTCTAAGATACGTGAGATGCTCCAAGTTCAAAAACACTTCTACGACTACTCGGTGAGTGTAGACAGACCACTGACTCCTAAACTCTAATTAGGAACTTATTAGCTGTGCTGTGGGCATTCTTATGATCTGATTGGCTAGGCTGTGAGCACTGTCATGATTGCATTGGTTAGGCTTATCTGATTGGCTATGCTGTGGGCCTGCTGATTTTTCTATGCCATGAGCATTCTCAAGATGTGATTGGCTATGCTGAGAACACACCAATGGTTTGATTGGTTAACCTGTAAATACTCTCATGATCTGAGTGGCTATGCTTAAGGCCCATACACATGGTGAGATTTAAGCTAGGCCCGATTCTCACTATGCGATAGAGGCTAGGTCGGCATCGCAAGCACATAATGAATGTGCTTGTGATACTATGTGCGATTTTGGCTACGTGTCAATTTTGACTCTCTCTTCTATAAAGATAGTCAAAATTGACTTGCCTGCACAGACTATCTAGGCTTGTCATGCCGACCGCGCATCAGCATCGAATCGGAATCGCAAGGTGACTTTCACCTTGCGATCTGCACTAACTTTTCTTACGATTTTGACTATATAGTCAAAATCGTCAGAAAATATCTCACCGTGTGTACACACCGTAAGAGCATTCGCGGGATCTCCTCCTGCTAATTTTAGCATATATATATATATTTTTTTTTTTAACACTATTTAACATTATCAATATGTCAATAAAAGGGTATGTACTCAGCGCTGCACCTACAGACGTAGCCATGCTCATCTTGCTGTGATGTGGCGAGCTGCATCACGGCATGCCAGACGATTCCTTTAGGAATTAATGGAGCGATAGCCAACTGCGAATAGTCGCTGCATGACAAGTCACACAGCAAGCCGCATTGCATCATCGCAGTAAGATGAGCATGGCTACATCCAGGGATGGACTGGGGCCTCTTTCCAGCCCTGGCATCCATGCGTGCGTGCACATGAAAGGCGGTGCGCGGACACTGCAAATGGCAGCACGCCCCCATATTGCTTAGCAACGGGGCACACGGACACTGCTAGTGGGAGCATGTCACGAGTCAGGGGGTGTGGACTCGCGGCACGCGGACACTGCAAGTGGGAGCATGTCACGAGTCAGGGGGTGTGGACTCGCGGCACGCCCCCATATTGCTTAGCAACGGGGCATGCGGACACTGCAAGTGGGTGCATGTCAAGAGTCAGGGGGTGTGGACTCGCAGAACACCCCCATATTGCTAAGCAATGGGGCATTATGAGCAGCAGCGGGGGACAAATCAGAGAGCTGGGAGCTGCACTGAACACGGCCTTCCCGGCTCTCTGTGGACCGGACTGGCCCACCTGGCATTTGCCAGAAGTGCCAGATGGCTACATCTGTATGTGTTGATGGTGTGTGTCAGATATATGAAATAAGGTTTGAGATGGGTTCTATATAAATCATGGGAGTCTGTATTAATTAAAAAACATTTTATTACTCGCTCTCAGGGAAGGCACAGTGCGCATGGCAAATGCAATAAGTGGTTATATCAGTATTAATGGTGGTGATGGTTGCCTTGGGGGTGAGACGGCACCTTTAGGGAGCCTCTTTCCATATAATATGCACTACTCAAAAAAATAAAGGGAACACTAAAATAACACATCCTAGATCTGAATGAATGAAATATTCTTATTAAATACTTTGTTCTTTACATAGTTGAATATGCTGACAACAAAATCAAACAAAAATTATCAATGGAAATCAAATTTATTAACCCATGGAGGTCTGGATTTGGACTCACACTCAAAATTAAAGTGGAAAAACACTACAGGCTGATCCAACTTTGATGTAATGTCCTTAAAATAAGTCAAAATGAGGCTCAGTAGTGTGTGTGGCCTCCACGTGCCTGTATGACCTCCCTACAACGCCTGGGCATGCTCCTGATGAGGTGGCGGATGGTCTCCTGAGGGATCTCCTCCCAGACCTGGACTAAAGCATCCGCCAACTCCTGGACAGTCTGTGGTGCAATGTGGCGTTGGTGGATGGAGCGAGACATGATGTCCCAGATGTGCTCAATTGGATTCAGGTCTGGGGAACGGGCGGGCCAGTCCATAGCATCAATGCCTTCGTCTTGCAGGAACTGCTGACACACTCCAGCCACATGAGGTCTAGCATTGTCTTGCTTTAGGAGGAACCCAGGGCCAACCGCACCAGCATATGGTCTCACAAGGGGTCTGAGGATCTCATCTCGGTACCTAATGGCAGTCAGGCTACCTCTGGCGAGCACATGGAGGGCTGTGCGGCCCCCCAAAGAAATGCCACCCCACACCATTACTGACCCACTGCCAAACCGGTCATGCTGGAGGATGTTGCAGGCAGAACGTTCTCCTTGGCGCCTCCAGACTCTGTCACGTCTGTCACATGTGCTCAGTGAGAACCTGCTTTCATCTGTGAAGAGCACAGGGCGCCAGTGGCAAATTTGCCAATCTTGGTGTTCTCTGGCAAATGCCAAACGTCCTGCATGGTGTTGGGCTGTAAGCACAACCCCCACCTGTGGACGTCGGGCCCTCATATCACCCTCATGGAGTCTGTTTCTGATCATTTGAGTAGACACATGCACATTTGTGGCTTGCTGGAGGTCATTTTGCAGGACTCTGGCAGTGCTCCTCCTGTTCCTCCTTGCACAAAGGCGGAGGTAGCGGTCCTGCTGCTGGGTTGTTGCCCTCCTACGGCATCCTCCACATCTCCTGATGTACTGGCCTGTCTCCTGGTAGCGCCTCCATGCTCTGGACACTACGCTGACAGACACAGCAAACCTTCTTGCCACAGCTCGCATTGATGTGCCATCCTGGATGAGCTGCACTACCTGAGTCACTTGTGTGGGTTGTAGACTCCGTCTCATGCTACCACTAGAGTGAAAGCACCACCAGCTTTCAAAAGTGACCAAAACATCAGCCAGAAAGCATAAGTGGTCTGTGGTCACCACCTGCAGAACAACTCCTTTATTGGGGTGTCTTGCTAATTGCCTATAATTTCCACCTGTTGTCCATTCCATTTGCACAACAGCATGTGAAATCAGTGTTGCTTCCTAAGTGGACAGTTTGATTTCACAGAAGTGTGATTGACTTGGAGTTACATTGTGTAGTTTAAGTGTTCCCTTTATTTTTTTGAGCAGTGTATATCTATATATACCCCTTAAAACTCTTGCAGTGTGGCAATCATATGGTGGGAACTGGATTGTAGGTTACCAGGGGGATGAATGAGCTCCTGTGCCACCACACTTGTCCCTTTGGGAGTATGACACCTGTTGAGATTGTGGGTGTCTGGAAAGCCAGCTCCTTGAGATTGCCTCTCTCCATACACTTTGTATCTATGTCACCCTAAAACTTTTGTAGTAGTAGGCCCAGCTGGTGTGGTGTAACCTGAGCTGTGGGTGGACTCTTTAGGTGGGTCTCTCTATATGGTGTACGGATTCATATGTGTCTCTTAACCCTAGGTGTAAAGTCCAAAGTGTAACACTCCTGATGTAGCAGTAACCCAGGATGTGAGCAGAATTCTATGAGGCCTGTTTTGCAAGAACATACATCACCCTTAAGTGTGGTGTTCAGGGCATGACATATGGTGGGACTGTGGGTGTGCAGATGCAGAGTTCTGCACTGGTGCAGCTTACCTGTATGTATGGTGGGTTATGCAGTCCCGTGAGTTCCTGATGTGGACAGCAAAATAAAGGCATTTTATGGGACTGCCACTGGCATGTCAGTGAGTACGGCTGAGTTCCCAAATGTAGATCACAGCCACAGAGCTCATGCTTAAAGGAATTTATTAATTACCAGTTATTTCTATAGCGCACATATTCCGCAGCGCTTTACAGAGAATATTTGGCCATTCACATCAGTCCCTGCCCCAGTGGAGCTTACAATCTATATTCCCTACCACATGTACACACACACACACACATTCACACTAGGGTTCATTTTGTTGGGATCCAATTAAACTACCAGTATATTTTTGGACTTTGGGAGGAAACCGAGGAAATTTGAGAAGGAAACCCTGAGCAGAAAACAGGGTATTGCAAATGTCGATAGTGCACCGATAGTGGAGTATTCAGAACCACCAACACAAGTGCACAGTCCACTGACACTAAAAGTGGGCATCTCAGTGTTTGTACTCTGCGTCGCACGCTGGTGTTCAATGTGAAGGCTGACATTAGTATTTGCATGTCATTGCTCCCACTATTGTCCCATTATTGCGGACACGGCATCGTCCACCTCAGAATCAGTATCTTTATATGTTTATTATATTGCTGTTTGCATCTAATCAGGTAGTGTTTGCACCTCTATTAAATAATTGGCTTTTTTGGGGAACAATTTTTTCACAAGGTGCTTATAGCAGACTACCATGCATACTGTATGTATACTCACCACCACTTCTATAATTAGGTTGGCGTTAAGTAGTTTGCTGCTATAGCCCTCGTACAAGAGTCGAAGATCTCCCTATATCACATGGTTACAGGTCTTATTTAAGATTTTGCAGTTTCTAAAGTATACACAATGTTATTTTTTTTAACTGCAACAACAGTTGCTAATTGTGTCGCCCAACAAGAAAGTTGCAACCTTGTTACCAAGTGTCTGCTAATCTAGAGTGACCATTTTATCCCTTTTACCTGGGACGCTCATAAATTACACAGGTTCTGTGGCTGATTAAAACCAGGGGAAATGTAGGCTTGAAGTCAGCCAGCCACAGAACCGGTGTAATCCATGGGTGTCCCAGGTAAAAGGGATAATATGGTCACTCTAGCTAATCAGATCACTGCTTGATAATAATGATACATTAGAAACGTTTACTTGCAATGCTACCATGACAGTTTCAGTGACATAGGGACTAATTCAGACCTGATCCCTGGGCTGCTAATTTTGTTGTCCTGCGATCAGATAGTCGCTGCCCAAGGGGAGTGTAAATTCACTCTGTGCAAGTGTGCGATCGCATGTGTACGCCGTGCGAAAATGTACCTCAGTCAGCGGACAGCTGCAAATCCGTTCTCACCTCACTCAGCATCGAATGTTTTTCCACTGTGTGCAGTGTGTGCAGCCCAGGACTTACTCCTACAGCGCGATGAGAACAGGCTGATCGGGGCCAGAGCCGATGCCACACACCCGCTCTGAAAATGCTTGGGAACGCCTGCGTTTTCCCTGACACTCCCAGAAAACATCCAGTTACCACCCACAAACGGCTTCTTCCCGTCAATCAGCATGCGAATGACTGCAATCGAAATATTCGCACCAGCCTGTTGCTGATTGGCGACGCATTACAGTGCACACAATCGATAATCACCTGCTGTGTGAAAACGCACAGCAGCAGTCAGGTCTGAATCGGGCCCCTTGTGTGTACTCCATCGCTAGCTGTATAATAAAGTTGTTACTAGTCAAACATTGACAGTATTTAGGTTCCACAGGTTTTCTGGATGCATTATACATCGATCATACAATTTTTTGGGGGTCCCTAGTCTAGTGCCTGAGATTAGAGCCATAACTAGGGGTGTGCATGCTGTGTGTTCTCGCAGGGTGCAGTGCCCTGGGGGCACAGACACCATTGCCCCACAGCGCCTGCATATGGAACTGCACCCTCCAGCCAGTAACACTTCTGCAGAGCTAATCAGAGCATACAAAGGACGCTGTGGCCAGGCACCCAGTATCCTGTAGAGCTGCACAAGGATGCTCCAAGCTGTGTTCCACTTACCAGAGATCGCAGACCCACCACCTTAACATGACATAATGGGTTTAGGTGGCAGGGCCGGCATGTTATGGCACTGTTAGAGTAAAGGGGGATACACACGGAGCGATAATCTAAGCAATCTGACTAGATTGCTTAGCTTTTCAGCAAGATCGCTCCGTGTGTACCCCTAACAGCGATAGCGATGCGCAGCCCCGCGCATCGCTATCGCTGGTGCTAGATTGGCCCGCTGGGTGAAGTGAGCGCCCCCGTCTCCCCCCACACGCTCAGCACCGATCGTGCTGTGCTGAGCAGCGGGAGAGATGCGTGCTGAGCGGTTCGCTCAGCACACATCTCTCCTGCATCGGCCCGTCTATATGGGCCTTAACACATCTATCTTCAAATTCAATCAATTGTGCCTCTCTCAACACTGCGTGCACTGCATGCATGCTACCAGCGCTTAAGACTGCACTGATACTAGTCATTACTAGAGCGTGCATTCATTCTCATGCTGTTTACCCAGCGTGTATGTAAATAACAGAAAGCAGTGTTAAGCAATAGAAGTGTAGAAAGATCCCCTTTGTTGTTTCTGCAGAAAGCCCAGCGTGTTAGTCTATTACAGCTCACAGACGGGAGGGTATAAGAGAGGGATCAGGGAACAAATGCATGCACTTGGCCAGTGTCTGGGGTCAAAGCTGTTAAAGAAAATCTGTCATCAAAAATTAAAAATAGCCTTAAAATACAGGGATATGACTTTCACATTCCTACTCCCAGAGTCTTATTTAGAATGCTTACTTGTAGCTTGCTCTCTAATAATAGCCAATTTCTATTCACATGCGGACACATTATCATCATCACTTATACAGTGCCAGCACATTCCATTGCACTTCACAATAAACACCCAAATGAAGCTAGACTTACAAAATATAGGATGCACAGTCTGTTCTATTAGGTAAAGTGTCCAATCAACCCACCTATTTCTACCTGTTTACAGCTGCCCCTGAACAGTTTGTGGGTCTCTAAATCTCATCACTATATGGCTTTGGGGGTCATACTGTTTTGGGTGTGACCATGGGATGTGATTTGCCAACCTGCCTCATAGCCACCTCCCCTCCCAACATTGTTGCACCTGTTCACTGTTAATGGTAGATTTGGGCAGCACGGATGGTGTAATGGTTAGCATTACTACCTCACAGCACTTAGGTCATGGGTTCAATTCCCACCATGGCCCTCCTCCACTATGTGGAGTTTGTATATTCTCCCTGTGCTTCCGTTGGTTTCCTGCAGGTACTCCGGTTTCCTCCCACAATCCAAAAATATTCTGGTAGGTTAACCCTAGCATGAACATATGTGGTGTACATGTGGTAAGGAACATAGATTGTAAGCTCCACTAGGGCAGGGACTGATGTGATTGGCCAAATATTCACTGTACAATGCTGTGGAATATGCGTGCGCTATATAAATAACTGATAAGAAATAATAAATTGGGGAACAGACATGTCTTCAGACAAGACTGAAATCAGGACAGATGGAGAGGTCATCAGGTAGAATAGTCTAGGTAGGTTTGGAGGGTGGTTTGGGAAGAGATAGGTTTGGAGGGTAAAGTTTTATTGTGTGATGGCGGAAATCTACCGACAAATATTCCTCTAATGGGGAATAATAGCAGGTGATGAGTGTGGAAGAGGTATAGGTATTTATTAATGAAAATCAAGTAACTTATACTTATTACACCTTGAATTATACATTGTTTATTAAGTTACCACTCTCTTTGATAGCTTGAGAAAGTCCACGGTAGTGGACATCACGTGCTAATGACCCCTTACTGATGGGAACCCTCTACCACTGATGCATGCTGATTAGGACATTACAATGATGGATTAACGCACAACTCCTGCTACATACAGTGCTGTTTCCCGGCTAATCCATCCGGTTTGGTAGAACGGAGCAGTTAGAGGTGGCATACGGTGGCATGGATGGTGTAATGGGAGTATGGATGGTGTAATGGTTAAAATTACAGCCTAACAGCACTGAGGTCATGGGTTTGATTCCCACCATGGCCCTAACTGTGTGGGGTTTGTATATTCTCTTCATCCTGTCTTCCACAATCCAAAAATATACTGGTAGATTAATTGGCACCCAACAAAATTAACCCTAGTATGAATGTGTGTGTACATGTGGTAGGGAATATAGATTGTAAGCTCCACTGGGGTAGGAACTGATGTGAATGGCCAAATATTCGCTGTAAAGCACTGTGGAATATGTGTCCACTATATAAATAACTGGTTATAAATAATAATAATAATCATCAAATGCCATACTCCCTCAGTTTCTCGTGCCACTCCTTTGATATCTTGGCTGTGTGCTTAGGGTTGTTGTCCTGCTGAAAGATGAACAGTCACCCCAGTCTGAGGTCAAGAGCGCTCTGGAGCAGGCTTTCATCCAGGGTGTCTCTGTACATTGCTGCATTCATCTTTCCCTCTATCTTGACTAGTCTCCCAGTTCCTGCCACTGAAAAACATCCTTACAGCATGATGCTGCCATCACCATGCTTCACTGGATGGTATTGGCCTGGTGTTGAGCAGTGCCTGGTTTCCGCAAAACATGACGCCTGGCATTCACGCCAAAGAGTTCAATCTTTGTCTCATCAGACCAAAGAATTTTGTTTCTCATTGTCTGAGAGTCCTTCAGGTGCATTTTACTAAGCAGTGGCTTCCATCTGGCCACTCTACCATACAGGCCTGATTGGTGAATTGCTGCAGGGATGGTTGTCCTTCTGGAAGGTTCTCCTCTACTGTAGCTCTGACAGAGTGACCATCGGGTTCTTGGTCACCTACCTGACTAGGGCCCTTCTCCCCGATCGCTCAGTTCAGACAGTTGGCCAGCTCTAGGACGAGACCTGGTGGTTCCGAACTTCTTCCATTTACGGATGATGGAGGCCACTCATTGGAACCTTCAAAGCAGCAGATATTTTTCTGTACCCTTCCCCAGATTTGGGCCTCGAGACAATCCTGTCTTGGAGGTCTACAGACAATTCCTTTGACTTCATGCTTGGTTTGCGCTCAGACTTCCACTGTCAAGTGAGGGACCTTATATAGACAGCTGTGTGCCTTTCCAAATCATGTCCAATTAACTGAATTTACCACGGGTGGACTCCAATTAAGCTGTAGGAACATCTCAAGGATGATCAGTGGAAACAGGGTGCATCTGAGCTCAATTTTGAGCTTCATGGCAAAGGCTGTGAATACTTATGTACATGTGATTTTTTTATTTTTAATAAATTTGCAAAAATCTCCCAAAAACTTTTTTCACATTGTCATTATGGGGTATTGTGTGTAGAATTTTGAGGGGAAAAAATAATTTATTCCACTTTGGAATAAGGCTGTAACATAACAAAATGTGGAAAAAGTGAAGCACTGTGAATAATTTCCTGATGCACTGTAGATGCAATCAACTGATGTCTGCAGCCGATCTGTTACCAACGCCGCAGGACTGGTCCTGCACATGTGCAAAGTACTAACCTTTTGTACTTGGCGACATGTGAAGCTCCTGCGTTGGGACCTGAATCAGGACCCCTGTGTATTTAGTCCAATTATATCTCTACACATACTTTAATCTAATGGTAACCCTAATGGAAATATATCACTGTTATAACCATCTCAACATCAATGTCGACCTTCTGCTGACATCCTGGCTGCATTCCCTGCAGCTAAGGCTTAGGGGTATATTCAATTCATGTCGGATTCTTTCCGATGGAAAGGATCCGACATGTGAGTATTCAATGACTCAGCCAAACTTGACAGGTTTGGCCCGTTCCCGACAATGTTAATCCGACTTTTTTTAAACTCGGATTGACCTGTCAAGTTTGCACGCTTTCTTGACAATCCATGTGGATTCCAATAATCCACGTGGTTTCCGACAAATTGGGAATTACAGACTTGTTGGAAAAAAACCAAGACTTATTGAATACGTTGGAACCACTTCCGATCTAAAACAGTCGGAAACTGCCGTCTTTCCAACAAGATGGCAGTTTCCGACTTCAATTGAATACCCCCCTTGCCTAGTCTTGAGTACAGTTACATCAGATTACCCAATCTAGGATTTTACAGAATAGGCTGTGTTCCAGACAATGGGGATGATACACATTGACCATGACCTATACGCCGTGTTTGACACCACACTAGCATCGCATGGCATATTGATGATAGATGTATGAGCACACATCTGTAAATTTAAATATACTTCAGTCTATTCCATATCAGTTCATCACTAGGCCGTAGGAGGATCAATGTAGAAGTCTGTCAAATTAAGACATTGTTCCCATTTATAAAATGGATATCATCTGCGTGACTGGGAGAACGGAAGACGATTTCACAGCTAACAGTACATATGATCCGTATTAGAGCATGAACTATCGTTATGTCCTGGCTGATTCACGGGATAGAAATTACAGGGTTTGTAACTGCTGTAGAGAAAAAGATCTGATTGTTGCCATATAGACCATTACATAACAATATAATTTAGTAGGTACCAAAGTTAGAACAAATTATGTAAATTAAATAATATGATTTATTACCCAATGTGATTTTAACCAGTTAAGAGTGTGTGTATATATATATTATTGTAAGGTATAACTTAAATAGGTTTGAATGTATTAGTCTTATGTTTTGAGAATTTAGTAGCATGTATTTCTGTGTGTTTTACTGCAAGATTATGGGTCATTATGTAAGAGACAGGTTTTCTCTGTGTAAGCCATATAGCCAGAATACACAATACATTGAGCATTACACAAATTCATCCCTTCCATGCCATTATTCATATCTGTATTAATCAAAGGATTAACGTCTGATCTGCGCTATACCAAGTACAATTAAATCAAAGTTTACATGATATGTAGATATATGTATACTGTATACTTGATTCACACACAGCAAATAAATAATCATAACTTGGTGGATAAAGTCAATAGGTCACCTAGCTCAGGTCTCATAATATGCAAACAGTTACTGGTATGAACAGGGTACATTGGAATTCACAATCAAAGATCTTCATACCTTTAGAGAGTACATCAACCAGCTGGCCTATTGTCCAGTTATACTGCTGGCCAGAGGCAATGATAATATAGGATCAAACGCACTATAAACAGGTCACAATCATTTATGCTAACACCCTAGGGCCTAGGCGAAATAGATCGTTTACACATCCATACAAAGGTAGATCTCTGATGGATAAAGGAATACCAAACTTTATGATCCCAAAATTCTCTACATGCTCACCACCGTGGGACGGAGTTAGCAGAGAACGTTTTATTACACTTTGGAATCTGTCAAAACCTATAATTATGTACTCCATTGGAAACTGTGGGCATATACTAGTTTTGAATTGGTAGAATATAGGATATAAGGGGCAGTCTGATAGATAGAGAGTTAGAAGGAGAGGAGGAAGGAACAAAGTCCAGAGGGAGTCAGGATCCTAAGACGGTAGCTATGAATTATGCCCTCACATATTCTTGCAAGTGTATAGTATGTGTATTAATTGTTTAAGTTTGTAAAACTGTTTGTGTTTTATGTATGTACCATGGTTAAGGAAGTTTAGATAAATTATAAGATTTATTATCATTGTGTTATCTTATCTTGTAATTTGTATCACCTATAATAAATGTACTAGACAAAATAGAGCTGGTATTCCAAGTCTTGAACTCATTTTCGGAATCACTAAAGTTATACATGAAATCTGCATATATTATATAAGGCTCTGCAAGTTGGGACAACTGACTTGTAGTCAAAGTATAGTACTTATATGTTCAATGAGCCAGGATTATATATCTCTGTAAAGTATATTTAGGCTTTGCCTGGAAATATTTCCTGGACAGTAGAGATATAGCTCCTTTAATCTGAGCCAATCACAGGTATGAAAATAGGAACGTCCACGCATTACATATTGTGTGATTGGACCAGTACTAAACATCACCCCTTTTGTTATGAGCCCACCTATTTGTAAGCCTATTATAATATATTTGCAGATATAAAATACATAAACCATTATATCAATATATGATATAATAAATATATGTTATATAAGATTCCATAAATCAACATTGGCGACCACGGAAGGGACTTGGAATTATTCAGTATCAATTTTGACTAAATACAATATTTAGGGGCAGCGCAAGGGCTATAAGCCCGCTGGGCAAAATACAAGATCACAGTGGAATAAGTTGCAAATGACTAGAGAATTTTATTTTCTAAAAAAGGCCTAAAGTAAGAAATTAAAAAACACGGGTGTTAGAGTTTAACTTATCAGGCTAGCGAACAGATAAGGGAGGATACCACGTGCAAAATATAGGAAATATTGTTCCCAAATACTAAAAGTTTGTAATTCTCAGTGATAGAATACATATAACGAAAGGGAATAAATCTGTAAAATGGCTACAATGTCAAATATAGACAGCATTGTAGTGAAATACATCACAAAGCAAAAGTGTACAGACTTTGCTTGTGATGCCAAATTAAAAGAAAACCCATGGAGCTATGTCCAGGGTTTGTTTGATGATGAAATTAAATCATCAAAGAAAAGGAAACAGAAAGGAATAGCCATTGCAGGCTTGTATGCAGCCTGTTTGGCTATGGATGCTAAATTAAGCAGTTTAGCTAAAACCCTACAAAAATGTAGAGAAGAATCTAATTTAAAAGAAACAGAAAGCAAGGAAAAAATAGATCAGCTAAATATCCAAATTAAAACTTTAACAACACTTAATGACATGGGTAAAATCTCCCAGGATGAAGTGTTACAGAAACATAAAAATGCTCAGAGGGAATCCACAGAATGTAGGAGAGCTCTAACAGAGGTTACAACAGAGAGAGATGAGATAATAAGTGCATATAAAGTTATGCAGGGACAGCTCACAGAATGTATGAAAGGGAAAGCAATTGACCATACCCCTTGTGTGGACAGGGAGATGCAGCTTATGCAAGAGATATCTGTTCTGAAAGGACATATTGCTGCAAACATTAGGATAGGAACTGCAGCCACTGCCCCATATCCTATCTATGCATATGAAAGAGAACAATGGGACACAAATCATGAGGACAGAGAGGACTGCTGGGGAGAGGGGAATTCTACTGAATCTACCCTCAGGGTACCCATAGCAATGGGAGAGTTTGCAGAATCAGCAGCGAATAGGGAGTGCTCTATATTAATAGGCACAGATAGTAGTGATGAAGAAGTACAGACAGAAATTGAGGCACACAGGGCTCATAAACAGCCAGCATTCCTCACTGAGAGTAGGAACACCCTATTGGGATTCAATAGTGAAGGAGAGGCCATTCACTCAAGGGCCCCTAGTGCCAATCATCCCCCACAACCCATAAAAACACTTATGGGAGTGGCAGATATGATTGGAAAAATGAGTTCAGGAGAACACATCACCTCCCATGCAGCTAATGTTCAGCAGAGGTGTGAACTTCTAGGAATTAGAAATCTCACTGATCAGGTTAAGGTACTGCAATTAACAATTCCATTAGCTGCTTGGAGCGCTTTGCCAGATCTGATTAAAGAAGGTAAAGGTACATATGAAGAAACTGTAGAGGAGCTACAAAAGATAATTAACCCTTCAGTAGCAGGCACAATGGTTGCATATGAAATCAAACAGCAAAGTGAGGAGAACCCATTAATATATGCAAATAGATTGTGGGCAGCATATAGTGCAGGAAACAGCAAAAATGACAACAGTCAGAAAAACAGCAAAGATTTCAAAAACTTGTTGGTGCATAACTCGCACCCCACAATTAAAGCTAAGTGTGAACACTTGATAGATACCGTAAAGCATAGCTATGATAAAATAATGGGATTAATGCAGCGTTCCTTTCAAGCAGTACAGGCCAGTAAGCAACGTAAGATGGCAGAAAGGAATGAGAAATGTGTTATAAAGAGGGTTGCAGCATTAGAATCAGAAGGTAAACCAATGGTGGTTGAAGGGCCCCACATTCCAGGGGAGGTAAACACACCATTTAACCCACGATGGAACACAGGGTCACAAAGGAGAGGGGGAATGTTTAAAGAGAGATCCATTTTTAGAGGTGGAGGTAGAGGATACCAAGGACATTCAAATGATGGAGCTTGGAATAGACACATGGGTTACTCACAACATTTTGGGAACAGAGGAAAGGACACAGAGTTTAAACACCAGGGTCCCACTTACACAGAGCTAAGACACCAGCTACAGGCCATAAAAGAGAAGTATGAGAATTTAGAAAAAGCAAACAAAGTGCAGCAAGCTGACACACAAAAGGAGAAAAATTGACAGTCAGTGGCCCCAAGGATAGTTGCACCAATCACTTTAGATAGGTGCGGGCGCCCTCAAGTCTCGGTTCTGGTCAGGGGCCACCAGCACACAATGTTACTAGACACCGGTGCCGCCATATCAATCCTACATGATGATCAGCCACATCACTCTCCTCTGTCAGCAGGAAAAACAATACATCTCCAAAGCTTTGCAGGGAATAAGGTAGATACAGTGCTGTCAAACCCTCTCCAAATACAAATAGGAGATATATCTGCAATTCACACATGTGCATTAGCCTCACTGCCAAGTGAAACTAATTTATTAGGGTCTGACTTTATGATCCCTAATGGGTGTATATTGGATCTGACTAACCTTTTACTTCTGCAGAGTTCTCCTAATGTAACACCTGAGGTTGTAATTATACCAGATTCCCATGTAATTGCTGCTGTAAAACCCAATAATGCGAAATATGATGTGCTTAAGGCTAATGTTGATCATCCTGACAAAGATTTGGTATTACCATTACTTGAACAGTTTCAGGATGCTTTTGCTAAACACAAACATGACTGTGGGAAGGTAAACAAGGTGATTGAAGTCAGTGGTCTTGACCCTCCCCCACAGAAGCAGTACAATTTCCCACAGGAGGCCATAAGCTTCATTCAAGAAACAATTGACTCTCTGTTAGAGCAGCGTGTAATCAGACCATGTGTATCCACTAACAATGCGCCAATATGGCCAGTACGGAAACCGGATGGTTCCTGGCGGCTCACAATTGACTACCGCAAACTTAATGGCCTTACGCTTAGCTGCGCACCCACTGTTGCGTCAATGCCAGACATTCTAAAAATGTTAAGCCCAGAGCATAAATGGTTCACAGTTTTAGATATTTCAAATGGGTTTTGGTCTCTGCCTCTATCTGAAGAGTGTCAATACAAATTTGCCTTCACATTTCTGGGAAAGCAATACACGTTTACATGTCTTCCACAGGGCTTCCATAATTCACCATCATTTTTCCATACTACGATGAGAGAAATTTTAACTGATTTTTCTTCCCACAAGAATTTATTGCAGTATGTAGATGATCTCTTACTAGCAACAGAGACAAAGGAAGAGCATCTTCAGCTACTGGGAGAACTCCTTGGCATCCTCAAAGACGCAGGTTTGAAGTGTAACCCATCTAAAGCTCAGATTTTACGGGAATCTGTTTCCTTCCTGGGGATCAGTGTTACGGCTGATGGGAGAACAATATCGGCAGATAAGGTAAAAACCATCCTTCGTTTACCCCTTCCTGTCAGCATACCTACACTGAGATCCTTCCTGGGGTTGGTAAATTACTCTAGGTCCTTCATTTCTGATTTTTCACAAATATCTGCACCTCTCTATTCTCTCCTCAAAAAGGATATAAAATGGGAATGGACCCCCAGTCACACAAAGGCAGTAGAAACATTAAAAGAAGCACTAGCTAGTGCCCCTGCCCTTGCAAATCCAGACCCACAGTTACCCTTTCACTTAGAGACAGCAGCAACAGAAACAGCCATGTCTGCAGTCCTGTCACAGGAAATACATGCACAGCAAAGGCCCATAGCTTATGCATCAAAGTTACTGACACCAGTGGAATTAAAATACTCTGTGTGTGAAAAACACCTTCTTGCCACATTTTGGGCAGTAAAACAGTTCACATACATGATAGGCCTGAACCCTATCATCTTACATTCCACGCACACACCAACAAGGTTCCTCCTCACAGACAGAATCAAAGATGGGAATGTCTCTAATGCCAGGTTAGCACATTGGGCCCTTTTGTTGCAGGATCGAGATATAACAGTGAAGGCAACTAACAGTCCATCCACCTGTGCATATGGATTAATATACCAGGGACTGACACACACATGTGACTTACTCCCAGCTGACCATTCAAAACATTTGTTTAGAGCAATGCCACAGGAGGCTACAGCCCCTGAACAAACCACCCAGATCTTTACAGATGGTTCATGTTTTTATGTACATGGGTCACCCCATGCCGGTTTTGGTCTGTACATAATGCATCCCCAAACCACACCACAATCTGTTTTTCGATCTTGTGATGTAAAGTCTGCACAGTACGCTGAGCTGGCAGCAGTAGCACATGCCCTTGAATTATTCCAAGACCACAAACATGAAATCGCATTGTACTCGGACTCAGCATGGGTGTGTAATGCCCTTACTGAATTTTTGCCCTTTTGGCAAACTCATCAGTATACCTCATCTGATGGAAGCCCTCTTAAATATGCAGACCTTCTCCAGTACATAGTTTCCCTGGCACAGAGTCTAACACATGTCCCCTGGGTCTGTAAAGTCAAAGGGCATTCACCTGCATCACCACACCATGAACAGAATGAAATGTCTGACCTTTTAGCCAAACAAGGGGCACAAGAGGGGGAGCTGTGGCAGATACCGAAAGCAAGCCCAGAGCCAAAAGTGTGCCCTCTTGTATGTGCAGTGGCAAAAAGGCCAGAGATGATAAATGCACCAGACATTTCAGAGATCCAAATGCAGGACCCTGAAATTAAAGAAATCATACAAAAGTTGAGGAATGAGGAGTTGGACTTAACAGAGGGAAATACATTGGCAAAACACACACCAAATCTAACACTAACAGAGGACAAGGAAATGCTTATCCACAATGGGGAAGATACAACATGGGTAGTCCCAAAAGAGTACAGGAATGAAATGATATATCTTGTACACGACCTCCCCACAGGTGGACACCAGGGTGTAGAAAAGACACAGCAGAGACTAAAAACAATAGGTTGGTGGCCAGATATGGTAAAAGATGTACAGCAATACTGTGACAACTGTGTGGTATGTGCCCAAGTTAACCCAGCACCTAGAAAGATAAATGCTCCACTGAGAATCCAGAGAAGGGAAGGTCCCTGGAATGCCTTACAAATTGATTACATGGGCCCTCTGCCTGCCACAGCTAAAAATAACAAATACGTGTTGGTTGTGACTGACCTATTTTCAAAATGGGTAGAAATTTTTCCCTCTAAAAGTAACACAGCCCTGAGCACAGCAAAAATTCTGGTTGATCAGATATTCACACGGTGGGGCCTTCCAACATCGGTTGAATCAGACCAAGGTTCACATTTCACAGGTAATGTGATGCAAACATGCCTGGAAATGCTGGGAATAAAACAAAGCTTCCATGTCCCTTTTCATCCTGAATCTTCTGGACAGGTGGAACGTGCCAACAGACAGATCAAAACTATGTTGAGAAAGTTTGTTGGCATAAATGGTAAGAACTGGGATAATTTGCTACCCCTAGTGGCAATGGCAATAAGGGCCACACCTTCATCAGCGACCCGATTGACCCCCTTTGAATTAATGACAGGCAGGCAAATGAGATTGCCAGAGCACCTTTGGATAGATCTACACACCCCTACTATTGATAGACTGTCAATGGATCAGTACCTTACAAAACTGCAAAAAGCACTCACAGAGGTTCATCTGTTTGCAGCACAGCATTTAGGGAAAGCACAGAGAAAAGCAAAGGCTTATTTTGACAAAGGTGTAAGAGAAAATTGTTGGGAAGTTGGAGAAAGGGTCATGTTTCTAGAACTCCGACCCACAGACCATGGTCTGGGCAAGAAATGGAGAGGACCATTTTCAATAGTGGACAGACTGAGTCCCTCAGTATACAAATTAAGAATCAACGATGCAAAGAAAGTGCAGGACAAATGGGTACATGCCAATCAGATTAAACTGTACAAAGGAGAAGGGTCAACTGAGTAGCGCATCTCTCTTTCTTTCTTATAATTTTATTTTGTTTTGTTTTGGTTTTACAGAAAAATGAGAATCCCGACTTTGGTCCTGTCCTTCGTGGTGAGCCTCCAGATCCAGTGTACCAGTGAGGTCAACATTTCAATTAGAGTGGAAGCCAATCCGATTCACTGTAAAGAGGGAGAATCCATCCTCCTTCCAGTGTCAGTACAAGGCACAACAGGGAAACAGGTATCCTGGTGGGGCCCAGCAGACAAAGAAATTAAAACCTGGGATAATGGAAACGCAGGAAACTCACCACATTACATGGGTAGAATACATGTTTTTCCAAATGGATCACTATTGCTTAGCCATGCAAACCCTACAGACACAGGAACCTGGATATATGGTTTTATCATCCCCATTCCCATGTATGGGAATCCACCCACAGTAAAGAGGACTTATGTTCCTGGGAGCATCACACTGAATGTGTCCCAGAAAAGAGACCCTACTCCCCCAAGTACCACAACAAAGGCTAAATCACTGCCATCTACTAAAACAGCTGAGTGCCCACCAACAAGTGAAGGACCCACAAGTGGCCTTACTGCCACCTCCATTCCTGGTTCCTTGATAAACAATGTACAATATATACATGTACCAGTAGTCCTAAATCTATCAAAATGGAATATGGCAGAATTTGGTTATTGTGTAAATAGTAATGTTTCTTTATTCTATGCTTCATTACTAGTAGATATTGTTGCTTCTCACCAGAGCAGAACTCAAGACCCATACACAGGACAGGCAACCCCTAACCAAAAAGGTATTTTTAGATCCAGGAAATTACAAAGCTTAGATGGGATCATTGGATCCATCCCTGGACTGTTTGGTTCCGGGATGTCAATTTGGAATAGGGCGGATTTGGAAGTCATCCGCAGACACATAGGCAATTTTGAGCAGAAAGAGGGGCAATATGTTTTGAAGCCTGTCCTGCAGGGCATTGAGGGTCTGGCCAGTGAAGAAAAATTTACTGTTTATAACATGCATGATATAGCAAGATTGTTTTCAGAGACCCAAGCCAAGATAAACGAAATCATTGAACTGAACAATAGAGAAGCCAGACAAAATCAGGTGGGGAAAGAAATAATATGCACTGCATATGGTAATTATGTCCTCAACGCAATCACACATGTAATTAGAGACCTACAATCTGGTAGAATACCTGACATTTTAAGAGATAATGACCTGACCAATTGGTATTGCTCGCAATCTGACATTGGGCATGGGGAAAATACCCCAAGAGATGGTTGCAGACCTCTGCCCATCTCCACAATTAGGAATTTAGGCACTGTGACCCCCCACCCAAATAGAGGTTCACCCCGTTGTTACAACAAGCAGCAACCTTGTGCAGTCAGCGATATCCTATATGTCTCCTTTACCATTTCTCTACCTGTGTTCGACCCAAGCAAGTCTTTATTTGACAAACTGTCTACAGTTCACTCCATTGGATATTTGGAAAAGGACATTTACAAAGAGCGGCTGGACCTACCAGAACTACTGGTCCGAGTCGACGACATCTGGAAAGTTCCACATACTGCTTGCTGTGCAGTCAAGGGAAACCAATACTTGTGTCGCTGCAATGTTTTCGAAATTGAGACGCCAATCTGCGGCCTAGAATCAAGTAAACCAAGTACCCTAATCACAGATATAAATGAACTTGCCACCATTCCCAGCAAAGATATGGATATGGGAGGACCTGAACACAGTGCAAAGCCAAATACATCAACCAGCTATACAGCCAGAGACATTGCTTGTCCAGTGCAGCTAACAAAATGGAGAACTCCAGCGGTGAAGGTTACATACAACATGAATGGACAGTACTGCATAGTCACAAATCACGGAGAGTTCTTGTATGGGGAAAAGTCATGTCCAGTGCCAAACCCAAATTTCTGCTTTAGCCCACATGAGTATACCACCATTGGTCAGACGGTTATCACCCCAATCCCCGTTTATGAAGAGGACATAAATATAGATAGTGAACCAGAAATCTCAAACCTTGGAGAATATATACCTGTGTTCAACATACACATAGATAGTTTAACCTTAGATTTACAGAAACTCCTGGATAGGAAAGACACACACATAGTTCAAATTAATAACATGGTTGAGAAGGCAGATGCCACACTAAATAAATTACTGCATGATGGAGATTTTGAAATAACCATGACAAACACCTGGCTGGAGATTGGTTTAAAGGGCTTGCTGATCGGTCAAACAATCTTGCTAATCATTTTAATTTCACTGATATTGTGGCTTAAGCGCCTTATAAGGCAGGAACGCAGTAAGCTAGAAAAACTGGTAGATGCAAGATATAAGCAATTATTATGTTAATGTATGTGTGGCCATCATCATCAATTCTCACGGCCACAAGGGGGCGACTGTTGCCATATAGACCATTACATAACAATATAATTTAGTAGGTACCAAAGTTAGAACAAATTATGTAAATTAAATAATATGATTTATTACCCAATGTGATTTTAACCAGTTAAGAGTGTGTGTATATATATATTATTGTAAGGTATAACTTAAATAGGTTTGAATGTATTAGTCTTATGTTTTGAGAATTTAGTAGCATGTATTTCTGTGTGTTTTACTGCAAGATTATGGGTCATTATGTAAGAGACAGGTTTTCTCTGTGTAAGCCATATAGCCAGAATACACAATACATTGAGCATTACACAAATTCATCCCTTCCATGCCATTATTCATATCTGTATTAATCAAAGGATTAACGTCTGATCTGCGCTATACCAAGTACAATTAAATCAAAGTTTACATGATATGTAGATATATGTATACTGTATACTTGATTCACACACAGCAAATAAATAATCATAACTTGGTGGATAAAGTCAATAGGTCACCTAGCTCAGGTCTCATAATATGCAAACAGTTACTGGTATGAACAGGGTACATTGGAATTCACAATCAAAGATCTTCATACCTTTAGAGAGTACATCAACCAGCTGGCCTATTGTCCAGTTATACTGCTGGCCAGAGGCAATGATAATATAGGATCAAACGCACTATAAACAGGTCACAATCATTTATGCTAACACCCTAGGGCCTAGGCGAAATAGATCGTTTACACATCCATACAAAGGTAGATCTCTGATGGATAAAGGAATACCAAACTTTATGATCCCAAAATTCTCTACATGCTCACCACCGTGGGACGGAGTTAGCAGAGAACGTTTTATTACACTTTGGAATCTGTCAAAACCTATAATTATGTACTCCATTGGAAACTGTGGGCATATACTAGTTTTGAATTGGTAGAATATAGGATATAAGGGGCAGTCTGATAGATAGAGAGTTAGAAGGAGAGGAGGAAGGAACAAAGTCCAGAGGGAGTCAGGATCCTAAGACGGTAGCTATGAATTATGCCCTCACATATTCTTGCAAGTGTATAGTATGTGTATTAATTGTTTAAGTTTGTAAAACTGTTTGTGTTTTATGTATGTACCATGGTTAAGGAAGTTTAGATAAATTATAAGATTTATTATCATTGTGTTATCTTATCTTGTAATTTGTATCACCTATAATAAATGTACTAGACAAAATAGAGCTGGTATTCCAAGTCTTGAACTCATTTTCGGAATCACTAAAGTTATACATGAAATCTGCATATATTATATAAGGCTCTGCAAGTTGGGACAACTGACTTGTAGTCAAAGTATAGTACTTATATGTTCAATGAGCCAGGATTATATATCTCTGTAAAGTATATTTAGGCTTTGCCTGGAAATATTTCCTGGACAGTAGAGATATAGCTCCTTTAATCTGAGCCAATCACAGGTATGAAAATAGGAACGTCCACGCATTACATATTGTGTGATTGGACCAGTACTAAACATCACCCCTTTTGTTATGAGCCCACCTATTTGTAAGCCTATTATAATATATTTGCAGATATAAAATACATAAACCATTATATCAATATATGATATAATAAATATATGTTATATAAGATTCCATAAATCTACATGATCGAGAACAGTAGTCTTAGAGAAAAATCTCTGTAAATCCCACCAAGCACAGTAGCTGAGCTGACATAAGACAAACAGAAGCTGCAAGTGCACAGCATGCCAGTAATGAAGATTCATTCGGGAGAAGGTGGGCACAGAGCGGCATGTGTGGGCTTAATGGGGCAACACTGTTTCCGAAAGGGAGTGTGACAGAAAGCGAGAGATGGGCTTATTTATACCAGCACAGATGTCCCCATTACATCCAGGACTCCCACCACCATATGACCACACTCATTTTCTTATGGAGGATTAAGTAGTAAAAACAGAAGCTACCGTATCATTTATTTCCAATATTTGGCAAATGAGAGCACTTGTATTCCAACTGTATATTACTGTACAATGCTGCATTAATCATTGCCATATACAGCTACCATTTATGTTACTGTAACTAAAATCTCAGTGGGACGCAATGAGGTAGCGGATTCCAACCGTAAAGGACACATTTAGTTCTTTAAAGCTGCGTTACCAGCTGGAGCTATTTCCTGGTCCCCGGTGCCTCAGACCTGCTCTTTGTAACCATTTTCCCAGGACTAGTTGGCCTTCTCACAGAAACTCTTTGTGAGCAAGAGATCAGTCAGCAGCAACATGGCACTGCAGGGTATACTTGGCTACTCCTCC
Organism: Pseudophryne corroboree; assembly: GCF_028390025.1. Taxonomy (NCBI): domain Eukaryota; kingdom Metazoa; phylum Chordata; class Amphibia; order Anura; family Myobatrachidae; genus Pseudophryne; species Pseudophryne corroboree. Next base: position 1,002,934,604 of record NC_086445.1, read on the forward strand.
GATATATCTGGCAAACTCACTAATTACACAACGCACAATTACCTAGGTATGAAATGGATGTGATTACAATGGTGCGATTTGCCCTGACCACTCTGTGCCATGATTACCATATAACGATGCAAATCACATTGTCCAGCCTCCTGCACTTGCCACTCGGACCACCCCTCCTGCTGCCACACTCTTTTTCTATGGGTTAGACTTGCTAAAATTGCTATAAAAGGAAAAGCAGAGCAGTTGTACGTAGCAACCAATCAGCTTCTAGCTATCAATTATCTTGTACATAATAGAAAATGATAGCTGGAATTTTTTGGATTGCTCTGGGCGGGTATGGATCACTGCATTGACCATTATAAGGCCAACCACTACTGGTCGACTTTGCAAAGGTCGACATCTGAAAGGTCAAAAGTGCAAATGGTCAAAAAAGTTACATTATTTTTTGGTGTCGTTTTCTTCGTAAGAGTACAGGGAACCACAATTAGTGTAATGCGTCCCCATGCATGGTTCGCGCTGCGGGCAAGGTTACTATTCCAAATCATAGTCCATGTGGATGGTAAAGTATGTAAAAGGCTGAAACAAAAAACAAGAAACTGTGTCAACCATATTGGTGTCGACCATATGAACCTGTCAACCTAATGCCCATGTCAACCTAATGCCCATGTCAACCATTCGTGGTCAACCTAATTAAGGGCAACCTAGAGCCCGATCACCCTCTGGGCAACACCTCCACCTTTTTAGAATCTATTCATATATCCCTTCATCTCAATAACATTTTCTTTCAAACAAAGCCAGCAATTTTGGTACAATGAGTTGCCTCAAGAAATAAGAAAAACAGAAGGAAGTCCCTATCACGGAAAGCTTACAATCTAAGCAGGTATAAGGGAAGACTATCGGAAACAATAGGTGAAAAACCAACACATCAAATTTAGAATACCTGTGAAACCAAGGGATATATTTACTAAAAGTTGATTTTAACGGTCTCAATCACACATTTACAAACATGATTTTTAACATTGTTTAAAAAAATTCAAAAATCTGTAAATAAATGTGGAATTTAGACCCGGAAATAAAAAAATTGACCAAACATCAACCAAGATGGATTTTTAGTAAATATACCCCTAAATACCATATTTACTAACAGATGATTTTTGACATATTTTTTTTCTTTAAAGGATTTTTTTTAAAAATCATCTATTAGTAAATGTGTGATTGAGACCCTGGAACACAAAATCTATCAAAAATCGGTCAACAGCGACCCAAAAATGTACTTTTAATATATAAACCCCGAAGAGTGATACTGAATCATTTGATTGGTTAATTCATGAAAGGTTTTGTTAAATCTTAAGTTGCATTTCATTATTTACATTTATGCATGACAAACATTGCTTTGTTTCACACAGCAGAAAACATTACAATATATAATATACTGTATCGCTACATAATTAAATTCTAAATAAATCTATATATGTCTCCAAACATTTAACATGTTAAATGTTTTATTCATATGTGTATCTGGAAAATGTCTATCACGTCTTGCAGTAGTTAAAAAAGGAAAAACAATATTATAATATTAGCTAATAGCGGAATATGATTGCTGTATCAGATGCCAGTTACTTGCATCGAGTGAAGGACTGCCATCGATAATCAGCTGTTAGCAGACCCTGCAGAGGATGACTGTATTCCTGCACCTCCTGTAACGAGGTGGGTAAGAGCCAGTGCATGAAATGGTTAGGCAGTAATGTACTGCGAAGTCAGGAAAACAGAACACTTACATACTGGGTATATAGAAAATACTGCACAAATGTTGCTTATGACAGATTTATCAGGGGCTAAAATAAGGTACGAGGTACAATTTTTATAACATGTAATTTTTATGTAAAAAAAAAATACAAATTAATAAAAAATAAAATTATTTTAAAAGACAAAAAACAGATTTTTGACATTTTATTAAAGTGTTTATCTCCACTCGATATATTTGCACAGCATGAAAAGTAAAACTTTGGATTTAATAAAAGCCTACAAGGAAAACAACTCCACGTTCAATTTAAAAAGGAAAAATGCTTCATTTGAGAATTCCTGCAAAATATCCAGGATTACTGCTTTTTACAAGCCGTGTCGAATGCGTACGGGGTACTGGTTGTGAGAGATAGAATGTAAGGCATAGGACAAGGCGCGGGTGATAAATGTTTCCCTATGTTAAAATAAACACCTCAGCACCTAATGCTTTAGCCAGGTTGTTTGGTTCATGCAGCAGAGGGTAATTAGGGGGACGCAGACACCCTGCTGCTGGCAAATTAGCACTTCATCAAAAGCGATTACACTAAAATTATGGCTTTTTAATCTACTTGAAAAGGGAAATGAAAATATCAAACTTAAATTTGTGTTTATTTAAAGGGCATCTCCAGCCAAGTTTTGTTTTTTAATATTTCAATTATGTAGTTTTTATTGCTTTTCATTAAAAAAAAAGGAAACACCCCAACATAAACAATAATAATGTGACAGACATATTTAGCAAATATCACGTACAGTAGAACAATAATATCACGTACAGTAGAACAATAATAGCAAGGTACATATATAATAAGGATTCATAATTATGAATAATATAATAACGTTATCGCAGAAGTATGGTAACTCGATCACCCGAAGGCGCCATTCGGGCTCTTCCAGTTTCCAAAGAGGAGTTTAAATGTAAATTAAGAAAAAAGAAAAACCACGCCATTATAAAAGAAAAAAATAAATATTAGAAACCAGATAACAAGTGTCTGGACAAACATGAGACTAACCAAAATAAAAAATTCTACCCAAAGCAAACCTCCCCATAACCCCACCACCCTGTATAACCTACCCCCAACCTAGGTATACTTGGATCCCAAAAAAAGTAACCCCTTCCCCCACTAACTACACTATCTATCTAAACACCTCCCACCCTCTTCCCTCAATGAAGGATATTAAAAGAAATAACTGACAGGGGCAAAATACTAATGGCTCCAACTAGGATAGGTTCAACGGTCTCATAATAAAGGACAAAGTTCCTCCCCACATAGTACTTGACATCAGTCTGACATACAAATAGCCTAACAGATATTAGAATATGTTGAATCAATGTGTACTGAAGAACCCAAAGCAAGAGTAAACATAACTCTGCTTATTGCTTCAGACAAAAAATAAATATCATACAGTAGGCATAAATGAGAATAAGAAATCGGATATGTAGACCCTTCAAATAAAGGTAAACAGTACTTTATTAAAAGAAAAAAACAGAATATATATATATACATATATACCACAGCAATCAGAAGGGGAAAAAAATAAGAATTTACTTACCGATAATTCTATTTCTCATAGTCCGTAGTGGATGCTGGGGACTCCGTCAGGACCATGGGGAACAGCGGCTCCGCAGGAGACAGGGCACAAAAAGTAAGCTTTTAGGATCACATGGTGTGTACTGGCTCCTCCCCCTATGACCCTCCTCCAAGCCTCAGTTAGGTACTGTGCCCGGACGAGCGTACACAATAAGGAAGGATCTTGAATCCCGGGTAAGACTCATACCAGCCACACCAATCACACCGTACAACTTGTGATTTGAACCCAGTTAACAGTATGATAACAACGAAGAAGCCTCTGAAAAGATGGCTCACAACAATAATAACCCGATTTTTGTAACAATAACTATGTACAAGTATTGCAGACAATCCGCACTTGGGATGGGCACCCAGCATCCACTACGGACTATGAGAAATAGAATTATCGGTAAGTAAATTCTTATTTTCTCTAACGTCCTAGTGGATGCTGGGGACTCCGTCAGGACCATGGGGATTATACCAAAGCTCCCAAACGGGCGGGAGAGTGCGGATGACTCTGCAGCACCGAATGAGAGAACTCCAGGTCCTCCTTAGCCAGAGTATCAAATTTGTAAAATTTTACAAACGTGTTCTCCCCTGACCACGTAGCTGCTCGGCAAAGTTGTAATGCCGAGACCCCTCGGGCAGCCGCCCAAGATGAGCCCACCTTCCTTGTGGAGTGGGCATTTACAGATTTAGGCTGTGGCAGGCCTGCCACAGAATGTGCAAGTTGGATTGTGCTACAGATCCAACGAGCAATCGTCTGCTTAGACGCAGGAGCACCCATCTTGTTGGGTGCATACAGGATAAACAGCGAGTCAGATTTTCTGACTCCAGCCGTCCTTGAAATATATATTTTCAATGCTCTGACAACGTCCAGCAACTTGGAGTCCTCCAAGTCGCTAGTAGCCGCAGGCACCACAATAGGCTGGTTCAAGTGAAAAGCCGAAACCACCTTAGGCAGAAACTGAGGACGCGTCCGCAGTTCTGCCCTGTCCGAATGGAAAATCAGATATGGGCTTTTGTACGATAAAGCCGCCAACTCTGATACTCTCCTGGCTGAAGCCAGGGCCAGTAGCATGGTTACTTTCCATGTAAGATACTTCAAATCTACCGATTTGAGCGGCTCAAACCAATGGGATTTGAGAAAATCCAAAACTACGTTGAGATCCCACGGTGCCACTGGAGGCACAATCGGGGGCTGTATATGTAGTACACCTTTGACAAAGGTTTGTACTTCAGGCACTGAAGCCAATTCTTTCTGGAAGAAAATCGATAAGGCCGAAATTTGAACCTTAATAGACCCCAATTTGAGGCCCATAGACAATCCTGCCTGCAGGAAATGTAGGAATCGACCCAATTGAAATTCCTCCGTTGGGGCCTTCTTGGCCTCACACCACGCAACATATTTTCTCCAAATGCGGTGATAATGTTGTGCGGTCACTTCCTTCCTGGCTTTAATCAAGGTAGGAATAACTTCCTCTGGAATGCCCTTTTCTTTTAGAATCCGGCGTTCAACCGCCATGCCGTCAAACGCAGTCGCGGTAAGTCTTGGAACATACAAGGTCCCTGCTGAAGCAGATCCCTTCTTAACGGTAGAGGCCACGGCTCTTCCGTGAGCATCTCTTGAAGTTCCGGGTACCAAGTCCTTCTCGGCCAATCCGGAGCCACGAGTATTGTTCTTACTCCCCGTAGCCGTATAATTCTCAGTACCTTTGGTATGAGAGGCAGAGGAGGAAACACATACACGGACTGGTACACCCACGGTGTTACCAGAGCGTCCACAGCTATTGCCTGAGGGTCTCTTGACCTGGCGCAATATCTGTCCAGTTTCTTGTTGAGGCGGGACGCCATCATGTCCACCTTTGGTTTTTCCCAACGGTTCACAATCATGTGGAAGACTTCTGGATGAAGTCCCCACTCTCCCGGGTGGAGGTCGTGTCTGCTGAGGAAGTCTGCTTCCCAGTTGTCCACTCCCGGAATGAACACTGCTGACAGTGCTATGACATGATTTTCCGCCCAGCGAAGAATCCTTGCAGCTTCTGTCATTGCTCTTCTGCTTCTCGTGCCGCCCTGTCTGTTTACGTGGGCGACTGCCGTGATGTTGTCCGACTGGATCAACACCGGCTGACCCTGAAGCAGCGGTTTTGCCAGGCTTAGAGCATTGTAAATCGCTCTTAGCTCCAGTATATTTATGTGAAGAGACGTCTCCAGGTTTGACCACACGCCCTGGAAGTTTCTTCCCTGTGTGACTGCTCCCCAGCCTCGTAGGCTGGCATCCGTAGTCACCAGGACCCAGTCCTGTATGCCGAATCTGCGGCCCTCTAACAGATGGGCACTCTGCAACCACCACAGAAGAGACACCCTTGTTCTTGGTGACAGTGTTATCCGCTGATGCATGTGCAGATGCGATCCGGACCATTTGTCCAGCAGATCCCACTGAAATATTCGTGCGTGGAATCTGCCGAATGGAATTGCTTCGTAAGAAGCCACCATCTTTCCCAGGACTCTTGTGCATTGATGTACTGACACATTTCCTGGTTTTAGGAGGTTCCTGACAAGTTCGGATAACTCCTTGGCTTTCTCCTCCGGGAGAAAAACCTTTTTCTGAACAGTGTCCAGAATCATTCCCAGGAACAGCAGACGTGTCGTCGGGGTCAATTGAGATTTTGGAAGATTCAGAATCCACCCGTGTTGTTGAAGCACTACTTGGGTTAGTGCTACTCCGACTTCCAGCTGTTCTCTGGACCTTGCCCTTATCAGGAGATCGTCCAAGTAAGGGATAATTAATACGCCTTTTCTTCGTAGAAGAACCATCATTTCGGCCATTACCTTGGTAAAGACCCGAGGTGCCGTGGACAAACCAAACGGCAGCGTTTGAAACTGATAATGACAGTTTTGTATCACGAACCTGAGATACCCTTGGTGTGAAGGGTAAATTGGGACATGCAGATAAGCATCTTTTATGTCCAGGGACACCATGAAGTCCCCTTCTTCCAGATTCGCTATCACTGCTCTGAGTGACTCCATCTTGAACTTGAATTTCTGTATGTACAGGTTCAAGGATTTCAGATTTAGAATAGGTCTTACCGAACCGTCCGGCTTCGGTACCACAAATAGTGTGGAATAATACCCCTTTCCCTGTTGTAGGAGGGGTACCTTGACTATCACCTGCTGAGAATACAGCTTGTGAATGGCTTCCAATACCGTCGCCCTTTCTGAGGGAGACGTTGGTAAAGCAGACTTTAGGAACCGGCGAGGGGGAGACTTTTCGAATTCCAACTTGTAACCCTGAGATACTACCTGCAGGATCCAAGGGTCCACCTGTGAGCGCGCCCACTGTGTGCTGAAAATCTTTAGTCGACCCCCCACCGCCCCTGAGTCCGCTTGCACAGCCCCAGCGTCATGCTGAGGGCTTTGTAGAAGCCGGGGAGGGCTTCTGTTCGTGGGAAGTAGTTGCTTGCTGCACCCTCTTACCCCTTCCTTTGCCTCTGGGCAAATATGACTGTCCTTTTGCCCGCTTGTTCTTATAGGAACGAAAGGACTGCGGCTGAAAAGACGGTGTCTTTTTCTGTTGGGAGGTGACCTGAGGTAAAAAAGTGGATTTTCCGGCTGTTGCCGTGGCCACCAGATCCGATAGACCGACCCCAAATAATTCCTCTCCTTTATACGGCAATACTTCCATATGCCGTTTGGAATCCGCATCACCTGACCACTGTCGCGTCCATAAACTTCTTCTGGCAGATATGGACATCGCACTTACTCTCGATGCCAGAGTGCAAATATCCCTCTGAGCATCTCGCATATAAAGAAAAGCATCCTTTAATTGCTCTATAGTCAATAAAATACTGTCCCTATCCAGGGTATCAATATTTTCAGTCAGGGAATCCGACCACACCACCCCAGCACTGCACATCCAGGCTGAGGCTATTGCTGGTCGCAGTATAACACCAGTATGTGTGTATATACTCTTCATGGTAGTTTCCAGCCTCCTATCAGCTGGATCCTTGAGGGCGGCCGTATCAGGAGACGGTAACGCCACTTGTTTTGATAAGCGTGTGAGCGCCTTATCCACCCTAGGGGGTGTTTCCCAGCGCGCCCTAACCTCTGGTGGGAAAGGGTATAATGCCAATAACTTCTTTGAAATTAGCAGTTTTCTATCGGGGTTAACCCACGCTTCATCACACACGTCATTCAATTCCTCTGATTCTGGAAAAGCTATAGGTAGTTTTTTCACACCCCACATAATACCCCCCTTTGAGGTACCTGCAGTATCAGAGATATGCAAAGCCTCCTTCATTGCCGTGATCATATAACGTGTGGCCCTATTGGAAAATACGTTTCTTTCTTCACCGTCGACACTAGATTCATCTGTGTCGGTACCTGTGTCGACTGACTGAGGTAAGGGACGTTTTACAGCCCCTGACGGTGCCTGAGACGCCTGGACAGGTACTAACTGGTTTTCCGGCCGTCTCATGTCGTCAACTGACTTTGCAGCGTGCTAACATTATCACGTAATTCCATAATTAAAGCCATCCATTCCGGTGTCGACTCCCTAGGGGGTGACATCACCATTACCGGCAATTGCTCCGCCTCCACACCAACATCGTCCTCATACATGTCGACACACACGAACCGACACACAGCAGACACACAGGGAATGCTCTTATCGAAGACAGGACCCCACTAGCCCTTTGGGGAGACAGAGGGAGAGTTTGCCAGCACACACCAAAGCGCTATAAAAATGTATATAAACAACCCTAAAAGGTGTTGTTTCTGTTATATGCGCTTAATATATAAAAATATCGCCAAAATATGCCCCCCTTCTCTGTTTTACCCTGTTTCTGTAGTGCAGTGCAGGGGAGAGTCCTGGGAGCCTTCCTCACAGCGGAGCTGAGCAGGAAAATGGCGCTGTGTGCTGAGGAGAATAGGCCCCGCCCCCTAAAACGGCGGGCTCTTCTCCCGGAGTTTGCGATATATGGCAGGGGTTAAATACATCCATATAGCCTCAAGGGCTATATGTGATGTATTTTAGCCATAGAAAAAGGTATTATACATTGCTGCCCAGGGCGCCCCCCCCAGCGCCCTGCACCCTCAGTGACCGCTGGTGTGAAGTGTGCCGACAACAATGGCGCACAGCTGCAGTGCTGTGCGCTACCTTATGAAGACTGAAAGTCTTCTGCCGCCTGTTTCCGGACCTCTGGACCTCTTCAACTTCGGCATCTGCAAGGGGGGTCGGCGGCACGGCTCCGGGACCGGACTCCATGGCTGGGCCTGTGTTCGATCCCTCTGGAGCTAATGGTGTCCAGTAGCCTAAGAAGCAAATCCATCCTGCACGCAGGTGAGTTCACTTCTCTCCCCTAAGTCCCTCGTAGCAGTGAGCCTGTTGCCAGCAGGACTCACTGAAAATAAGAAACCTAAAAAACTTTTTCTAAGCAGCTCTTTATGAGAGCCACCTAGATTGCACCCTGCTCGGACGGGCACAAAAACCTAACTGAGGCTTGGAGGAGGGTCATAGGGGGAGGAGCCAGTACACACCATGTGATCCTAAAAGCTTACTTTTTGTGCCCTGTCTCCTGCGGAGCCGCTATTCCCCATGGTCCTGACGGAGTCCCCAGCATCCACTAGGACGTTAGAGAAAAGGGGGTATCCAGAGATGGATGAGGCATCTCCAATACGAAGGTGGTGTATCAATAGTCATTAGTCTGGCCAAAGTTCTGCTCCCCAACAGAGCAAAAATATAAAACCAGGTCCATCCCAGGGTGATCGTGAATAAACAATAAAGCATCCGGCAAACATAAATGGTAAGTCCCGGGGTCGTACGATCTTCAACAGAGACATAGAAGGAACAAATGAGGGAACATCGGCATCAGAACAACATCCAGGTTTGACGAACCACGAAATCTCTGATTTGGGCGGAACCACCAGTAGACTCAAGTCCATAGTATAATCGGCCTCAGGGGCAATAGGAATGGTAGTATTATAGTTTAGAGTCGGATCCTCAGCATTTCCTCCAATACATTGCTCAGGTAGACAAGAAGAGGGGGTAGCCAAATATGTGGCAGTAAATTTGTTAAGGAGCCGTTGAGCAGCGGCATGAATAGCCTGGAGTATTCTCTATAGGGAGATATCCATGGTTCCAATATAAGATCCGCAGCAGGAGAACAGCACAGTATGTAAAGCAGACCAGTCTACGTAATGGTGAACCACAGCAAAATGGCGGTGGCTAGCACACCACCAAATTCAGGAGTGACTGGAACTATGGGTGAGACCAAGATGCCGCGTACAAATATTAGGGATAAAGTACAGACCTTTTCAAAGCATCTCCACTGAAAAGCCTATGCATGCTGTTTCCAAGATGGCCGTCGGAAAGTAATAAGGGAACAAGTCACCCAGAGTTTTCTGCTTCCCACCGGGGCTGTGAGGACATTAGTGCAGGAAAATGATGGCCAGATAAAGCAGGATATGGGTATGGCTCACCTCCGGATGTGGCTCCCAAGCAGTACGCAGCCTCAAAAGCCCGCAATCTAGATCAGAAGCTCGGCTGTCATGTGTTGTGAGAAATTTAGTCCGCGGCTTGGTAGGTGGTATAGGCAGCAGCCTGCAGAAAGGTATTTCTCCCACCACCGGCTTCACAGCACCAACCAATGTGATCCAGAGAGTGCCCACAGGATAAACACTGTATGATATGGTATAGGGCACGTGTAGGATATAATACCTTATATTATACAGGATATTGCAGGAGCTCAGGATATATGTGTCTTGCTGGTTTCCTGGCTAGACCACGCCCCTCTTTGTTTTTTTAATATTAATAAAATTATTCTAGTGGCTGTGAATTGTATCAATCCATACACAATACCATTTAGGCTAAACTTAGCAAAAAAAAATTCAACGTTCTGGTGTCAACATGTTATCACTCGTGTGTACATTTTAACCATGTCAAGCTAAGTGAATTTCAATATATTGGCCGACCTAATGTCCTAGTCAACATTATGGTTTGAACGAATGATACCACACCCAATATGGCAGAAACGAGGGCCTCTATGGGAAACATAGTGACATACTTTTTCTCTTCCAACATTTCCTATGGGACCTGGTGATTGTGCGACACCCCTGCCTGCAGAGCCATAATGGTTCCACAACCAGAACCTAATTACTGGAATTCTATACACAACAGCTCCAGACAGGTATAATCACTATGGGGTATATGCAATTGCGGTCGAAGTATCGCAAATGTCGACAAACGGGGCATTTTCGACAAAAAAAACCTGTCGAATTGGATTCGACAATGCAATACAGTACTTTTCGTCAAAAAACCTGCCGTTTCAGATTCGACTTTTTGCAATTCGACATTTTTCAAATTCGACATGTCTGCAATGGTAAAAATGCGGTTTTTCGACAAAAGTATATTCAATTGAATAATGTCGATTTGACAACAGTGCTTTTCAACAGTCATTTCGTCAATTTCATTCCGCCTCATTTTGCTGGCGTGATCTAATAAAAAAATGTTAAAAACATGATTTTTTTTTTGTGTTTTTTTGATTGCTAATAGCATATCTATTTATATTAGAAGGGATTATCTACTTGGTTTGTCTATTTAGGAGCCACAAGTATTATTTAATATATTTTTTAAAAGAATATTTTTTTTTCTACCGACTAAAATAATATGGAGAGATCAGAGCATGTGGGAAGGGGTGGGAAGGGGTGAGAATGGGTTAAAAACCCTTAAAAAATTGTGTGGGGTCCCCCATCCTAAGCATAGCCAGCCTCGGGCTCTTTGAGCCGATCCTGATTGTAAAAATACGGGGGGGGGGGGGGGGGGGGATGACATGAGATCACCCGTATTTTAACAACCAGCACCGGGCTATGCGTCCAATCCTGGTGCCAAAACTACGGGGGACAAAACACGTAGGGGTCCCCCGTATTTTTAACACCAGCACCGGGCACCACTAGTCAGAGAGATAATGCCACAGCCGGGGGAGTTTTATATCGGTCCCTGCGGCCGTGGCATTTAATCACTAACTAGTCAGCCCTGGCCGGGGTACCCTGGAGGAGTGGGGACCCCTTAAATCAAGGGGTCCCCCCCTCCAGCCACCCAAGGGCCAGGGGTGAAGCCCAAGGCTGTCCCCCCATCCAAGGGCGGCAGATGGGGGGGCTAATAGCCATGTGTCAGAAAAAAATAATATTGTTTGTAGCAGAACTATAAGTCCCAGCAAGCCTCCCCACAAGCTGGTACTTGGAGAACCACAAGTACCAGCATGCAGGGGGGGAAACGGGCCCGCTGGTACCTGTAGTTCTACTAAAAAAAATACCCAAATAAAAACAGTACACACACACCGTGACAGTATAACTTTATTACATACATGCACACCGACATACACACATACTTACCTATGTTGACACGAAGTGTTGGTCCCCTTCTCCACGTAGAATCCACGGGGTATCTGTAAATAAAATTATACTCACAACAATCCGGGGTAGATCGGTCCTCTTCTTAGTTTGTAATCCACGTACTTGGCAAAATAAAAAAACGGAAACCACGGACCACGCACTGAAAGGGACCCCTTTCCCCGACTGCCGGGACCCCCCGTGACTGCTGTCAAAGAGGGTCCCTTCAGCCAATCCGGGAGCGCCACGTTGTGGCACTCTCCTGATTGGCTGTGCGCATCTGAGCCGTCAGGCGGCGCACTCGAGATACACTGTAGCACATAGGTGCTCCCCGCTCCATTGTATCCAGTGGTGGGAACTTTGCGGTCAGCGGTTGACCGCGAGTAACCTCAACCGCTGACCGCAAAGTTCCCACCATTGCTACAGTGTATCTCGAGTGCGCTGCCTGACAGCTCAGATGCGCACAGCCAATCAGGAGAGTGTCACGACGTGGCGCTCCCTGATTGGCTGAAGGGACCCTCTTTGACAGCAGTCACGGGGGGGGTACCGGCAGTCGGGAAAAGGGGTCCCATGTGTAAACATGGGACCCTTTCAGTGCGTGGTCCGTGGTTTCCGTTTTATTTTGCAAACTACGTGGATTACAAACTAAGAAGAGTAAAGATCTACACTGGATTGTTGCGAGTATAATTTTATTTGCAGGTACCCCGTGGATTCTTCATGTAGAAGGGGACCGACACTTCGTGTTAACATAGGTAAGTATGTGTGTATGTCGGTGTGCATGTATGTAATAAAATTATACTGTCACGGTGAATGTGTACTGTTTTTATTTGGATGGTTTTTTTTGTAGAACTACAGGTACCAGCAGGCCCGTTTCTCCCCGCATGCTGGTACTTGTGGTTCTCCAAGTACCAGCTTGCGGGGGAGGCTTGCTGGGACTTTTAGTTCTGCTACAAAAAAACAATATTCTTTTTTCTGACACATGGCTATCAGCCCCCCATCCACCACCCTTGGATGGGGGGGGGGGGGGGACAGCCTCGGGCTTCACCCCTGGCCCTTGGGTGGCTGAAGGGGGGTACCCCTTGATTTAAGAGGTCCCCACTCCTCCAGGGTACCCCGGCCAAGGGTGACTAGTTAGTGATTTAATTCCAGGGCCGCAGGGACCAATATAAAAGTGTCCCCCGGCTGTGGCATTATTTCTCTGACTAGTGGAGCCCGGTGCTGGTGTTAAAAATACGGGGGACCCCTACGTGTTTTGTCCCCCGTATTTTTGGCACCAGGACCGGACGCAGAGCCCGGTGCTGGTTGTTAAAATACGGGGGATCCCGTCATTTCCCCCCCCCGCGCATTTTTACAACCAGGACCGGCTCAAAGAGCCCGAGGCTGGTTATGCTTAGGAGGGGGGACCCCACGCAATTTTTTTCAGGGTTTTTTTTTAACACTTTTGTGCCGTCCATGAAGTCGAATCCAGGACGTACACTATCGTCAATTCATCCGTTTTTCAACAGCGGAACGGTCTAATCCGTTTTTTATTGAATATGTCGAATTCGGGTCCCGGCGGCCGGGATTCGACGGTCGAATTCAAAAACGGTCGAATTCCTCAATTGCATATACCCCATGTAAAATGTGAAGACATACCACTTACATGTGTCTGTAGGATATGGCAAGCTCGCTAAGGTTTTTTTTTATTTTTTATATCAGTTCCCTTTAATGCTACTTACTAAAAAAAATTTTTTTTTATCATTTTAAAAAATATACACTTTAAAAAGTACTAAGACATGATTTAATCTATAGCAGAAAATAAAATATTTGCATTTACTAAACTGTGATATGGCTGGTGAATATCAATACATTATTATCAGTGAATGGCAGCACATTATAATAATATAAATGAAATATTTTTATTATAGTTTGCAAACAACAATCCAAATCAGTGTGAGGGGCTTTGATGGTCTGTAATGGAGTCAGAATGTATTGCAGTGAAAGGTCACGTCTTAATGCAGCAAAAGTGGGTGTGATTTGAGGCAAGATGGAGTCAAATGGAAAATCAAGTAACCAAGGGGAGAATTTGATTAATGCCGAATGGACTCGCCCAGCCGAATCCACATGACACCAACCACCACACGTTACAGTGGCAGGATCTCGCCCAAAAGTGTTCGCTACCCCATAGCACTTTTGAGCAAATAGGGGAGTGAACTGGCCGGGCGAAGGGTCAGGTTGCAGTGTTAAAACACTGCAGCAGTGGTAACCTGCCCCCTCCACCGGCAATTGAATCCCCCGCTAAGTATCCAGACTTCACAAATAGTTTGGGTAGCGAGAAAATATCCATTCTCTTCGATCTGTGGATGTATAAAAACAACATCCTAATATTCTTGAATGACTAACAAATTCTCCCAGCTGAATTTATAGGTACTTCCTTTCTGACGTGTGTATGAGAAGACCACCAACAATGAGGATTTAACTACTGCCAGTAATTGTAAAAACATACACGAAGGGACACTAATTACCTAAATACCCGGAGTCCCTTGGTGCAGCCCTGAGTTTTTTAGAACAGTAGAAAGTGCACTTCATCCTCACAAGAACGTACTTAATATTTCACTTAAATATTACTAATTATTATGACTTCAGGTTTTCACTTCCCAAATAGATTCCTGTATATGTATGTTATATAGAGCAAAACACGGCTTCAACTGAAAGCTATGATTCCGAAGGCTTATTTTTAGGAAATGTATATATTCCAACAGTGGAAGGGGAGCGACAATGGAATAACAGTCTACCCAGATATTTTCGTATTCAAATATTATATTCAAATTGCTTCCGCTGTCATGGAGAGCTATATATATTTTTTTTTTGGGGGGGGGGGGGGGGGCGCAATTGATTTAATGGCAAAAGGTGGTTTTCTGAGCACATGCAGAGCAAGTTTCACAAACTGATGTAAATCCAAGTCGGCAACAGTTTCAGTATATTGACAACAAATCCAAGACCCATTCAGCAGTTCCAAGTATTAGGGGTGATGTCAAATAACTGTCCAGATGTATAGTACCCATCCCTTACCCACCCTAATATGGCCTATCCACCAATGCTCAAATGTCACAGCAATCTACGCCTTCCACACCTCCCAGCTTATTAGATTCTTACTTCCCTTAGTCCACAGAGAAATCCCTGCCATTCCCAGTCCTGCCTAAACAAAAACAAAATGACATTGCTGCCTACTGCAGATGATCTCAGTCCGAGCAGAGGAGCTCCATCTCACAAGGTCCACAGTGCGCTCTGCAATGACAGACCAGTGTGTGAATGCATAACTTTTGAGGTGCTCTATTCAGGCAGAAGATGGTCCCAGCATTGCACCACTGAGCCATACGGCCGGTCCACTCCTGTGGGTGGTGGGGCTGCATGGATTTCTCATCCCCTTCTGGGCTAGTATGAACCCTGTCAGCCACTGCAAAGGTGGTTGGAATGTTTGACAATCTTTAAGAAGGGAAAACAACGGCTCCATCCGCAGGATGATGATCTACACCAGGAGTGTTAAATTCGCGGCCCAGCATGCCTTGCCATAGATTTTGTATTAGGGACTGATGCAACTATGGCAGGGCATGCTGGGATGTGTAGTTCCACAACACTTTGAGCGCCATGAGTTTGACACCCTTGATCTAGATCAAACAAAAGCCACCATTATGGAGGCCACAGCTTCTGATTGGTATACCAACACCCCCTCTGCCGCCATTTTATAATGGCAACCTTCGGCCACTTAGGAAGTACTGCAACTCTGAGAAATAAATGAGGATAAACCAAACGGTAGTTTAGAAGAAAAACAAAAAAGTAAAAAAAAAAACAACTAAACTTGATGTGACATTTTCAGCTGCGCATTTTCTGGGGCATTCACCAATAAGTAAAACTAGGTAGGGAATGATTTTAGTCCCTTCCACTTCAATGCCGTGAAACGTGCGTACTTTGCGAAATGGACTTGACTGATAGGCAGTGTCTCTTGCAAGTCCGTTTGTTTTCTTGACATTCATGAAACTATCGGCACTGTTGTAAAGTTGATATGCAGCATGTAGAAATTGAACATGTCGACATTCATCAACTTAACAGTCCTCACAGTGCATTAGCTTCACTTACCTACCCTGGCATCTAGGGCAGTGTCTTGTGGACCGGCAGTCAGCTGGTATCCGGATGCTAGGTCGACAGTCAATAGGTAAACATTGACATGGTCAACAAAGGAAAATGGATGACAACAAAATGGTCGACATGGGTCAACATTACTGTTAAAAACATATTTTTTATTTTTTCATACTTTACTATCCTTGTGAACTACGATTGGGAATAGTAACCTGTGCTGAGCACAGCAGAGGCACCTTACCCACAAGCATGGTGAGTGAAGAGAGCCAAGCAAGGGGACGCAGTGCTCTAATTGGGGTTTCTGGTTATGTTACACCAAATACAACAAAATTTTAATATATCGACCAACAGTGGTTGACCTACTATCGACTTAATCCATATCGATCCATTGATCCATAACCCAGTCAACTAAGACGGAGTTCCAGGGGAGTCAGATGAAAGTTTCAGCAATTAGCCCGGTACCCCTATACCTCCCACTATTGCCGCAACCTAACCCTCTCGCAGCCTAAACCTACCTCTCCCTCTCACAGCCTAAGCTGAATCCTCTTCTCCTGCAACCTAACCCTACCCTTGGCAACTTAACCCTAATGTCAATGTTCTGCAGATGTTCCATGTAGACATTAGAACTACTGATACGGTGTTGTCGATATTCTGACTGTTGCGGATCTGCAAACTATCTTAGTAATAGGGGATATGAAATGAAAATGCCTAGTCTCCTGTACATGGCTGCCAGATTCTGTGTGGCGATCCATGACATTATGATCCTCTCTGTCTGGCACAATGTATTGCACCAAGACAGAACCAGACAGATTTCTGTGCCTTACTTACACAATCTCCTCCGCTCCTGTCCCGCTTTCATACAACAGATGCACAGAGCAGGACCTGGGATTCCGCACATTCTTCCTGCATTGATCCTTGTGAACCTGATACAGTCTGTGCTTTTAGAATTATTCTCCCTCACATGCATTTAAAATGACATCAGCTACCACACAGGCTTTTTAATACACACAAAGCAGGTGGCCACCAACAATAATCTTTAGTATATCTCACATCTGGAATTGCCATCTACAATAGGTGCCGAGTCTGATTTTATTTTATTTTGTATTTTAATATAGAGTGTAGCTTTTGGGCTTGTAAAAAAAAAAAAAGTTAAAACCAAAATATACATTTCTTTAAACTTCACAGAATGGATATTGAATCTCATATAAGAAAAAGAAAAATCACAAATAAATAAAAATACCTGCTATAAAGATTGTTCCAATTTGTCTGTTACTACTTGTCTGTCTGGATAGAACCAATCTTATTTTATGCTGTAAGGCACCACAGAGTATGTAGGCGCTTTAAAAATAAATAATATTAATAATACTATTAAAAATATTAAGCAAAACTTAAACCCAAAAGACTGAAAGGTCTTGATCAGAAGGTTGTATAATATACAGTGATTTTTCGCATTGACAGGTAGAGGCGTTAGCGGGGCAGGCGGGGGTGGCACTGGACCGTTGTGGGGGCGTCATGGGAAAAATGGGGGTGGGTCGGAGGCGGGGTGGCTGTGTTACATCACACGCAACCGCTTCAATGGAAAAAAATGGTGGCGGGCCGCCTGCCTCCGCAACCGGGCTGTGGAGGCAGAGGGTCATCAACAATTGCTGCGACTGTAATACATTTCCGGTCGCAACTGCTGGGCGGCATGGTCACCATGCTGGGTGGCCCCCAGCATACAAAAAAAGGATTGCACAGTATGATTTTTAGCAGAATCTGCAATTCAACCTGAATAATGTTCTGCGAGGGTCATCATCCCAAATTGGAGCAATCTAACCCAGAGTAAGGAGCAGAATCTATTAACTACTCAGCAGTTTGGTTATCAATCAGCTACAGCGGACCAGACGACAGATCTACTTTTGAGATGCTGCGGTTACTTTTGGGATCACAAAACCTCCAAATTTAAATTTTCAAATTGGAGCCACGGATGTAAAATGCATTGATCAAGATTATCTGGCATCTGAAGTTCTGCTACAAAGTAAACATCTTTCTTCCTACTCCACTAGACCGCTGCATCTCCTCTTATATCTGTAGCACAATGTCCTCATAACATCTGATCCAGGTAAAAAAAAAAAGTGGGTGTGGGTAAAAAGTTGGACAGTAAAAGGGTCGACAGCGTCTAGGTTGACCCGAAAATGTTGTCATACATATCTCACACATAAACTTAATCAGGCCTGAGCTTTCCAATGCTTTAATCTGGAACATTATCACAGAACAGGTGAAAGGCAATTCCGGTACCTGGGAGTCATTACGCAGCCTCCTCTCCTTCTGCAAGGAAACCATTTTTGTGTAGACAAAAAGAACTATTTGAAAAACATCAATGCAAATAGAGGCTGTTCATTTTTTTTCATGTTCTTCAATATTTTTATTCTCTAAAAATATCGTAGACCCATAGTCTGCCTTTCATAGACGTTGGCTGAGGGTACGGCCAGTAATTGTGCTGATAGGTTGGTGATTCATTGCCTTGCTGAAATGAATAATGCCTGAAAACCCTCTGAAATATCCTATTCAGCACGATCAGCAGGTATGGTAATATAATAGTATAAATAATCTTTCTGGAGGAAATAATTGTGGCAGCATTCAGGTGCCTACCTGTAACTGCAAACACTCCACTGGCTCCAACAATTGCTAAAGCACCCACACACCAGGGTCAACATCCTCTAAATCTGCAATTTCGAAACACTATTTTTTTTTTACATTTTAATTGTTAACATAGATGGCCCAATTAAAAAAAAAAAAAAAAAACATTTTTAAAGTGAAAGTTTTCAAAAACTTTTGTTCATTAGTTTCTATCATAGAACATTTAATCAGTTGATAAACTTTTCTTATAACAGTTATAAGGGGTAATTCAGACCTGATCGCTGGGCAGCGATTTTTGCAGCCCTGCGATCGGATAGTCGCCTCCTATAGGGGGGGACTGTATTTTAGCTGTACAAGTGTGTGAATGCTTGTGTAGCATTGCTGCAAAAACAGATTTTGTGCAGTCTCTACACAGCCCAGAACTTTCTCAGCTCCTGCGATCACTTCAGCTTGTCCTGGACCGGATTTGATGTCAGACACCCTCCCTTCAAATGCTTGATCCCGTCTGCATTTTCCAAACACTCCCTAAAAACGGTCAGTTGCCACCCACAAACGCCTTTTTCCTGTCAACCTCCTTGCGATCGCTCGTGCAAATGTATCCTTTGCACAAATCCATCGCTGAGCAGCAATCCGCTTTGTACCGGTGAGACGCGCCTGCGCATTGTGGTGCATATGCATGCGCAGTTTGTGTCTGATCGCCCGCTGGGCGAAAACGCACAGCAACGATCAGGTCTGAATCGGCCCCATAGATTTTTCTTTAATTCAAATAATGTCAATAATAAATAGGTATTTATAAATAATCATCTAATTATTAATATTTGAGTGTTATATTACTGTGGGGGGAAAGTTCTCTGTAAGAAGAGACTGCTTGGAAAATTCAGTTACAAATCTCTCATCTGTGCTTTGTTGAGTTATTTGGTCGTTTTCAGACGGATTCATTTTATGTAAAATAGATTTAGTGTAAGGAACTTTATACTATGTCATTTAGTATAATTTTACAAAATTTGCAACAATTATAAGAGAACCTTTAATGCATTACTGTAACTTCTCTAATGATTAACTTTAACATCTGCAGGAGTTTTATTGAAAATGTAGGCAGGAAATAATGTGACATCCGTTATTGGATAGCTTATTAGATGTTAGTAGCAAGCTTTCCAGACCACCTAGGACTCTAAAGTGTAAAACAGACTTAAATGTCACAAATGTTGATATCTATATCTATGTACACAGAGAGAAATGAGAGAGAGAGAAATAAACATACATATATATATATATATATATATATATATATAGAGAGAGAGAGAGAGAGAGAGAGAGATAGAGAGAGAGAGAGAGAGAGAGACCATAATTTTGGTGCTAAAACCTACATACATTTAAAATATAATGAATATGCAAGACGTAAGTTTAAAAAAAAGTCTTGTGAAGGGTGAACACCTCCCCCGAGTACAGGATGACAGCCAGTCTTCAAATCAGTTATACTTCCCACAAGTGAAGTCTGTGGAAACCTCAGGAGTTTTTACTCCTGATGAAGTGCCTTGGAAACGAAACGCGTTGAGGTTTCTGAATGCCTTCCTTAACTTCTGGCTCCACATAAAGCACTCTATTTGGGCTCTACAGATGAGCTTGTTTTATTTTTTGCATGGAGTGCATTTTTAATCCTCATA
This sequence comes from Pseudophryne corroboree, assembly GCF_028390025.1. NCBI lineage: Eukaryota > Metazoa > Chordata > Amphibia > Anura > Myobatrachidae > Pseudophryne > Pseudophryne corroboree. The sequence goes on from NC_086445.1 coordinate 1,002,954,732, forward strand.
CATTTGTGTTAATAAACGTTTACTAAATGTTACATGGTTTTTGGCGTGCTCTCTTTATATCAATTGGAGTATTATGTAGCACAAGGTCCACATTTGCTTATTGCCAGAGTTACACACAGATAAGTAAATACTATATTACCTCTTGTATGAGTTTTTTTATTTTATTTATTGGCAGTTTGATATTATCTTTAATGTTATACCTAGTAGGTGCCTCTTCCAATTTCCAAATATATATTTATGCTGCCTAGTACATCCCGTGGATGCTCCGGGTAGCTCCACAGGCTGCAGGGTGTCTGACCCGAGTGTCCCTTGTAGACTGAAGGATGTCATTTAAGGCACACATATGCAGGTGCTGTGGGGGAGCGATGATGCTGTTCCAGGTCCCTGGTCCCCTGCACCACTGTCACACACCTAGTTACAGCCCTGTTTAGAACACAGCAATATCTAGAAAACTACTGTTTCTGACTAGCGACCATATTGCCAAGTAACGCTGCAATTAAATACACTATACTTTATATCTACTTCATTGCATTTTGCAACTAACTAGATACCCCAGTAGCAGTTTGCTGTTAAAAGTATAAATCAATCCAAAATAAAAATCATGTGTTTGCTCAAGGGAAGATCAATTCCCCATCCTAGGCAATGACTTGGATAAACACAGTGGTCTATTAGTAGCGGTGCATTATAAGCCAGTCACACGCAGACTATTAGATTCAAGGGGATGAGGTTAGCATCCTGGAAGTGGGGATGCCGGCGATCATGTGACCGATGCTGGAATCCCAACACCACTCGGAATTCCGGTGTCGGAACACTGAACGCAGATATCCTGAAGGTATCTGGCCCAGTTAGTGTTAGGACCCAGTGGGGTAAGGGTTAGGCACTAGAGGAGGGGTTAGCCCTAGCCACCAATCCAGGCGGGTTAGGGGAGGGGACGGGGAGAGGTAAAATAATACCCAGTCCCCTGGGGTGCGGGTCGTTGGGTTGACTCAACTTAGGTCAACTGTCATTAGGTCGACCACTGAAGGTCAACATGGGCATTAGGTCGACATGCAATAGGTTGACGTGAGTTTTTGGACTTTTTTTGGTGTCGTTTTCTTCGTAAAGTGACAGGGAACCCCAATTAGTGCACCGTGTCCCCTCGCTTGGCTCGCGAGGTGCCTCGCTCCACTACCGCTACGCTCGGCACAGGTTACCATTCACAATTGTAGACCACGTGGATCGTCAAGTATGAAAAAGTCCAAAAAATGAAGAAGAAAAAGTGAAAACCTTGTCGACCTTTTGACCTGTCGACCTAATGACCGTCGACCTTCAGTGGTCGACCTAATGACTGTCGACCTAAGCTGGGTTGACCTAACGACTGTATCCCGTCCCATTGGCATTCTAATTGTCGGGATGCCAGTGTGGGCCATGTGACCACCAGATTCCATCCGCTGAGATCCTCTATCACACCCTATTCAAGTACCATTGCTGTCCACTTAGTATACTGTATCTGCTATAATGGGTGTCTGGAAGCATGGCTAGATCCTACTTTTCAACTAATTACCCATCACAACAATAAACACTCAGAGCAAATGAGGTTTTATCAATGCAGAGGCCCATGTATGAGAGGTAGCATTACCAGGGCAGATTTATAACTGACTGTGTCACTCTGAGGGTGGGAGATTCATGGGCCATTATGCACTGCACAATTTAAAAAGGAATAGGTTCTATACAAAAAGTCAGACAGACTTCCGCCTAATTAGCCTATAATATTAATTTCTCTGCATCCCAGGCAATGCACCCTGGGCTGCTGATCCTCTAATTATAGAACCCTAGTAACAACCCTGGCCATTTGCCATTCTTGCCTAAACTCCTAAAATGTCAGGGAGACTCCTGAACTTCTGGGGGTCCTCATAGACCCCTAGAGAGTAGGCTACCCTCCCACTTCTATTAGTTGTGAAGTGGCCAGGGCCGATTCATTTAATTGTGTAGCAGTGGGCGGAGACTGAAGATGCAAAAACACATAACATCTCTAGCACTTGCACCTTGGTAGGAAGGCAATTACGCCCTATGCCGTAAGGTCTACAAGGATAATGGGAGGCAATCATTTTGAGGTCTAGAACATATTTCTAAAAATGATAGAATTTAGTTTGGTACTTTAACACTTGTCAATGAAGAACAGATGAGTAAAATGTATCATGGCCCATGTGTATAACAATGACACATGCTGGTTACTACACCTAATCAAAAAAAGTTATTATCCAAAAAGCTTAAAAAAATAATTATAGCAATAAATAAACCTAGACATCCATATTTTGTGGTGCAAGTTAGTTTAAAAATTTGATCAAAAAGAAAAAATAATTTTCTTTAAACATCTCCACTTGCCGAATTATATTCCAGATATCGCTTTTTTTTTTTTTTTAATTCAAAAAGAAAAATCTATATGGTATGTTAACGAGATTCTTAGTTTAATTCTTCAGTTTTTCGATATTATTATTATTATTATTATAATAAACAATATATGCGAACTGAAAAACACTTTACATGGACATTTATAATTTCTCAGATTAAAGTAAGGAAAATAAAATAAATTACCATCAGGGAGAATTAAAAATGAGCTTCCTTTTTGATAACACACAAATTAAAAGAGAAAAATAAAATTCTACTGGAGAAAAAAAAAACAAGAAAAGAGTTTTACAGAAATCCCAGATTCCAAATCAGTGAGGGGAAATGAAACGTTCTCTTGACAATTAAAAGGACACTTGAGCCTCAAGGATATGAGGTGTTATGACTGAAAACTTCATGTGAATACAAAATAAGACTGTTAAAATATTTGCACTCATGGTATAATTGGAAGAAAATTAGGCCACAGGGAGTTGGGGCAACGAGAGGGGAAAAGATTCTGATATTTTTAACACATTTATGGGGGGTCAGTGTCAGCTAATTCTGAGCAGGGAGCTGGATTTTCGACACAATCATTTGATTATCTGAAAACAAAATTAACTCGTGGCCTTTGACTTCTTGCAGATTAAAAGTCAAACCCAAATTAACCTGTTTCAAATGAAATGAGTAACTCAGCGCTGTGACCCTGACTACCTAAATCAGGCATTTCTCAGACTCTCTCCGCACAAAGTAGGACAGAAAAGAAACGCTAACACTGCTCGAGGAACAAGACCCTTAAAACAATATTTTATAAGGGAATACATCCTACTCTCTGTGGTGCCAGGGGTTAACTATGACCTGCTGGAACAGCAAGCTTGCAGGACTGTTCCTGTGTTAGTATCTTTAGCGTACATACAGCCTGAACGCTTTGGACGCCCTTGCATGTCAATGTAGGTATTAAGCACCTTCATTAGTTATGCAGTCAGGCCCGAGGCAGCAAGTTATGGGTCTTGCAAATTATAGTTATTCTAGCATTCCCGCTTTGCAACTTTCAGAATAGCAGAAATGAAGGGAATGCATTCATAGGCAATATCCCCACCATTCTCCAAATTATGCATTCAGGCACAGAAAAATAAGGCTGGTGTCTTTCCACACCTGCAGAGCCCAACTGCATAAACATTTTCATGTATGCACAGATTGGTCTCTGCACATTAGATACAATGTCCAATTTACATGCTTTGATTTTTAGACTTCAGCAGAGTTTGACATATTTTTGGACTTCTCATTACATACTACCTTTATAGGCCCTACACACTGGGCGATAATAGTCAAAGATATGAAAGATCTCGTTCATTAATGAACGAGATACCGTTCATATCTTTGAGTGTGGAGGCACCAGCAATGAACGATGCGCGGCCCCGCGCTCGTTCATCACTGGTCCTCCGTCGCCTGTGCATGCAGGCCAATATGGATGATCTCGTCCATATTTGCCTGCGCTGCTATGGAGCTGGGTGACTGGGGAAGTGAATAAACTTCACTCCCCCCGTCACCACCACCCCCGCCGGGTCGCCCGTCGGCCGTATCCGCCGTCGGATCGCTAAACGTGTAGGGCCCCTTAGAGTTACCATTTCCTGCAATCCACTCTACCTTTTCCTGGGAGGCAATCAATTTGCAGCCTGTCGGGATCCCAGCGGTCAGGATATAGACGCCGGCATCCCGACAGCCGGAATACTGTCTCCCAGGGGCTATTCCCACTCGTGAGTGTCTACGACACCCATACAGTGGGAATAGAGCCTGTGGCGAGCGCAATGAGCCTGCAGCGTGGTGAGCGAAACGTACCCGCAAGTGGACTCGTAGCGATCTCCCCGCTGCCGGCAGAATGGCGGGCAAAATTCGGATTACTGACAGCCGGCAACTCATCTGCCGGGAATACATATGTATTCCCTTTTGCTGCATTATACAGCACAAAACTTACCAAGATACAGGTATTGTTCGTCAGTTTTACTGCAAATGTGTAATACAGTACAAATGTACTAGTAAATAGATCGGTTCGGATTTCCATCATAGTCATGTCGTGTTCCTGTATGCTACCGAGCTAGAGGGGGTTCTACACAATACTATGCGCCTATACTAAAACCTTTAACACTTCAGTGTATGTATACATAAAAAAAACTATACCTGCTCTGTACTCATCAAATTATAATATATATAATTTAAATTCAGGGAATGTTGGTTCCAAAATGTTAAGCCGGCCAACCACTTCATAGTCTCCTTCTTCTGGCGTACAATGGGACTCAATATTGTGTATAAAATCTTTAAAGATTGTGTTTGAGATGGGAACTGCCCAGTATGAACCATGCGGTGGATAATCAGGTGAGTATAGGAGGGAAATACAGTGTTATGTGCCACTTTCTTACAGACGTGACATCACTTCAATAGAAACATGAACATGCAGTAATAGCTACTAGAAAAGTGGCAGTTGGAAGTAAACACAATATTTAGCTCATATGAATAACAATATGATGGAACATGAAATAAAGCAATAAAAGTCCAATGTTTCATGAAGGACAAATGTAGTATTTAGTGGATCATACACGACTGGAGGTGTAGGATCTGCAGGTGGTTTTACCAAAGTATCTCCGGATATACCCTGCTTTGTGTCCCAGGCAATCTAGATGTAGGTATGTAGATTTGTTTCGAAACTCAAGGTCTCTTCTTCAAAGCTTAGATGAAGAGTTCTTGAATCTAGAAACGCATTGGAAACCCTGATCCCATGCTGTGCTTGACTTGCCTGAGGATTCTATTAACCTACATCTGAACTGCCTGGGAATCAAAGCAGGGTATATCTGGAGATACTCTGCTAAAACCACTTGTGGCTCCTACACCTCCAGTTGGTATTAGTTTCTGTGTCCCTCTACCCCCATCATGACTTTCCAAGACCCTGTTCATAGTGGGTAGTAGACCCTTTGATCCTGTAGGGCTGTTTAAATGGTGCATAAAGGAGGTATTACACTGTCATATGAAGCATAGATAGATGCCTCCACAGAATGCAGCATTTTTTTTGTTTTGTGGTCACACCTACAATGCGCTGCAGAATGTAACCCATCCCGAATTAGAAGACGAAAGTTGGGAGGTATGTCGCTGTTAGTCTGGATATGACTGCATGTGACACATATAGTGGCATGAAGTGAGGAGGGGAATGGAGGCAGCTGGAAGTCAGAGTTATATAGAGGAAGGAGCAGGGTCCCCAGCAGCACAAAGTATATCAGAAGATGAGTTATGTGTTAGTGAGGACAGAACTGCATGTGACAGGGGCAGTGACATGTCAGGAGGGGAATGGAAGCACAGACTGACATATATAGTGTGAGGAGCAGGGTCCCCCAGCAGCACAGAGTATATCAGGAGATGAGTGATGTGTCAATGAGGACAGGACTGCATGTGACAGGGTCAGTGGCATGTCAAGAGGGAAATGGAAGCACAGACTGAGTTATATAGTATATTGTGTGAGGAGCAGGGTCCCCCAGCAGCACAGAGTATATCAGGAGATGAGTGATGTGTCAATGAGGACAGGACTGCATGTGACAGGGTCAGTGACATGTCAAGAGGGAAATGGAAGCACAGACTGAGTTATATAGTATATAGTGTGAGGAGCAGGGTCCCCAGCAGCACAGAGTATATCAGGAGATGAGTGATGTGTTAGTAAGGACAGAGCTGCATGTGACAGGGTCAGTGACATGTCAGGAGGGAAATGGAGGCACAGACTGAGTTATATAGTGTGAGGAGCAGGGTCCCCCAGCAGCACAGAGTATATCAGGAGATGAGTGATGTGTTAGTAAGGACAGAACTGCATGTGACAGGAGCAGTGACATGTCAGGAGGGGAGTGGAAGCACAGACTGACATATATAGTGTGAGGAGCAGGGTCCCCCAGCAGCACAGAGTATATCAGGAGATGAGTGATGTGTTAGTAAGGACAGAGCTGCATGTGACAGGGTCAGTGACATGTCAGGAGGGGAATGGAGGCACAGACTGAGTTATATAGTGTGAGGAGCAGGGTCCCCAGCAGCACAGAGTATATCAGGAGATGAGTGATGTGTTAGTAAGGACAGAGCTGCATGTGACAGGGTCAGTGACATGTCAGGAGGGGAATGGAGGCACAGACTGAGTTATATAGTGTGAGGAGCAGGGTCCCCCAGCAGCAGAGTATATCAGGAGATGAGTGATGTGTCAATGAGGACAGGACTGCATGTGACAGTGTCAGTGACATGATGTAAGGAGAGCAATGGAGGCAGCAGCAGAGTTATACAGTGGAAGCAGCAGGTTCCTCAACCAAAGTGATGTGAGCCTCCTGTCACATTTTGGGCATGAAGACTGCAGCATGTCTGTATAAAACAGATTTCCTGAATCCAGCTAACAATGCACTGTTCATAATTAAAGCAATAATGAAGCATTGCTTTAAGCTCCTGATGCTACGGAAATGTAACACCGAGACAATGAGAAACTTCTGCATCGAGACATAAAAAGCAATTAGGAGCGTGTCATGTTAGAATTAGTCATCAGTTTAGTGACTGCTCATGATGATGTGTCAAACCACAAAGGATAGCCAAAAAGGGAGGTAGAGATCTGGATGCATGCCGGCTCTGTTGCTGCATGCCTCCCTACACACAACATAACCAAAATACAAAAATAAAACTGAACAACTAAACATAACATAAAAAATACATATATATATATATATATATATATATATATATATATATATATATATAAAAAAATCAATGCAACATGGGAGGAAAAATGGGATGGAACTAATTTAATGGCTGGGTGACCTCACAGTAGAGAAACAGCCGGAGTCTAATAAGAGTCAGTGTGCATATGTTTCCACCCGGCCTGGTAAGATGCCAGTCAAATCTCCGAGTCAAACAACAGGTGGAAGCGATTAGTCCTGTCATAGAAAGTTTGAAAAATGGATTCTAGGCCCGAGCTGACTAAATTGAATTTGACAGTGTTGTCCTAAAAATTCAGAGAAAGGGGGGGAAAAATCTATAGTTTAATTTGGAATCCCTTGATTATTCATTAGATCTCCAGATGGTTTCTGTTGATGTTTTACATATTAATATATACGTTGTGTTATTGTTGGCTAGCTCTGACTTGTTCTGCGGTTAAGGTCGGCATACACTTCTTAGTGTCCTCATTAGTAGATAGAGAAAAAGCAGACTATTTATGGTGTACAACTGGGCGAGCTGCTCTTGTGATGAATACATTAGATGGTCCCTCATTCACACGTAATATTCTAAGGGAGAACTGTATGAGCCTCTTACGTAAGTGATACCACAATCGAGACTGCTTGTTACGTCAGTCGGTTCATTTGGCACAGACCTCAGATGGCAGCACTCACTTTTGTTCTTAAGGATACAAATGACAAATATATTTTTTTTACTGACGGTGAAGAAATTTATTGCACCCCCGATATCTGAGTAAGCACAACCTACAGATTATATCTGCCCTTCAGGAGGGCCAAGTACTACACAAATTTTCCTTACCACTTTTTAATTCACTTCCCCAATGTGATGTTCCTAGTAACGTCTTAAAACCAAAAAGGCATCCGAGTTATTGTGGAAACTTCTGAATGAAGGCATCATGGGAGCTGCCTCTTAGAATATCTTTGGGGTGACTACAAAGGATGATAACAGAGGTAAGAGTAGGAAAGTATAATAGGTGTATTCAATTGGTGTCGGATTTCCTGACTTGTCGGAAGAACTGCAGTTTCCGACTTTTTTAGGTCGAATCTGGTTTCGACATATTCAAGTGCCCTTTTTCCGACAAGTCGGGTTAGTCGCGGAGCCACGTATTTTGTCAAGATTTTTGGCCCGTTTTCGACAATGCTGATCAGACTTTCAAAAAAAGTCAGACTGGCATTGTCGAAAACGGGCTAAACCTGTCGATAATGCCCACAAATTGAATAGAGCAGTGTTGGATCCTCTCCGTCGGAGAGGATTCAAAACCAATTGAATACACCCCTAAGTGGAGAAAACTTTGGGCTCATCTGATCTTTGTCTTGTATTTTAATATGGTCTCACGTGGGATAGTCATTGAAAGACAAACACGCCTAACTCTGAGAAGCAACTCATTCAAGAACTTTGGATTTATGTATATTTTTCCCTTTACAGTCACCTGTCACCACACGCTAACAATAATCATATATCTAAAGGAGCATGGAGTGAATGTTCTTTTACCCGCCATTGCATCAGTGATATTAGTAAATGAGATCTGCAAACAGCATAGACGGAATACACTATACTTACCCCAAGTCTTGGCTCAGCATTGCACCAAGTGTTGTCATTGGCCCTCATTCCGAGTTGTTCGCTCGGTATTTTTCATCGCATCGCAGTGAAAATCCGCTTAGTACGCATGCGCAATGTTCGCACTGCGACTGCGCCAAGTAACTTTACTATGAAGAAAGTATTTTTACTCACGGCTTTTTCTTCGCTCCGGCGATCGTAATGTGATTGACAGGAAATGGGTGTTACTGGGCGGAAACACGGCGTTTCAGGGGCGTGTGGCTGAAAACGCTACCGTTTCCGGAAAAAACGCAGGAGTGGCCGGAGAAACGGTGGGAGTGCCTGGGCGAACGCTGGGTGTGTTTATGACGTCAACCAGGAACGACAAGCACTGAACTGATCGCACAGGCAGAGTAAGTCTGGAGCTACTCTGAAACTGCTAAGTAGTTAGTAATCGCAATATTGCGAATACATCTGTCGCAATTTTAAGAAGCTAAGATTCACTCCCAGTAGGCGGCGGCTTAGCGTGTGTAACTCTGCTAAATTCGCCTTGCGACCGATCAACTCGGAATGAGGGCCATTGTTCCCAACAATCTTATCGTCTTACAATGCCTGGCAAGGAGCTGCCTGCTCGTATCTATGACAGAACTACACCTAGAACAAGTGCACCATGAGGGACCTTTTCTAGAGGAGAGTACACACTATAGTTCTAGGAGCTTTTCAATGATAGATTTATTATAGAATATATATTATTTATTATATAGCACATACATGTTGCGCAGTATGTTTTACATCAGTCCCTGCACCAGAGGAGCTTACAATATATTTTTCCTACCACATACACAGACACACTAGTTAATTTTGTTATTCGTATGCAATTAACCTACCAGCAGTGATCGCGCTGAGCCAAAAAAAAAAGTGGGTCCCAGGGACCCCTCACTTTTAAAAATTGGGGCCCTACCGATCCTTTTCTGGGTCCCATCGGAATGAAGGTTTTTATTAATCTTAATCATATTTGGACACTACAAAAGTGTTGCAAGGTGGGGGGATGGGGTGACAGTGCTGATGGGCTGTGTAGCATGCAGGACACCCTGCACCAGAGCTGTAACTAGCCATTTTGGTGCCCTTAGGCAGAAAGTGAATTGGTGTCCCACCTCCCAGACTGCAATTTTAGGGGCGTGACCACATAATAGTGCCAATTGACAATACACCAAACAGTAGTGCCGCTTATACACACTGCACCAGGTAGAACCTCCTATACACACTGCGCCAGATAGAGCACGTTATACACATTGCACCAGAGAGCACATTATACACATTGCGCAAGGTAGAACACATTCTACACATTGCACCAGGTACAGCACGTTATACACATTGCGCCAGGTACAGCACGTTATACACATTGCGCCAGGTACAGCACGTTATACACATTTCACAAGGACAACTAACATTTAATGATGTGAACGTAAATCTGAGGCTGTTCGCAGATGGTGACCTCAGTAGTATATTATGGAGAAAATTAAAACCTTTCCTTACCATAGTACAAAAAAACAACACATGATCAATTGTCATTTTGAAACAAATACTCCTGCTGCTAGCTAGGTAATGCCAGCCTAAACATGGCATGTAATAAATGCATTTAAAAGCTGAAACCCTCCACAAAACACCTATACATAATTAGCAATATCGAGCTTGGCAAGGCCTTTCCAGCTGTGATGGCACTACAAGTCCAAGCACATCCAGTTGACAAGATATGCTGGAACATGTAGTCCCACCACATTTGGACAGGAACAGACATTATACAGCATTATGGTTACCGAGGACCCCCATGGCTACTTACTTATTTTTACAGAGCTCTAGGACCACATTGCATGGGACTTACAGAAGGTAGCCCCAGGACCAGGCTATACTGGCATCTAATCACCCCCTGCAGCACGCCGCGACCCAACTGTCACACACACACACACTCCCCGGCAGTTAGCTGTACACTTTGCCAGGGAGTTGTGCCATGCCGGACCCCATGGGGAGCCCCCATTGGCGTTCACAAGCGATCCACCCACCATATCAGCTCCCCGCGGGAACCCCGCAGCGGTCATAACAGTAAAAACAGTCACCACTGCATAGCCAGCCTCCCTCCCCTCAGATCGCAGCACTGTGGGAAGCCCGGCCCCCTCAGCAAGACCAGTCTAACACGGCCGTGACTAACACGCGTCACGGCCGGCACCTAATTACCCGCAGCGGACACAGGCAGGCAGCCACCGCATAGCCAGCCCCCCTCCCGCCAGAGACTCCAGACCGGCGTCCGTGATTGAGCAGGTATAGCTGGGCTTAGTAAGTGGGGCTTCCCACGGTGCCGTCTGAGGCTGAGGCCGCGCTGCCGCACTTGGTTTGAGGAACCCTCAAAGCAAGCACGGCAATGCGCCCACCGCCTCAGACGGCACCGCGGGAAGCCCCTCTCACTAAGCCCAGCTTTACCTGCTCAATCACAGACGCCGATCCCTGCATTGTGCCACATCGACAGCACTCCCCAGATACTGTGGCAATCCCCCTGTTGAGCCACTTAGACCCGCTCCCCGCTTCACTCACCCGCCGCGAGCAGCGCCATGCACAGGACAGGAGAGGCGCTAAAGAGGAGGGGAAAGGATCCACCTCCTCTTTAGATCATTCAGTCGGGGCCAGCATCAATCAGATTGGCTAATGAGGATCGCGTCCCCGGGGACCCACCCACTTTGGAAACTTGAGTCCCAGGTCTTCAAAATCGGGTAAAAAACGCGCCATTGCGAGTTTTTGCGATCACTGTACCAGTATGATATTGGCTTGTGGGAGGAGTCTAGGGCGTCTGTAGGTAACCCACACAAACATGGGGCAAACATATTAACTCCACACAAATAGGGTCTTCATATAAACTGAACCCAATACCTCAGTAATACTAACCATTATACCATATTGCCATGCTGCTCTATATGTTGTTCCTATATGTATATTTCACAGACAGTTAAAGCAAATTCACTGAGGTGCTACTTAAGTCACCTGTGGCCAAGCATGGATAAACTTAAAACCTGGACCACTGGAGTGCCTTGAGGACCTCATTTGAGAAACTCTGGTCTATGTCTTTCAAACCTCAACACTAGTATTATGGGCCCTACACACTTGGTGATGTTACCGATTTTATGACCAACAATATTATCGATGATTGATTTTGCCTACACACTGGATGATATTGATGGTCAATTTGGATGATATGAGAGTACATACATCTATATCGTCCAAAGTGATGTGCATGTATAAACGAGGATAGATCAACTATGAACGACCGCGGGGCCGCACTTCATTTATCGTTGATGCATACACACTGACCGATATCGTTTACATCGATCATCATTATCGGCAAGTGTGTAGGGCCCTTAACATTATTATACAGTATATCTACATTTCCCTACATGTACTTTACAGACACATAGAAAAAGGTTCAATATGAGGTTAGCATGTGAAAGTTTCTCAACGGGAAAAATTACCAACCCCAGTAATTTGAAACTATACAAGGTCAGTAAATATAGGACCACCACGTCCAATTTGTGGCAAGGCAGAGGGCTCAGAGGAACATTACTGCATGTTCCCATCCACTCATGTTGCAATTCTTTTGCCAAGCTACAGATGGGATATGCCTCATCATACTCGCAACTGCGGATATTTACGGCTCATTTGCCATGACTTGCATGCCCGCTGTGAACACCCACGATCCATAGGGTCACATGGCTCACATGTTTTCATGACTGAGTCGCACGTGGGCTTGAATAATGGCACCCACGATGCAGATGCGGATGCACCCACATCTGCTCCCGCATCCTCACTGTGATCTTGTTAGAGATATTGCAGCAAATGCTTTATTGCACCAATTCCACAAAACCGCTATCGATAAAGCATCAGAGGAGACTGTGCTGTAATTAGAATGCAAGCTTTTTAGACCAGGAAATTTATATTACCTGTTGCGGATACACAGAATCCTTTATATTCTGCCCTTTTGTCAGTTACTGTTCCGTGTTACATTGCAATAAGCCAGGTACAGCGATGGTGATAATATATACATACAGAAGGCTTTCAGAAGAGGTTCCAGAACTAGTCACCTCTTTAGTTTACATCATATCAGAGAACATCTCACAAGATCATAGAATTTCTCAAGATTATTCAAGACAGCACAAAGCGAATGTAAACAATAGTTTCAGAGGCAATCACCTACTAAATTTATAGTGAGCGCTAAATAATACAATACCACCGTCAAATAAACATAATATATATTAGTTTGTTAACTTTTCAGATACATAGTGTAAGGACAAATGCAAGAATAAAAACCAAATATAAAAGGAATAGCAACTGGAAGTTGATAATTAAAAATAATATAAAAGTTTAAAATCAGTAATTAGTCTTATTACCCCTATCACAAAAAAGTTATATTTTAAAGTTAATAGTTATATTAGGCAAATAAAAAAAATAAGATTTTACTCACCGGTAAATCTATTTCTCGTAGTCCGTAGTGGATGCTGGGACTCCGTAAGGACCATGGGGAATAGCGGCTCCGCAGGAGACTGGGCACAACTAAAGAAAGCTTTAGGACTACCTGGTGTGCACTGGCTCCTCCCACTATGACCCTCCTCCAGACCTCAGTTAGGATACTGTGCCCGGAAGAGCTGACACAATATGGAAGGATTTTGAATCCCGGGTAAGACTCATACCAGCCACACCAATCACACCGTATAACTCGTGATACTATACCCAGTTAACAGTATGAAATATAACTGAGCCTCTCAACAGACGGCTCAACAATAACCCTTTAGTTAGGCAATCACTATAAACAAGTATTGCAGACAATCCGCACTTGGGATGGGCGCCCAGCATCCACTACGGACTACGAGAAATAGATTTACCGGTGAGTAAAATCTTATTTTCTCTGACGTCCTAAGTGGATGCTGGGACTCCGTAAGGACCATGGGGATTATACCAAAGCTCCCAAACGGGCGGGAGAGTGCGGATGACTCTGCAGCACCGAATGAGCAAACTCTAGGTCCTTCTCAGCCAGGGTATCAAACTTGTAGACTCTTACAAAATGTTTTAACCCGACCAAGTAACAGCTCGGCAAAGTTGTAAAGCCGAGACCCCTCGGGCAGCCGCCCAAGAAGAGCCCACTTTCCTCGTGGAATGGGCTTTTACAGATTTAGGGTGCGGCAGTACAGCCGCAGAATGTGCAAGTTGAATCGTGCTACAGATCCAGCGAGCAATAGTCTGCTTAGAAGCAGGAGCACCCAGCTTGTTGGGTGCATACAGGAGAAATAGCGAGTCAGTTTTCCTGACTCCAGCTGTCCTGGAAACATATACTTTTCAGGGCCCTGACTACGTCCAGTAACTTGGAATCCTCCAAGTCCCAAGTAGCCGCAGGCACCACAATAGGTTGGTTCACATGAAAAACTGATACCACCTTAGGAAGGAATTGGGAACGAGTCCTCAATTCCGCCTTATCCATATAAAATACAGATAAGGGCTTTTGTATGACAAAGCCGCCAATTCTGATACACGCCTGGCCGACGCCAAGGCCCACAGCATGACCACTTTCCACGTGAGGTATTATAGCTCCACGGATTTAAGTGGCTCAACCCAATGCGACTTCAGGAAATCCAATACCACGTTGAGATCCCACGGTGCCACTGGAGGCACAAACGGGGGCTGACTATGCAGCACTCCCTTAACAAAAGTCTGAACTTCAGGCAGTGAAGCCAGTTCTATTTTGGAAGAAAATCGATAGAGCCGAAATCTGGACCTTAATGGAACCCAATTTTAGGCCCATAGTCACCTCTGACTGTAGGAAGTGCAGAAATCGACCTAGCTGAAATTTCTCCTTTGGGGCCTTCCAGGCCTCACAGCACGCAACATATTTCCGCCATATGCGGTGATAATGGTTTGCGTTCACTTCTTTCCTAGCTTTAAATAGCGTAGGGATAACTTCCTCCGGAATGCCCTTTTCCTGCAGGATCCGGCGTTCAACCGCCATGCCGTCAAACGCAGCCGCGGTACGTCTCGGAGCAGACAGGCCCCCTGCTGCAGCAGGTCCTGTCTGAGCGGCAGAGGCCCTTGGTCCTCTGAGATCATTTCTTGGAGTTCTGGTTACCAAGCTCTTCTTGGCCAACCCGGAACAATGAGTATAGTTCTTACTCCTCTCCTTCTTATTATTCTCATTACCCTGGGTAAGAGAGGCAGAGAAGGGAACACATACACCGACTGGTACACCCACGGTGTTACCAGAGCGTCCACAGCTATCGCCTGAGGGTCCCTTGACCTGGCGCAATATCTTTGTAGCTTTTTGTTGAGGCGGGATGCCATCATGTCCACCTGTGGCCTTTCCCAACGGTGTACAATCATTTGGAAGACTTCTGGATGAAGTCCCCACTCTCCCGGGTGGAGGTCGTGTCTTCTGAGAAAGTCTGCTTCTCAGTTGTCCACTCCGGGAATGAACACTGCTGACAGTGCTAACACATGATTTTCCGCCCATCGGAGAATCCTTGTGGCTTCTGCCATCGCCATCCTGCTTCTTGTGCCGCCCTGTCGGTTTACATGAGCGACCGCCGTGATGTTGTCTGACTGGATCAGCACCGGCCGGTGTTGAAGCAGGGGTCTAGCCTGACTTAGGGCATTGTAAATGGCCCTTAGTTCCAGAATATTTATGTGTAGGGAAGTCTCCTGACTTTTCCATAGTCCTTGGAAGTTTCTTCCCTGTGTGACTGCCCCCCAGCCTCGAAGGCTGGCATCCGTGGTCACCAGGACCCAGTCCTGTATGCCGAATCTGCGGCCCCCTAGAAGATGAGCACTCTGCAGCCACCACAACAGCGACACCCTGGCCCTTGGAGACAGGGTTATCCGCCGATGCATCTGAAGATGCGACCCGGACCACTTGTCCAACAGATCCCACTGGAAAATCCTTGCATGGGACCTGGCGAATGGAATTTCTTCGTAAGAAGCTACCATCTTTCCCAGGGCTCGCGTGCATTGATGCACCGACACCTGTATTTGTATTAGGAGGTCTCTGTCTAGAGACGACAACTCCTTGGACTTCTCCTCCGGGAGAAACCCTTTTTATCCTGTTCTGTGTCCAGAACCATACCCAGGAACAGTAGACGCGTCGTAGGAACCAGCTGCGACTTTGGAATATTCAGAATCCAGCCGTGCTGTTGTAGCACTTCCCGAGATAGTGCTACTCCGACGAACAACTGCTCCCTGGACCTCGCCTTTATAAGGAGATCGTCCAAGTACGGGATAATTATTTCGGCCATTACCTTGGTAAATACCTCGGTGCCGGGGACAGACCAACTGCAACGTCTGGAATTGGTAATGACAATCCTGTACCACAATTTTGAGGTACTCCTGGTGAAGAGGGTAAATAGGGACATGCAGGTAAGCATCCTTGATGTCCAGTGATACCATGAAATTCTCCAGGCTTGCAATAATCGCCCTGAGCGATTCCATTTTGAACTTGAACCTTCGTATATAAGTGTTCAAGGCTTTCAATTTTAGAATGGGTCTCACCGAACCGTCTGGTTTCGGTACCACAACATTTTGGAATAGTAACCCCGGCCTTGTTGAAGGAGGGGTACCTTGATTTCACCTGCTGGAAGTGCAGCTTGTGAATTGCCGCCAGTACTACCTTTCTCCGAGGGCAGCAGGCAAGGCTGATGTGAGGTAACGGCGAGGGGGAGTCGCCTCGAACTCCAGCCTGTATCCCTGTGATACTATTTGCAGAACCTAGGGATCCACCTGTGGGCAAGCCCACTGGTCCCTGAAGTTCCCGAGACGCGCCCCTACCGCACCTGTCTCCACCTGTGGAGCCCCAGCGTCATGCGGTGGACTCAGAGGAAGCGGGGGAAGATTTTTGATCCTGTGAACTGGCTGCTGGTGCAGCTTTTTCCTTCTTCCCTTGTCTCTGTGCAGAAAGGAAGCGCCTTTGACCCGCTTGCTTTTCTGAAGCCGAAAGGACTGTACCTGAAAATACGGTGCTTTCTTAGGGTGTGAGGAAACCTGAGGTAAAAAATTTTCTTCCCAGCTGTTGCTGTGGATACGAGGTCCCAGAGACCATCCCCAAACAATTCCTCACCCTTATAAGGCAGAATCTCCATGTGCCTTTTACAGGCAGCATCACCTGTCCACTGCCGGGTTTCTAATACCCTCCTGGCAGAATGGACATTGCATTAATTCTGGATGCCAGCCGGCAAATATCCCTCTGTGCATCCTTCATATATAAGACGACGTCTTTAATATGCTCTATGTTAGCAAAATATTATCCCTGTCTAGGGTATTAATATTATCTGACAGGGTATCAGACCACGCTGCAGCAGCACTATTTATGCTGAGGCAATTGCAGGTCTCAGTATAGAACCTGAGTGTGTATATACAGACTTCAGGATAGCCTCCTGCTTTTTATCAGCAGGCTCCTTCAAGGTGGCCGTATCCTAAGACGGCAGTGCCACCTTTTTTGACAAACGTGTGAGCGCCTTATCCACCCTAGGGGATATCTCCCAACGTGACCTATCCTCTGGCGGGAAAGGGTACGCCATCAGTAACTTTTTAGAAATTACCATTTTCTTATCGTGGGAACCCACGCTTCTTTACACACTTCATTCACTCATCTGATGGGGGAACAAAACACTGGCTGCTTTTTCTCCCCAAAAATAAAACCCCTTTTATGTGGTACTTGGGTTCATGTCAGAAATGTGTAACACATTTTTCATTGCCGAGATCATGTAACGGATGTTCCTAGTGGATTGTGTATATATCTCAACCTCGTCGACACTGGAGTCAGACTCCGTGTCGACATCTGTGTCTGCCATCTGAGGTAACGGGCGTTTTTTTTGAGCCCCTGATGGCCTTTGAGACGCCTGGGCAGGCGCGGGCTGAGAAGCCGGCTGTCCCACAGCTGTTACGTCATTCAGCCTTTTATGTAAGGAGTTGACACTGTCGGTTAATACCTTCCACCTATCCATCCACTCTGGTGTCGGCCCCACAGGGGGCGACATCCCATTTATCGGCCTCTGCTCCGCCTCCACGTAACCTTCCTCATCCAACATGTCGACACAGCCGTACCGACACACCGCACACACACAGGGAATGCTCTGACTGAGGACAGGACCCCACAAAGTCCTTTGGGGAGACAGAGAGTATGCCAGCACACACCAGAGCGCTATATAATGCAGGGATTAACACTATAACTGAGTGATTTTTCCCCCAATAGCTGCTTGTATACATATATTGCGCCTAAATTTAGTGCCCCCCCTCTCTTTTTAACCCTTTGAGCCTGAAAACTACAGGGGAGAGCCTGGGGAGCTGTCTTCCAGCTGCACTGTGAAGAAAATATGGCGCCAGTGTGCTGAGGGAGATAGCCCCGCCCCTTTTTCGGCTGACTTTTCTCCCGCTTTTTTATGGATTCAGGCAGGGGTAATTTATCACATATATAGCCCTGGGACTATATATTGTGATGATTTGCCAGCCAAGGTGTCTTATATTGCCCTCAGGGCGCCCCCCCCCCAGCGCCCTGCACCCATCAGTGACCGGAGTGTGAGGTGTGCATGAGGAGCAATGGCGCACAGCTGCAGTGCTGTGTGCTACCTTGTTGAAGACAGAAGTCTTCTGCCGCCGATTTTCCGGAACACTTCTTGCTTCTGGCTCTGTAAGGGGGCCGGCGGCGCGGCTCCGGGAACGAACACCAAGGTCGGGTCTGCGGTCGATCCCTCTGGAGCTAATGGTGTCCAGGAGCCTAAGAAGCCCAAACTACCACCTGTTAGGTAGGTTCGCTTCTTCTCCCCTTAGTCCCTCGCTGCAGTGAGTCTGTTGCCAGCAGATCTCACTGTAAAATAAAAAACCTAAATATACTTTCTTTCTAGGAGCTCAGGAGAGCCCCTAGTGTGCATCCAGCTCAGCCGGGCACAAGAATCTAACTGAGGTCTGGAGGAGGGTCATAGTGGGAGGAGCCAGTGCACACCAGGTAGTCCTAAAGCTTTCTTTAGTTGTGCCCAGTCTCCTGCGGAGCCGCTATTCCACATGGTCCTTACGGAGTCCCAGCATCCACTTAGGACGTCAGAGAAATAAATAAATAAATAAGTCCATATAAGGACTGAAGACTCCTTGGGGGGAATTCAAATGTTTGAAAAGTCGGTTGGGTGTCTGTTTTTTCCTGTCTATTAGGAAAAAACAGACACCCAACTGACTTTTCAAACAATTGAATATCCCCCCTTAAGTCCCACATAACTAAGCACATACTTAATAACCTGGTCTGGGTTCAAAACCAGTTATTTCATTCAGCAAAGAAGCCCATGGAATATGTTGTGTTGGGAAGAGAACTTTACAGTTGCAGCATACCTGATTGGTTCTCAGATGGTGGAAGTAAACACAAGCAATACAATATGTAATATATATAGTAACTATATATACAGATGTAGCCATGCTCATCTTACTGTAATGCGGCATGTTTCATCACGGCATGTTGCGCCTATTCGCCGCCGGCGATGGGTTCATTCATTCCTTTAGAAATTAATGCAGCGAAGGCCGGCTGCAAATAGGCGCAGCCTGGCATGTCATGCAGCAGCCTTGTTGCAGCATCGAAGTATTATGAGCATGGCTACACCGGTACTACTATTAGATCTCTAATCCTCCCGAGACTGGGCAGTAAGGGGTATGCTAAAGTGCGGGTTTATAGAAATACAGATGTTGCCCATAGCAACCAACCAGATACTACCTATCCTCTATCTAGCACTTTCTAGAAGATAATAGCTAGAAGTGGACAGGGTGCTAAGGGTAACATCTCTGCTTCAATAAACCAGCACTTTAGTAAATATACCCCTAATGGCACAGCTTTCACACATATGCCCTCTCTACTGTTAGAGAGATCTGAAAACGTATTAAAGCTCATGATCACAGAATTCTGGGACTTTTAGTTCCACAATAGCTAGAAAACCATCGGTCGCTCTTTAGGCTTAAAGACAGAGGTTCCCAAACGTGGTCCTCAAAGCACACTAATGCATACTTGCCTACTCTCCTAGAATGGCCAGGAGGATCACAAAAATCAGGTGGAGCTCCTGGACCCCCGGGAAAGTGGGCAAGGCCCCGGAGCCGGCCTCCACTGCCTGCATCCCCGCCACCACCTGTGAAAGTGTGCAGAGGGGACTGATGATATGATTTGCACCATCATAGCCACACCATGCACTACAATGCAGGTAATATTAGCATTATACCATTGGGGGCGTGGCTAAGATGACGCAATGCCCCCTGCATCACTCACCGCTAGGACAGCCATAAAGTCAGAACTATGTCCTAACGGTCCAGGTTTAAGGATAACCATGCTTAGCTACAGGTGACATAAATAGTACTTCAGTCAATTTGATTTACCCATCTGTGCTCAGTCAGGATATCCTTAAAATTTGGACCGTTAGAGAGCTCTGAGGACCACGTTTGGGAACCTCTGCTTTATGGTATTAATCACCACAGGCAGTAAATGGTACACAGACAAAACAAAAACAAAAAACCAGCCCACCACAAAGGCTAAAGCCATAGATCTGATGATAGCCACCATAGCTCTGAGTCTGGAAATGGAGAACAGTCCCCATCAGGCTTGGACTGGCCCACAGGGGTACAGGGGAAACCACCGGTAGGCCCCACTGCCTGGGGGGCCCTCCTCCTCTAGGGATCAGGTTCTAGACTGTGCACTTGAATGATATATTATACATATGTTACCTTATACTGCACAGGATTATGATGTATTCTCTACAGTACATTGCTGTCATTAATCTGGCACATTATCATGCATGCACTAGCATTAATTACTATATAAATTATGAAGGAGTCCTCACCAGGTACTCTATAATGGTTAGCCAAACCTCTGTGGTGGCTGGCCACACCCCCTTTGTAGGCTGGCCACACCTCTAATCATGGGCCCCACTGCATACCCCCGGTGGGCCCTTCATGTTCCAGTCCGACACTGGTCCCCATGAGCTTTGGTGTCAAATATAGGGTGTGTCCTAAATGATAATCATACAGCCCATCCTGGGAAGGTACCTGGTTGATCCTGCCAGTGGCACATGCTTGTCTCACAGATTAGGCCATGCAGGTAGAAGTACACAATGACCATACACTGATTACATGCATATACACGCAGATGAACACCTTATGTACTATGGGGGTTATTCAGGTCACATCACTGATCACTGCGACTGCAATAAACCCGACGGCAGCAGCACTGTGCATGCACAGCTCCCATTTTGCACATGCAGTTAATGCGATTGGGAACGCCTCTGCCTGATTGACAAAGGCGTTCGCGGGCCTGAGTGTTTTCAGGGCAGCGTCAGGGAAACATGGACATGTCGGTGGCGTTTTTTTCTGAATGAAAAAATGACGGCAGGACTCCTGCCGTCGCAGCCAGGTGCCGGCGGGAGGCATCCACGGTTTCAGCGATCACGCTTTAATTGCGATGCGATCGCAATTACAACATGATCGCAGTGGGTGGGCCTTGCCCCGTTATGGGCAGCCCCCAGCATGCAAAAAAAAGATTGCAGATTTTGCTTTTTAGCAGAACCTGCAATCCAACCTGAATAACCCCCATATCTAAATACCTGCAATATAATAATACATTAAGGATGCCATTGACAGCAAGATGATCTTTTTCAGCAGGGAACCCACACTAACATTTTACCATGATGACGTGGTACTTTCTGTACCAATACAAGTTATACTGATAGGACCTGGCAGCTTTGACTAAAAACAGCTCCAGTATGGATAGAAATAAGTATGACGCTGAAGTTTACAGGGAATATAAATGAAGTAATGTGCTTTATAAGTGTATAAGTAGAAGCACTGTGCATGTCAGACAAGTAAGAATAAGGTGGATCTGACACATACCCTTCCAGCAGGTGGAACGTGGAGGTGGTGACGTCTGCATACAGAATAATCCTGCCCAGCTTCTCGGTTTGCAGGTTCTCTCTATACTTCTCCAGGCTGAAAGCGTCAGACACAAAGCAGTCTTCTCCAGGGATGAGGGGAGCTAGAGATGGGGTGATGTCCACGTCATGTTGGGGAGACTCGCAGACTTTCAGAGACATCTTGCTAGATTTGATTACACCCTGCTTGTTTGTTTGTGACTGTAACCACTGGAGAGCATCAAGATGCTTATCCTATAGTGAGAGACAAATAGTAACTGTTACCTGGTGTCTTATTAGGAAATGATGAAGTTTGTTACAAATTATGCAGCTGTGAAGTTTGCACACACAATGCACACACATGCGACGTCAGCCCCTGGTAATGTTAGATAGCATTTATCAGACAGTGGACCTACAGTAGTTATGTACTTTAGGTCATTTCACCAGTAGGATTTTTTACAAAGGGAAACTTCCAAAAGAGATACAAGCTGATCGCATAATCCAATGCTTTCTGACAGTGGCCACCATGGAAAAAGACCCAGGAGGACTCTACTATGAAAAAACATAAAAAAGCCAGACTGGAATTTGCTATAATGCATATTGATGTAATGCTTCTAGGAGACAGCCCTTTGGAAAGATGAGTCAAAACTGGAGCTTTAAGGCAAAGTCACATCAGCTCTATGTTTATAAATGAAAAGAAAACGAGATGTAGTTAATGTACTGGCGGTCGGGATCCCGGCGTCGCTATTCTGACCTCCGGGATTCCGACCACCGGGATTCCATCCCCAACCCCCTACCGTAACACATGGCGGAGGTCTCCGATGGCTCAACACAGGTGAAGACAATGGTGTAATAATTGTTTTATGGGTTTGGAGATATTTCTGTACACTATTGTATTGTGGTA